>NC_034599.1:83802732-83856325 GCF_900095145.1 Mus pahari
CCCCCCAGGTAAGACTGTCATTCTGGAATTATTATTATACCTTTGAATGGCATGACCCCCCCCAGGTAAGAACGGCATGACCCCCCAGGTAAGACTGTCATTCTGGGATTCCTTTCTGTCCTAGTTTGTTTTCTACTGTTGTAATAAACACCATGAACAAAAGCAACGTAGGAAGGGAAGATTTGGTTTCATCTTACAGCTTACAATTGTATGAAAAGTCAGGGCAGAGATTTAAGGCAGGAATTAAAGCAGAAGCCATGAAGGAATATGCTTACCAATTCACTCCCCATGGCTTCCTCAGTTTGCTTTCTTGATCCTATCATTCTATCATAATTAATGAGCCACTCCTGGAAATTTGGGGGGATGTTGTTTACATTTGTCTTAAGAAATGATCATGAACTATTCATTTAAAATTGTTTGTTGATGAGAGGTTCTAATATACATTATTATTGTTTCATATATAATAATATATCATATTGTATATTTTATATTATACTATATCATATATATTACATAATATTATATATGTACATAATGTAGCCAGAAAGGGAGAGGTAGCAACTTATTTTCCTACTCATACCATAGTAAAGAACATCTTTTACTATAGTTCTATACTCATTAGATATTTTTAGGATTTAAAAACTCCATTTCATGAGTAGACAAATGGTTCCACAAGTAAAAAGACCTGCTGACAAACCTGATTATGTAAGTTTGATCCCTGGATCCCATGTAAAGGCAGAAGGGCAGGAGATAACCAACTCAACATGTCCTCTGACTTCTGCAGATGCAGACTGGAAAAGATGCTTGCATGTACACACACATACACACACACACACACACACACACACACACACACACACACATACCATACATACATGCTACTACTAAGAAATAAAGTAGTTCTGTAGAGGACCTGAGTATGGTTTCTCATACCAACGTCTAATGCGTTACAACCCTGTAACTCTAGTTCCAGAGCATTTGACATACCTTTTCCTGGCCTCTCAAATATACGTGTATTCTCTACCCTCCCCAGCACACACATTCACAAATAAAGATAAAATCCAGTCTTTAAAAAAATTGCTCCATTAAAGTGCCACTAAAAACAAAACAAAACAAAACAAAACAAAAAGCAAACAAATAAACAAAACCACGGTTGCCTAATCTCATGCTCTGTGACTTTCCCCTCCCCCCCCAGCTAGAAAAGTCATTCTAAATCAGTTATATTTAAGGTTTTACACTGTTGGTAATATTTACATTTTCATTTATTTAATATATCATAAAAATTGTGACAATTGAAACTAGGACAAAATAGCTTTATATCCTCTTTATTACCAACCAAAGCCAGCTGGGGGCTGGGACTCTTAGCGTCTAGAATCTTTTGCAAGCCAAATTGAGACAAAGCATTAGGACTAAACCTCCAAGAGAGTACTGGTAAAATGCTAATGGCCATAAGCCATTAGGCTCCAGAAACTGTACAAACTGCAATTTAGAGAACAAAGCAAACCTTCTACAAAGAGAACCTCATGGCCTTCCTGGAATTGTTCAGTGACCAGATTGTTAAACAAAACATTAGCTCCTCTGTACCTTCCCCAGCATGTACAACAGGGTTAGCCTAGGATGATTGTCCTATAAGTCAGAGTCCATCACTGTGCAAGTCATCTTACAAAAAACACTAGCTGCTCCTCACCAAGAACACCCTAGCAGATCATCTGCTAAGTAGCTGGATAGACAAGTGGGTGGATAGATGGGTGGGTGGGTGGGTGGATGGATGGATGGGTGGGTGGGTGAATGAACAAACAAGAGGGCACATAAGAAAAGAGAACAAATTAAAATACTGATATAATTTTTAAACCTATTATATACTTACTATGTACTCATGGGAAGTGCGTGGGAAACTACCCTCATAGCCTTCTGATAGGGGTATAGAATGGCAAGATGCTGTGGACAAGAATGTTGCAATATCTGGTCAAACTGCATTTGTCATTAGTCTACCACTCAGCAAATTCATGCCTAACAATTAAAACAACAACAACAACCAGAACAACAACAACAAAAAAAACCACATTAGCACAAGGTACGCAAATACATAGGCTATCCATTGCATCACTGCAATAGCAAAATTGAAAATCGAAACATGTTTCTATTAACAGGGTGGAGTGAGCTGTGGTACAACCATGTGACAGTCCACATTCCTGTAAAAACAAGTGAGGCCAACTAGCAGAATCAACCTCTAAAACTACACACATACACACACCCCCATATGTATGTATACATATGTATGCATACATATGTGTGAGTATATGTATATGTACATGTACATGTATATGTATATACACACACAGAGTTGCCTGGGAGCAACTCAAATGCCTATTAACTGATAAATGTCACATAAAATAGAATAAGCTCAGAAAGTTTAAAATTCAGAAAGCACTGACTCATGCTACCTGTATAAAGATTAGAAAACATCATGGTAAGTGAAAAAAGCAAAGTAAAAAATACCATGTGATGCTCACCGGGCTTGGTGGCGCACACCTTTAATCCCAGCACTTGGGAGGCAGAGGCAGGCGGATTTCTGAGTTCGAGGCCAGCCTGGTCTACAAAGTGAGTTCCAGGACAGTCAGGGTTATACAGAGAAACCCTGTCTCGAAAAACCAAAGGGGGGGGGGAAAAACATGTGACAACATGAAACACTCAGAGAAAACAAACTCCCAGTGAGAACATAGACCAATGGTTGCTTGGGGTTAGAAGGAGAGCTACAAGCAGTTGGTGGCTGCTGAAAGAGGAAGGACTGATCTTCTCCAGGAATGAGTCCCCTTATAGGTTACCCAACACCAAGTAGTTAGCTCTCAACACATACACATACAATCCACACTGAAAGGACTTGGTAGGATTTGTTAATTCATGTAGGGATATGCATGTGTGTGTAACAACAATAATAAAAAAAGTAGTAATGAAGATGAGGGGGAATTGGAATTGACATGACTATTTCAAGGGAGAATGTGAAGTAGCAATGATAAATACAGCATTCATGTATGAAATTCCCAAATAAAAAATAAATTTTAAGGAGATGACTAGCATTAACAGATGAGCACAGCAGAGGTTTTTGAATGATGAAAATGTTAGGAAACCAAGATGATGTTTGGACAATGATTGAAATATATTAAAATCACTAAATTATACATTTACAATTGAGTTTTATAGCATCTAAAGTATTCCTCAATAAAACTATAATGCAAAAATGGCTGAGGTCATCTCCAGCATTCTGCCCAGAGTAATGCTAAGGTATGGCTATGGCCTGAGTGGCTCCATAAGCCACACTGTGATGAAGTTAATCACTGAGTTATATGAGGGAGGAACCAAATATGGTATTTATGAGTGGGGACTATGGGGATGATGATGTAGGCTTGGAATCCCAGCACTCAGGAAGCTTAAACAAGAGGATCATGTGTTCAAAGCCAGCCTGTCTCAAATAAATGAGATAGTGAGTGTTATACAGGCCATTATAATACCACTTTACGGCTTTACCACTGGAGGCTTTACCGGAGGGAAGGAGACCTGAAGACATATATATGTGTATACACACACACACACACACACACACTCACACCCTCTTCTCACCACTGTCTTGGTGTTCTGACAATAAGATGTTCATCACTATATATGATCCCTCGACTTCAAATCTCTGGAATTATGAGCCCAAATAATTTTCTATCCTTTGTAAGTTACCACATGCCGTCTCCAGGTTTTTGTAAAGGAGCATATGTGTACATCAGAAGCATATGTGTACCATGGTCTCTCAAAGCAAAAATTAACACAACACTAAAGAAAGTAAACAGCCAGAGTGGGGACATTTGGGAGGAAGCTAGCCTTCTCTGAATTCTTGAAGGTACTCTTATCTTGTATTTTAGTTTTGAGTTTGAAACCCTAAAATGGTCTCATATAACTGAAAATATAAAGCAAGTAAAATTTCCACTGTCCCAGACTGAAAACAACCTGAAACAAACTACTTAACAGGTCCATTACACAACTATGGCTTTCAAACACACTGTTTTGCACTGAGCATCTCTTTGTATATCTTAAAATAGAGATGCCTAAAGAGCCCACCACACTCAGCAGCCCATGAAACCTGCTGGTGTGAATTGGGAAGAGGAGCACATTTGAATTCTGGGGATGGTACGGGACAGTAATAATGGTGACTGTCAGTCAACGGCTGCACTCTACGGTTCTTGTGTGCTGTAGAAATCCTGTCAGCAATTCATTGTCAAATGCTTCAGGGAAAGAAAAAAAGGCCCTTTGAGAAACTCATGTAACTTTTTCTACTTCAAAGGAAGTAGACGGAAAAGGCAACAAAAAACAAGAGAAGGGTATTGACTTACTCTAGTGCAAATTAGTAAATAAAGGGAAAGATGGATACCAGTGGTACTCAGAGCTTGCTGGAGTTTGAATCCTGAATGTCTCCCTGAGGCTGCTGTGTTGAAGCAGGCCCGGTCCCTAGGATGTGCTACTGGGAGGTGATGGAAGTTTGTATGAGGTCCTTGGGTTACCTTGGTAGTCCGTCAAATGCTATAGTGAGTCCCTAGCCTCTACCTCAGTCTTGTTTTTTGCTTCCCATCAGAAAGTGAATGGTTTTGATCTTTCACATGTTTCTGCTATTGTGTCTTGCGCTACCACAGGCCCAAAGCAGTGGGGCCACTGATCATGGTCTGAAAGGTAGAAAACTGTAACCTGAAATAAACTTTTCTTCTTAATGAATCATTAAGATTGCCATAAAGATAAAAAGCTAATATCCCTGACTTCAGAATAACAAAATAGGTAATCAGGGGACATTTTAGGGATTTGTTTTATTTGGATTTTGGTGGGGATGGTTGAAGAAAGTAGTCCCTCACTTTTTAGTCCCCAATGAGATAATGAATCTAGACCACATTCATTAATATGTGTGATGGCTATTCTTAGTTGTCAACCTGACTACATGGGAATTAGCTAAAACTCAAGTGCTCGGTACATCTATGATGGATTGTTTTCTTAATAACCTCATTTTATAAGTGGGAAGACCCACCTTTAATCTGGGTCTTTTAAGATGGAAATATCCGCCTTTAATCTGGCCACACCTTCTGGAGATCTGTTTGAAGGGCATGGAAAAGGAAGCTTGCTCTCTTTGCCTGGTTGTTTTCACTGTTAAGTCTATTTCTTTACAAGTATTTGAGTCTACTTCTTTGGGATTCTGGATTATACTGAAGACTAGCTGAGACATCCAACCTCATCGATTGGACAACTGACCTTCCATTGGTAGCCATTGTTGGACTAGCTGGACCACAGCCTGTACGCCATTCTAATAAATTCCATAGAGTTAGAAGATGATAATAGATGAGAGATAGATAGATAGATAGATAGATAGATAGATAGATAGATAGATAGATATTCATTCTATAAGCTCTGTTTTTATAGAGAAACCTGACTAATACAATGTGTGTTAGTATTTTTAGGCTTATTCAGTGCCAGAACTGAAAGTTGATAGAGCTGTTTGACAACACTGGAACTCAGGGATCAATCTCAGCATTATTGCAACAGGGCATTAAGACATCACAAAGATTCATTGAGGTATACTCTACTTCATCCATGACTAGTACTGTTTCTTTGTGTTTGTTTTGCACAGTGCTTGAGACAAAACCCAGGGCATTGCGTACTCTAGGCAAGTGCTCTACCCCTGAACCACACCTCCAATCCAATGACCTACTTTTAACAAAAGCAAAAAGCTAACCTTGAGTCTAACCAAGTTTCTAAACAGTAAAGTCATTAGCAGTCCCAAGCAGGGAACACTTAGCAATGTCGAAAGTCAGTTTCGACTGTCACAACAACAGAGAAGACATAGTGCTGACATTCAGTGTGAAAAGGACAGGGGTGCTAGGAAACCATAGTACAGGTCCCCACCAACAAAGAATTGGCCTGCCCAAGATATTAATTATATAGAGCTGAGAAACCCTGCTCTAGATCCAACTGCCTGTTCACAAGGAGACAGGAGCAACATGTTCAATGTCACCAGAAGTATGCTATCAGCCAAATTCAGAACACTGGAAATTTTATAGCACAAATGACCCATTTCCTTCAATAAATAGAATGAAAATAAGGAGAATACACACACACACACACACACACACACACACACAAATGAATGTCATGTGTGGCTGTTTGGATCCTGATTCAAACAAAGCAAATAAAAAAAATCCAACTCCTAAAGACATCAAAAGCATGTTTTTAAGTTGCATTAGTAAAATAGTTAGTGTCTAGGGTATTTCAAGTTTTCATTGGAGATGATTATTAGGTGTTTTTTGCTTTAAAAAGTGAATTTTTAAAGTGCATTCTAAAGACCCTGAGAGATCTTTGAATTTTTTTCCAGTGGTTTTCAGAGTTAAAACTGTTATTATAACAACTCAAGTATTCTTTTCCTTTGGGATTGCTTTACCATTTGTGCTGATGACCCAAAAGCAATAAAGGGATGGGGCGCAGATATTCTGTCGCCATGAGTTTTTCAGAGCCACCTGCTCCGAGCAAGACAAAACACCCAAATGACCAATTTGAATGTATTCTGCGAAGCAATAAAGATCTTAAATTCCGTGCAAACTTGACCTTCCTGGAATATATCCTCTCAATATTTCATGTGGAGAAACGGAAGCAATCACAGTGCATGCCAAGGAATGCTCACTGTTCCCTAGAAGAGAACTCTGGTATTCTTTTAGTTTCAAGTTGAGCAGGGCAGTTCATCCATACAACACAAAGTTTACTCCAAAAACTAGCAGATAAGTGACTGTCAAGCCAGACCTGACTATTTGAGAGAAACTTTCTCTAAAACAAAACAAAACAAAATCCACAAAGTCGAGTGTCATGTTCAGTAAAGTCAGTGGTAAAAAAATCTTGTCTTTCAAAAAAATTCAAGTCTGAAGAAATGTGTATCACCCACTTTCCAGAATGTAAAGGTGTTTCAATGAAGTCTACATGAACATATGTGTTTGAATCCTGTATCAGAAAAGACGTAAGTATTTTTGTTTTTGTTTTTTGTTTCTTTGTTTCTGAGTTTCTCTGTATAGCCCTGGCTGTCCTGGAGCTCACTCTGTAGACCAGGCTGGCCTTGAACTCAGAAATTCACCTGCCTCTGCCTCCCCAGTGCTGGGATTAAAGGCGTGCGCCACCACGCCCAGCCCGACATAAGTATTTTTAAGATACAGCTTTAGTCACCTAGGGCTGTCCAAAAGATCAGTGATAAATAAAATCAAAAGGCACACGTGGTTGAAGATATGCTCAAAGTTCATAGGAGGCAAAGGATTTTTTTTATTGGATATTTTCTTAATGTTATCCCCTTTCCTGGTTTCCCTCAACCCCTATCCTATCTTCCCTCCCCCTGCTTCTATGACAGTGTTCCTCCACTCACCCACCCATTCCCACCTCCCCACCCTCCATTCCCCTACACTGAGGAAGAGCCTTCACAGGACACAAGAACCTCTCCTCCCATGAGAGCATGACATCCTCTGCTACATATGCAGCTAGAGACTTGTGTATTCCTTTGTTGATGACTTAGTCCCTGGGAGCTCTGGGGGCGGGGCAGGGGTCTGGTTGGTTGATACTATTGTTCTTCCTATGGGGCTGCAAACCCCTTCAGCTCCTTCAGTCCTTTCTCTAAGTCCTCCTCCACCACCACCACCACCACTACCAACAACAACAACAACAACAACAACAACAACAACCCGCTCAGTCCAATGGTTATCTGCGAGCATTTACCTCTGTATTTGTAAGGCTCTAGCAGGGCCTCTCAGGAGACAGCCATATCAGGCTCCTTTCAGCATGCACTTCTTGGCATCCACAATAGTGTCTGGGATTGGTGACTATATGGGATGGTTCCCCAGGTGGGACAGTCTCTGGGTGACCTTTCCTTCAGTCTCTGCTCTACACTTGGGACAAAGGATTTTAATATAAAAATATATATAAAATATATCAGTAGAGTTAGAGTGTGCTGTGTGTTACCTAAATAAGTCTTTTATTTCATTGGGGTTTGTTTGTTTTAATCACTGTATGCCACTCATAAAGCTCAAACTTGGCAGATAGAAGGCTTAATTATTTGTAAGGAGGGAGTAGTCCTGAATCTCAAATCTGTCTCCATATGATGCCACTTAGGAATATTTATGGGATAAAGAAACAGATCTGTTCAAGGTGTGAGGGAAAGTGAAATGACTGACGGTCTGCACATTTGTAACCTGACTTCATTATCCCTCACAGGATACAGATTCAGAAAATGATGGTGTTGGCATGATGGATGGACCTGCGGTCCCTCTGATGTGTGAATGTGGCTTAAGACCCTGGTGTGGATCCAAAAGAAGAGCTAGTGATTGAGCCAGACAAGGACATGTTCAAATTCCTGAAAGCCATGCAAGGAAACCATTGGCATAGTGATACTGTGCGGTGGCCATTGTCTAGAGTTAAATTGGTGGAGCTCTGTTGCTTGACTGTTCGAACAACATCTCAAATGGGTGGTCAAAGTGTCCCCCAGCAAGGGAAGCTGGGTGGTTTATTCAGGGTTACCCAGGGTTCCACAACCAACACTTACGAAACTTATGATTTGTCAGCAAAGTATCAAAGCAGCCTATTCACAGGCATCTGAGAAGACAAGCTATGACTTTATTCCCAGCTGCACACCCATCACTCGTGTCTGACTTCCTTCCTATCGTTCCTTCTGTCTGTTTGTTTTTGTTTATTTCTAGATAAATTTAAAGCAGCACGGCATTTTCTAATCTCGGCATTCTTCTGCGCTTTCAAAAAAATATTAAGGATCTCAACGAATCGTTTTGTTTGTGAAGGACTGAGAACCACAGACTACTTCCTGGATCACCACCCTTCCTGATGAAGCAGGTTTCCTATAATTTAGTCATCAGGAGCGTTTGATATCTGTCAAGGGTTGACATCATGTGGGACACAATTGAACAAGGCCCTCTGTGACCATGGTGCCACTAGCAAGGCTAGACGCCCCCGCATAGAGAACCTCTGACTTCTTATTCCAAAAATGCAAACATAAAAGTCACTGCTGCCGTGATTCCTTTTAAGATGGCAATGGCCGTCTTGACATTTTAACATTTTCTTTCCAAAGACAGAAACAGATGAAGAGGAATGCATCCATTTGAGATGCATAGAATCCAGGGCTGTGTAGACATCTTCATGGAGATGAATTGGTGGGTATTTGGGTCTAGAGCTCAGGAGAAGAGTGTGCGCTAGAAATAGAGATCAGGGAACTATCCACACTTAATGCTGTAATGAAGAGGCAGATGTAAATAGATCCAGCCAGCATCACAGAGAACAGACAGGACTAGAAGAAAAGACTAAGAAAGGGGTGAACTGAACTAAAAGAAAGAATCCAAGGAAGTAAAGACAGTAGTGGAATAGGACCCAGGAAAACCAGACCCAGTAGACAGAGAATATATGGTCAGGGGAGACAGAAGGGGAAGGTGAGAAGTGAGATGGCATTGGTGACAAATACAAACAGCCAATGGGAGCAAGCATAGATGCTTGCTAAACTAAGCATGGAGGTGCCATGAATAATCTTGTCCCGAGGGGTTTGTAGGTCAGCAACTAGACTGAGGTAGAGTAAAGGGGTTAAAAGAGGTGCCTGCACTGGGAGTGGCAGCCTTAGAGCAGAAAGCACATCATTCTGCAAGATGTTTTCCTAATTTTCTTAAAATGGAAAAAGACTTTAATGTGACTTTGTTTTTCTAAACCTGTTTGTTTTTTGTGACAAGGCCTGTATGTCAGGCTGGCCTCAAACTCCCTGCATAGCCAAGCATGACCCTGAACTCCTGATTTTCCTGCCTCCACCTCTGAGTGCAGGAGTAAAGACATATGTTATGACACTTGTCCTGTGCCATGCTGGAGATCCAGCCTAGGGCCTTGTGGATAGCATTGAGCATAACCTTGAGCATAACCCCAGCCGTTGAACATATTTTAGTGAATATTTTAATTGATTGGAGGGGGGGGGGACTGGCGGTAAGAAATCAAGATGGAAGTCAAAGAGACATCCATAACAGCTAATAATAGGAGGAAAGAATGCAGAAGCAGACAGCAAGAAACAAAACCACATGAGAGAACTACAGATCCTGGGAACAGGGTGATACCATGTCTCACAAACCCAGTCTGCTTTCTAAAGGTCCTGAAACGGAGGCACAGAGGGACTGATGTGAAAGCCACAAACAGAGTCAGGACTGGAGTTGAGGCGCTTTGATGACACAGTCTGGGTTCTCCAGCACAGTGTGGTGCTTTGCTTTCTAAACAATGTATATTCATTGAGTAAATAGACATTTGTCTGTGTGCAGGCACATATGTACACATGTAACACATACTCACAAGGAAAAGGCTAGAGGAGGAATCACCCACCTCCACTTAATTGCATTACAGCTGGCTCACAGCTGGCTTTGTATATTCTTGGTGCTTTTTCGTGTTTCGAAACTCCCTAGGAAGGGCAAATTACTGTGTTATAAAGGGAGAAAACAGTATTTTCCAAAACGAGCTAGGGAGGAGACTAGGATACAGATGTAGAGCAGAGCCTCATTACTCCAGTCTCGCTGCTGACAGAAGCTCAAGGGTAAGGGCAGGGATGAGGCAGGAATGGATGCCTCAACATCTTCCCACTCAGAACCCGCAGTGTTTCTCCTTCATCCCACTCAGACACAACCCACAGTGTGTCTCCTTGACTCCCTTGGAGGTTGGACTTACAGTTAATCACCCATATTTTCCCTAGAGAGTGATGTCTTTTAACTTTGATCAAAGCTATGATGCCCATGACCTTATAGCCTCTCAGATTAGAAGGCTACCTTATTAGTTCCTATCATCTTCCTGAGGAGAAATCATGAAGCTATATGCCCTGTAGGCATGCTTCTGTACTGGATTTAGAGGTGTGGGTCCCCTGTTCTCTACAGAGCTCAGACTAAATCAGAGGTCTCAAGCCCTGCTAGCACATGTCCTCAGTGAATCGATTACCCAGAACATCCCAAGGCGGCTCTCCATTGTGCATCCCTGGCTCCTGCTTCTTGGAATCATTGCCTCTCTATCATGACATGTCCTCCTTGAGAAGACATCATGCTTAAGAAGGTAGGTATGCTGTCACCCTGGCAACACAGCCTGCTGTCCTCAAGTCCAGGCCACGTTCAGCTGTTTCATCCACAACCACCTATGCCACCTATGGCCTCAGTGGTCATGCTATTTGTTTAGCTAGAAAGCTCACGATGAACTGCTTGTAGCTACCGGATTCTATAAGATGCCAATGCTCTTCAAGTTTTATTTTAAGACATCATATAATTTCTTTGGCAAAAAATATAAAACAAACCCTGAAAACAAGAAATGCCTGGCCATGCCCTGAGAGTAGAAAGCGTTGCATACACAGCTGTGCAGCCCACTGGGCATGAACAGTGGCCCACAGGAAGGGAACTGAGTGCTGGGCCTGGCCTAAGAGAAACAAAGTTCACTATGGATGGGGAGGAGGAGGAAAGAGAAACAAACACCGGGTCACCCCTGGGAAAATGTTTGACACAGGATGAGCTGTGGTGATGCGCATAAGAGCCAAGAGTTAGGGCATTCCCTCCCTCTTGCCCTTTGCAACAGTCTGAGTGCTGGGTGGTTTCCGTGGTCCAGAATAGGTACTTCTTAAAGCTCAGGTGTCTATCTATCCTTAGCTGTAGGCTGAGTCCCGGGGTATGAACATAAGGAACTACACATTCCCTGCTCCACAAGATGCCAAGGCAAGGGTGTAGTAGTGGAACTGAAATAAAGCAAGAAGTTAGAGAGCTTGCGCTCCTACATAAGCAGCACCTTTCACATCAGAAGGTGGGGCACAGAGAGTCGGTTTTCTCTAAGCTTCTGGCTTCTGGTTAGTTAACCACACATGTCCAGTGGATGAGCACACGTTCAAGAATATACATGCAGCACACTTTGATGGCTAAAAAGTAAAAGTGGACATCAAGAAGGATGGGTATAGGATGGGGAGGGCATCTGAAAGGTAAGGTTGAGGAAGGATGAATATGATGAAAAAATATACGGAATTCCCAAAGAACTGATCAAGAGAGTCTGGAAACTTGGAAAAGTGTGAGTCATGTCAAAACAGGCACCAACATCTAGAAAGGTAAATGGTATTGTCTATGAAAGGTAAATGGTATTGTCTATGTTTCTAGATTTTATAAGCACCTGTTAAACACTCACGGGAGGCTTACAAGCAAGAAGTGGGAAGGACAGTTGTGGGGAGGTCTGGTTTAATTTAAGACTGTAATAGAAATTAATATTGAGAGCCACATTCCTTTCTTTAAATAATCTAATTGGACCCCATGACAGACTTCTAAAGGGAGGTTTTCTTTTTAATTAAAATCCTTACTTTGCAGACAAGGATGCTAACTGAGAAGTCTTATCTGTGTCTCGGCTAGGAGAAGGTGAATTGTTTTGGCCCCAATGCACAGGGGATTAAGGGAAGAGAGGGCAGCCAGCATCCCCGAATCCTGCCAGAAAGGCCACATCGTTCCCCCTGGTTTTTATGCTGCCATGGTGACAGTCAGTTAAAAATAGTTTAGTCACAAGTTGAGGAGTCAGTGCACAGTGACACTGGGAAAGCTCTGCTGTCTGGGGAGCTGAGGGGCAGGGCCGATTTCTGTGTGGGGGTGTTTCTTATGTTCAGGGCCTAACAGCAGGGGTCTCTATACAATGAAGGTAGGTGGGCATAGGCAAGTGTGGGGCACGGGATGACCAGTCTCTCTTTCCTTCCATGAACCTCTTACATCTGGAGCTAGTGTCAAAATCCAGCATCTCCCACTGGACCCTGAAGGGGGCCTGCCAGTGTGCATTTCCATACCACAGCTCTGCTCACTGCCACCAGAGTCTAGCCTTTAAGGCTGTTCAGTACCTGTTTCTTGACTGAATAAATAAGATGGTAAAAATTCGGATTTTAACTCCTTGCTTCAGAGTGTATTTGCTGACTCGTACACTAACAAACTATGATGTCTTTGTTGACTAGACTCATAGACTCAGCCTTCTGAGCTGGGTCTTGCTGGCTTGGATAAGTTCATATCCACATCGAGCAGAAATTCAGACACACACACTGACCCTAAGTCACATAGTGTCTGTCTCCCGTGCCCCAGCGCTGTGCTTTTAGTGCTGCCTCTTCTGATCTCCATATAGAAAATTGCCTACACTGAGTGTCCTTATACCCAGAACAGTTTAGAGACGCTAAGATGACTGCTTTAAAGAGGTATTATAAACTGGGCAGTGGTGGTGCATGCCTTTAATCCCAGCACCTGGGAGGCAGAGGCGGGCAAATTTCTGAGTTTGAGGCCAGCCTGGTTTACAAAGTGAGTTCCAGGACAACCAGGACTATACAGAGAAACCCTGTCTCAAAACAAAACAAAACAAAACAAAACAAAACAAAACAAAAGAGGTATCATGTACAAGTTTTTGGATAACTGCAGAATATAGAGGCTATGCCTTGCTACCAACAACTTCAGAATCCTGGGAAGGGAAAGAAAAGGAACAAACTGTGAGGGCTGCCCTTCCCCCACCCCTGCCATGCCTGTGCCAGAGGATATTTGCATAATGAGCCCAGTGCATACATTAGTTCTTGACTTCATAATCCTGAGAGGTAAATGGGTACTATTACTGTCATTTTGTCTAGAACTGGGTCATGAAACAGAAGATAGACTTTTCAGATGATTGCCCAGGGGCAGGCTCTGTGTGAGCACACTGGCAGCCTGCTGAATGGGTCCAGAGGGTTCAGCAATCAGAAGCAGCCCTCTTGTTACCTCTGGACTGCAGCTTCCAGCTCTGACACTCACATCTGCTGTTATTAACTACATTGTCTCAGTCCCTGGCCTTGAACTTGAAAGGTGAATGACACTATCCATATTTCTTTCTTAACTTTCAGACAGTTTTTTCCCCTCTGTGAGAGAATGCCTTCACTTAGTGGTCCCAAGACACAAAGAACACATCCAAAACTAAGTGTAGATTCTGCACAAGGCTGCTTCCTCCTTGAACCCCTGCCTTGGCGATTGATACTACTATGTACCCACAGCCCAAGTGAGTCATCTTTCCCAACTGTGCCTCCACCCTCATCAACCAATCACCTGGTCCTGTCTACTTCTCCTACTAAATGAGTACCTTCTCCACATCTATGCAGGAGTAACTTTACCTGCATACTTACAGTACTAACCAAAATAGTCCTCCCACGAGATAGAATCCTTGGTCTATCCCCATAAGCCCTTGATCACTATTCACCCACCTCTACTAGCCTTTCTGAATAAGAATATGGCTTTGGGGCCCTAAAATTTTTTTTTAATGTAGCCTCAAGTATACCGTACTTCCTCTCATTTTTACATTTTCCATATTTCCATCTACCTATGGTCCTCTGGTCCTCAGTGGATATTCAATACAGTTAAAATTTTAAAAAATAAAAGAGTTTTAAAAATGCAAAGAGCAGGCAAACATAGGGAATGGCTTAGTAACTTCGAACTCTGGTTGGATTGGACTATACATGTGTCTTTCTCCTAACAATGTGATTGGCAACTTCCTCGAATTCTCCATTCCTTTCCTCTCTGGCAGGGCCCAGACTCATTGTTTCCTACTTGCAAGTAAGTTTATTCTTTTAGGTGCTGAGTGCCTCGAATCTCGAACTGACCAAGAGATAGTTGGTGGATCATGAATGAGTGCAGCCATTTGTACATCCCAGACCAGTTCTATCAAAGCTGTTAGTATGTGAATCAGATGCTGGATCAAGATCATTGAGTAGATTTCCTTGGTCCTTTCTCTAGCAAGGCTCAGAGAGTAGAAGGGTGGGTAGAGCAGAGCCACAGTTTCAATTTATTTTCCTGTTATTCTGATAAAATACTCTGATATAGCCAAATCAAGCGAGAAAGTCTGGCTAACAGTAGAGGGTTAGGGTTTTGGTAGGGAAGTCACACCAGCAGTGGCTTGAAGCATCAGTCACATTGCATACTCAATCAAAAAGCAGAGAGCAACAAATGAATGAATGCTTCTTCTTAGTTCACTCACCCCTTTCTACTATAATATGGGATCCTAGGCCTAGGAATGGTGCTGCCCACAGTAGACGGATCTTTCTATCTCACTTAACCTAATACAGACAGTCCCTCACAGGTATTCCTGGAGGCACAGGACCCATATGATTCTCATCAGGTCCGCAAATAAGATTAACCATAATAATCATAATGACTTTGTTGAAGGTAGGTTACATGTATCGTCTGTGTGATCTGTGAAGATCCATGCATTTGGAAGTCATCTGAGGCACGTTCATTGCCGAGGGAAACTGCAGCCTCTGGACTATTTTCTCATCTTTCCACAGGTTTCTGGAATCACAACTTATAATTAATTAATGCACAGTGATATAGCTTGACCCAGATTCCCAAATTGGAATGTTTCAGCTACAACTGATGAAAAATGTGTAACTCTCATCTTCTAAGCAGAGCTAGTGAACAGGTCTCCTTTCTCTGGACTTTAAGACTTCTTCAGAGGTAATTAGTAAATACATGTATTAAGCATGTATGTGTGTGTTTGTGTGTGTGTGTGTGTATACTACATACATATGTTCGTGTATATATTTGTTATGTAACAAATATTGATTAAATCCTGCTCTATGCCATTTGCAATACTTAATGTTTTACCTGACTTTTCTCACTAAACACCACATGAATTCTAATGGGCAAACATGATTATTTGATGTACAAATAAGAAAACTAAGGTTCTGAGGGGCGAGGTTTGGATTAAGTCATCCACCTAGTAAATACCTCAAAAATGAGTTTCTTGATTCAATATATTTGCTCTTTGGGGACACCACTTTCTTTCTCTAGATCCTTTATAAAGATAGAGGGGCAGAGTTATTTATGGGTAGATGGGATCTAATCACTAAGGATGAATGAGAAAGGTTAAGTCTTATGTTTTTAGTCTCTGTACCAATCAACCCAGCCTTCCGTGGGACCATGTGATTCACACTTCTCCACTACACCAAGCAGGACTCTGGGATGCATTTCCTTCCCTTTCTTCAGGGTCAAACCTATTCATTCTGTGGCTCTGGCATGCTGCTTCCTTCCCAGCCTCTGTTCTCAATTATTCCTTTTCTGCTATCCCATCCCAAGCTGGAGAGAAGTGGCTTCCATCTCTTACCTTTATTATTGATACATATATCTTGTTACATAGCCCAGACTGGCTGGAAACTCATGAACCTCCTGCCATAGCTTCCCAAGCATTCCTGATTCTCCTGGCTCAGCCTCTTACATGCTAGAATTACAGCCAAGGGCCAGAATAATCAGCTCCATTTTCTCAACTGGGCAGTCGATGTTGTACCTGGAGTGGCGGGCAGTCCTGGAGAACATGGAACACGGAGTCTGACGAGTATTTAGAAAGTAACTTTTTTTTTCCCCAGTTTCCCCATCTGAAAGTTTAAGATCAACAACTGTCTTGTGGGGTTGCTTTAAGGACTGAATGAGAGAAAATACACTGCACACAGTAATCACTCCACAATGCCACTTCCTTTATCTAACACGCACGTCCACAGAAGTATAGCAAATGGTAATGGCTGAAGTGCATTGCCTTTTCTCTTTTATCTGTTGTATGTAAATTGTGTGTGCATATGTGTATGCAAATGTGCATGCAGAGTGCAGAGGAGAACATTGGCTGTCCTGCTTTATTACTCTCTACCTTATTCCTTTTAGACAGGGTCTCTCGCTAATCCTGGAGCTAGGTTGGAGGCTGGCAAGCCCCAGAGTCTTCCATCTCCCCTGATCGGATCGTGGCACTCGGGTTACAGGCAGGCATGGCTATGTCCATATTTTTGTGTGGGTGCTGAAATCCAAACTCAGGTCCTCATGCTTGCATAGCAAGCATTCTTACCCTTTGAGCTATCTCTCTAGCCTCTGCGATCTTTAAATATTTAGCTTGAAATTTGGTGAGATTGGTAAGGTATGAGTCTAATTTCTCTTTCAAATTCAATCCTCAGTACTCTAGTATGGTTTATTTTTTTTAAAGATTTATTCATTTTATGTATGTGAATACACTGTTACTCTCTTCAGACACACCAGAAGAAAGCATTGGATTCCATTATAAATGGTTGTGAGCCATCATATGGTTGCTGGAAATTGAACTCAGTACCTCTGGAACATCAGTCAGTGCTCTTGGCCATCTCTCCAGCCCCTCTAGTATGGTTTATTAAGCTTCCCTTCCATGCTGTTTAATGATATATACATCAGAGTCTTCCATATATTTTTTGTTTAATAATCCTTTATTCATATCTTATGTCTCAATGAATATTTAAAATTGTATTTAATCCAGTATACAATAAAACAAAATAGGTCACCATGTAATTTTCTAGGAGAAATTTGAAAATATGAGTACCTTTTAGAGATATATAAGAACAACTTAGTGTGATATGAGTGGAAAATCTGTGAGATATTTATACTTGTGTGCAGATGTGTAGATGTATATCTATATATGTTGGGGTAAGAAGGTAGTGCCTTGTGTTTTCTACTACTCTCCATCATAATTTTTGAGACAGGATCCTTAATAGAACTTGAAACTCTTAGATTTGAGATTAACTGGCCAGTAAGCTTTAGGAGTTCTCCACTCTTACCATCTAGACTGTAGATGATAAATGCCCATCACTGTTTTTGGGTTTTAATTTTGTGATGAGGAGCCAAGCAAATGTCCTCATGCTTGTGTTGCAAACACTGTAATGACTGAGCCATTTATCTATCCAAATCATTTAGATTCAATACAAAAAGCTTGAAATATAAAATATGCTTGAAATAAACATTTTGAGATCCCTCAATCCTACTTAAAACTGCTGTTGTAGTTAGGGTTTCCAGAGTCGTTCCACTCCTTATTAGCAGCTTTTCTAGTCAGGTATCCCAAGGCTTTAGCATCTTTCTTGTGGTCTCCCAGGCAACCTCAACTTTGTAGATTCTTAAGGTAATGTTTGGGATCCACACATGATCTTCTGGGCTCCACCAAATGTTTGGGGCCACTTCTTTAGTGGTCCACTCTTTTTATATCTGTACTCCAGCTGATTTTATTCATTTTATTATAAAACAGGTAAATCCTCAAATCTTCCTTTCTCTGCCTTCTCTGCAATCAAAATTGGTTCTTATCCTTGGCCGTTCATCTTCCAGCTATACTATTCATGAAGCTTTAACCTAAGTTTGAGCAATTTAGCTTAGAAATGGCTGGGTGCATAGAAGGGGGAAGTCTGGCACTTTCGTGGTACTTTTGTGTAAGGGAGGGAGGGAGGGAGGGAGGGAGGGAGGGAGGGAGGGAAGAGAGATGATATTATTGCCTCCTAGATCTTTAATACTCCCTCACAGATAAAGCAGAGGAAGAAGACAGTAAAAACTGACTGACCTCCCCTGAGGAGCTCACCTACATTGATGCTAAAAATTGTGTCAGTGGTTGACAAATTCAAGAAGCCCAAGCACCCTGGAAGCCACAAAGAATCTCCAGCCTTCCATTCCTCTGGCCTCTAAGTCACTTGAATAATCTACCAGTTCTCAAAGTGAAAGCCCTGGCCAAGTGCACCCGCAGCCCTAGGAGCTTGCCGACAATATTCCTAGGCCCCTTTCCAGCTGACTGAATCAGAAAGCCAGGCCACGGTGCGTGCTGACCTGCATTTTAACCAGCTTCAGATTTAACAGCCACAGAACTAAATGAGCATAGATTTACTCAACATCTACCCCTGCTTCTCCTTTCAGGTTTACTGACCACCTGGCCAACCCCTTAGCATCAAGATGAAGGGCACAACCGACATGCAGTAACCACAAAGTCAAGGGCACTGTCGCTGTACCACACTATAAAGTACTAGGAGAAATCGTGTTTTCTGTACTAGGAGAAATCGTGTTTTCTCTACTCTTTGGTTCCCACAGGACAGACACATTTAAATTTCCATTTACTTTGATCTAAAAGAATCAAAGCCAGGATGGGTTTGGGGGATGGTTCCATGGCTTACTCCACAAGTGTGGGGACCAGCATTCAGATCCCCAGAACCTGTGGGAAAGCCAGGGATAGTAGCACTGAGGAACAAAGGCAGATGGACCCTTGGAGCTGGCTAGCTATGGAATAGAGCCAAAATGGTAAGCTTAAGGTTCCATGAGAGACCCTGACTCATAAAGGAAGGTGAAGGGGCAATGATGAAAAGACATCTTAACTTAGCTTCTGACTTCACGCATGCTGGGTCAGAAGAATGGGCATGCATGCACACTTGCATGCATACACACACACCTTTAAAAAAAAAAACATACCATGGCTTTCTGAGTATGGTTCTCAAACCTCTTGGGTTGGATTCATTCTGAAGTAGCTATCCCCTTCTGCCAAAGCGAATGGGGTCTTCTCCGTGGTTCTGTCTCAATTAGTTCTGCCTGGCAGTCATCAAGCATCCGGAGAAGTGGTCACTGGTCAATGGTCACTTTTCTAGCCACTTTATTTCCTGTCTTTGTAGATGATTTTTACCTTCTTAAAGATGTACTCTAAGTACTGCTGACTCTTTGGCCTAACATTTATTATGTCCACTTATTTCTGCTTCAGAAAATAACTCGAAATATGACCTTTGACAAAGCCTGGTAGATTAAAGTACATTTTAGGGGGCAGGATTTTTCTGGAATAGTCTCCCATCTGACCACTTGCCTGACCTGTACTCAGCCTTCTGTGTCCACTTCACAGAAAGCCTTTTGTTTGCTTGTTTGAATGCAGTCTCTTTAAATAACTAGCCACTTTCCCAGCACTACCGTTTGAATAACCTATTCTTGCTGGAAAAGCTTTATCGTGCCATCTTAATTAAATATTTAACTCCCAAACGTCCTTAAATTCACTTTTAGATTCTCTATTCTCTCACACTGATCTCTTCATTTAATACTGCCCTAAAATTATAGCATAATTAAGTGTCTGTAAAGCTTATACAACACTTTATATTGTTTTGTTTATTTTTTATGTTTTAGCAGGGTGGTGGCAGGCAGATTCAGTGTCTAGTCAGGTAGCCCTGACTAGTCTAAAATTCAGAATTTGTTTATATAAAGCAAGTCAATAAAGTAGGTGAGCCTCTTGTCTCTAATTGGTGTCACAAGCGTGATGCCAAAGCCCAGCTGTCCTATTATTATTTGAACCACTTCTTTTGTGTTTTGATTTTTGATAGCTTAATGTTTCTCTTGACAGTCAGTTTTATGATTTTTAATGAAGGGCATGGATTTCCTGGTTTTTAGGTGCAGTGTTCACATTATCATCCATTTGTTTGTGTTCATTTGGCAAAGGAGGCTTTCTGACACACCGTAAGCAAGCTAAGCCAATGTGTTCCCTTGCTGGGTTGTCTCCATTCCTTTCCTTTGAAGTTCATTGGTGGGTTTTGCAGCTCTTCTCTGTGCTGATATTATAACAAGAGGTTAGAAGAGCTATACACTTGGCCACTTGGCCACGGTACTCTTTCTCCCCACAAAGTTCTGCTCTTATATTCCTTGTTA
This sequence comes from Mus pahari, assembly GCF_900095145.1. Lineage (NCBI taxonomy): Eukaryota > Metazoa > Chordata > Mammalia > Rodentia > Muridae > Mus > Mus pahari. Next base: position 83,823,243 of record NC_034599.1, read on the forward strand.
CCTGAATTAAGCTTTAATTTGTATTCAAATCATATTTTCTGATTTTGTTTAGTTTTCTAATATGAATGCAGAATAGCTTTTAAATATATTTCTTTTCAATTTGAAATTTTCATACATCTATTTGGATTATATCCACACTCACTACTTCTAATAGATTCCTACCCATTCCCAACTTCTTGTCCTTGTTTTTTAAATAACCCATCAACTCCAATTTGTTATATATATTCATTCCTGGGTATAGGAGTATGGTTGCAGCATGGTTGACCTTCCGGGACCCACACCCTTTAAGAAAGCTGACTCTTTCTCTCCCAGAAGCCAACAACCTTTTATAGTCCTTCAGTCAAGGTTAGGGGTTTATGGCTCCCTGGCCATTCCATGTGAGAATGTTGACTGGCTTCATTGTGCACAGGCAACTGTAGTGCTGTAAGCTCGTGAGTACACCGGATCCTATCACATCCAGAAGGCATTGTTTCCTTCCCCTCCTCCCAACCTCTAGTTCTTCCAATGTTTCCTCTCTTTCATCTAAGAAGGAGCCTGAGCCTTGGGGAGAGCTGTGATACAGGTGCCCCATTTGTGGCTAAGCATTCCACTGACACTTGTTCTCTGCACACTGGCCAGCTATGAGTTTCTCCCATAGCTATCATCCCCTGAAGCAGACTTCGAAAAATGACTTTTTGTAAACAGCACATAGCTAGCTTTTTACTTGACTGCTAAACACTGTTTAAATGGCCAATTAAACATGGAAATTATGATCTTAGAAAAACAAAATTATTCCTCCCCTCTGCAGATACAATTTATCTATAAGAACACAATCTTGGCACTGCTGATCACCCAGAAGCCAGAGAAAGCCCCTACCCAGACCTTTGGTTGTGACAGTGCCAAACATTGCATGGGTGATAAAATCTCTTCCGTTGAAAACACTGTTCTAGAATGGGACATTCCGTGCCTTCTTCCTGGGCTCCCCACGTGCCTGTTCCCAGTGGTTCTGCCCAAATAAAGGTTTCATAGTGAGATGTGTGGCAGACAGACTGGCTCGAAGCAGTAAAGAAATCTGCTTCTTCTAGAAACTAATATCTTCCCACGACACTTTTCAAATTTGGGGTGGAAGGTTGTAGCCCTTCATTTATTTGAATACTATCAATGTATTACTTGCAGTGTCTCCTGCTTTGATTTCTTTCACATCCTGGGAGAGGGCTTTTCTAGACCCTATGGACTATCATCTTTCCACTACCACCTGCTCCCTCAGCCCCAGAGCAGAGTTCTCTTCCCTGCATGTCTAACACAATGATGTCAGGTTACAGTAAAATTATAATTAAATGCAGAGTCAACTCTGATCAGATGACATTAAACAGAGATACCTGAAACAGAGAACAGTGTTCTCTAAAGACAGCAACATTTTTGCATGGATATTTTGGTATTTGTTAATGTGCTAGAGTTCATAAGGAGGTGTGGGAGGTGCTGAATAGAAATCCAATGTGTAGTGATTATTTCCAAATTAGGATTAGCACAGAAACCTCTCAGGAGTGGGAGGTAACAACTCTTGCTCATAGAAGAGGGTTTAAAGGTAACCTGGGAGAGTGAGAATACTCAACCTCAATGTCCTTGCAACAAGAATTGTGGGAGAGTAAGCAGGTACCCTGATGACTGAGGCATGGGTTCACATAGAAGGTGAACTGGCAGTGGATGGTTCTTAGCTCTAATCTTGTGACCTTGTGAGCATCCCTTCAATGTGTCTGAGAGCCAGCAGCTTGCACGTGGATTTCACAAAGTTAACACTTCAAGCAAAATGTGGATAGGATCCTAATTTTAAAAATTGTGACGGGCTTCCTATATAGATGGAAGATTTCAAAGCTGGATAACTTGCAGCAGACTCTTATTTTGTTCCACGGATAACTGTAGAATACCTGTTGGCTTTCAAATATAACCTATAATGTAAATAGATGCCCCACGCTATGTGTCACAGATGTTCACAAACCACTGCAGGCAATGAAAAGTTAGTGTCAGCCACAGTGGCAAACCAAAGGACCATGATAGAACACAGATGGCTGTTCAAAGGCAGAGAGTTAGTCCTGGAAGGTGATAGCGCAGAGAGTTAACTCTAGTAAGGCTTCTTGGAAGAACTGATGGTGAGCCAAGTCAAAGTGGATGAATAGAAGCTAGCCTGGTGAGAGGGTAAAGGAGTCCACACGAGCAAAAGGGGGCTGAGGCTTACAACAGCCTGAGGGGTGCAGAAGTGTTGAACGCAGTGGGTTATTATTAAAGGATCAAGTCTCAGACTGACCAGGAAGGACTACTGTTGCATTATCAAATCTCGGTATTTCATCCTGTTGGGGATCAGAACCCACTGGCTAAACCTCGTTTGCCGCATCTCAGAACCCACTGGCTAAACCTCGTTTGCAGCATCTCAGAACCCACTGGCTAAACCTCGTTTGCAGCATCTCTTTTCCTTTCCCAGTGATTTTCAAAAGTGGCAACACTTTCCTGGTTATCCTTCATGGCTGTTCCTCTGACTCAGTCTCTGTATCTTGATCCTTCTTTTTCTAAATATTGAACCCAGGTTCAGTGGTTGGCCTCTTCCTCTTCCTTTCTCTATTCCTTCCTACAGTTTTCAATACCATCTAACTGTTTGTTTCACGTGTCTATTTCGAAAGTCTACGTATTCATTTGTATATTTATTTAATTCACATGTTCCATATCTACTTCGATATATGTATCTGAATTGCTCAATTTCATGTGACAAAGATTCAAAGCAGCAGAGACTTTTAAAGGACAGAAGCTCATATATAACACATCTGTGGCTGATATGAAGGCCTCAAAGTTATCTGAAACATCTGAAACTCGGATTGTCCTGTTAGCTTTTAATAGATTTACATAATGTGATCTCATCCTCGTGGCCAGAGAGAGAACCCCTCATATTCCCCATAACTGTGCTCCTAGCATTGGTAAAGGAGGGTGAAGGGCTCTCTAGCCCAAGCACTACAGACAGGTTTTTCCCTTTATCCTTCCCTCTCCCTTGCTAAACTGTTAGATTACCTTCCCAAAGCTGGCCCTCAAGGTCTATTCACTTACCTGGCCACTGATTCATCCCTGAGACTAATCACCAAGGTCCATCCAAAATGCATTATCTAGCTACACTGGCTAACCTGACTAACTAGGAATTATCTAACATTCATTATCTAGCTACACTGGCTAACCTGTCTAATTAGGAGTTATCTAACACAGACTTCCTCTTTTTGTTTAAAAACCCACTTCTGTGAAAAACACCTGCTGCCTGCTGTCTGCCTTTACTGGATCAAAAGCAACACACACACACACACACACACACACACACACACACATACCTACAGAACCTCCCTACACACACGCATACCCTTCCATGTTCCCCACTTGCCCCTCCAGGGTAACAAATCTCCTTTGTGTAGAGAATTTGATGTCTTACTGTGTTCTGAACCAATTCTAAGGGAACCCCTCCCCTACAGAAGGATGATGAATGGGGCTGTTCTAAATTACATTTCTCAAGAACAGATTTGGAGATAAATATTTGCATGAAGGAAGTTAATTAGAATGTGTTGCTGAGTTCAGCACCAGCAAAGGAATGAAGGAATTGAGATGACTGGACACAGGCTGATTATGATGCAATGAAGCAAGACCTCAGCCAATCATATGAAGACAAAAATGACAGCTAGATAGACCTCAAGCGTGGTCCCATGTCGGGATAAGAACTTTTATCTTCACGTTAGCCAGTCATGAGAGGTATATTGCACCACTAAAGGGCATAACTTTGAATTGGCTCTCCAGCCAAGGATAATCTCTAAAAAGAGAGACAGCCTTGTACACACCCTGTAGCCAAAGCAATGAAGTACTTGAGTCCTGAAGCTGAGAGAAGCCTGGGTATTGAGGGGTCAAATCCAGGACAGTCTACTTCTTGTGCCATAGGGCCATGGGCTTGACTGCACCTCTAGAAAAAGTCCCTTGAGGATTCAGGGGGCCTCATTTTCTCTTTAAAAAACAAAACAATTGGGGGCTGGAGAGCTGGCTCAGTTGGCAAAGTGCCTACAATGAAAGCTCCGAGACCTGAGTGTGAGTCCCCAGATCACACATGAAAAGTCAGGCACATGCCTGTAAGCCCAGCCTTGGGCAGGAGGACAGCAAGACAGGCAGAGCCCTGAAGCTCAGTGGCCCACCAGCCTTGTCCAAGTGATAAACTTCAGATTCAATGAGTAACATTGTCTCAAAAGAGAAACGCGATGACTGATAGAGGAAAGATACCTGACATCAATCTCTTCCTACCGCAGGAGTGCACACGTGTGTGAACCTGCGCATACACCACCACGCACATACCAATGAATAATAAAAAGTGAGTGGGTTCATTTTGACATCACAGCTGGTCTCAAAGCCACAGCTGGTCCTTCCATCTCTTCCACTGCCCTCCCTATGAGAATCTTTGCTCTCGGGATCTACTCTCATTCAGGTAGGCTGCCTTTTATAGTTTATCTTGCGGTCTGAGCACCTAGTCACGGTGCCCTTCTCCAACTGTGGCTGCGACATTTGTTCATCAAAATTGCATCAGAGTGTCACCATGGTGCTACACGTGTTTTTCTCTGTCTCTGTTTGGATGCCAGCACTCTATTTTAACCTAATCATCATCAATCGCCAAAACTTACAGATAGCCTTGACTTGAAATTTAATGAGTCACTTGTTACATCTTTTGGTGGACTCACTCCTCATACCCTAAGAGCAAGCCCTCTAACACCACAGGCTCCTCACAAGGATCTGTGGGAGCAATCTTAGCCCACCCGTGCTCTCTTCTATTCTTCAGCTCCCTGACCCATCTAATAGGGCATCACTGAAGTCTTTCAAGCAGCAAAAAGGCAATTGCAATGCAGCAGAGGTGAGGACATATCATAAGAAAGTACTTTAAACAGGAAGAATAGTATAGAGGCTGTAAGACTGTCCAGGCAGGAAATTATGTGAATCTAATAATGGGGTATTATTAGAACCTGACATTTCCTTCAGCAGGAAAGCAGGCACTTGGCATCCAATTAGTGTTCCTGGGTACATCAGGAGTCATAGTGTAGGTTAGGAGAGACAGTTGTTAAGCTCTCCCTGAACTCACAGAAGCAAAACTATTACAGGACCATTCCAAAAATAACCGAGCCACACCGGTGAGCTGTAGCTAAGCCACACGTCAGCTTGATTGGCAGAGACACAGACATCTCTGCATCAGTCCCAGCCAGTTCCCACCCCAACCCCTGAGCCCTGCTTATCCCTCTGTGCCAGAATGCTTATCACATCTGCTAGGTGTTCGAGGTATTTACACGTAGACCCTCACCAGCTCCAGTGTCAGATCTCATGGAACAGAAAGCTTACTCTAGACTCTTTTGTTACCACCGACAGGGCCTGTGAGAACTCCTGACCCAAACAATAAACTCAATAAATGTCGATTGGTATTGAAAGACCTTACAAGTGAGATCCCAAAACTGTGTATCTATGACCAACCATAACAACAATACTAATGACGACAGGTAACACTGATTGGAATAATCTTCGGGGTTAGGCACACTATTAAGGGATATAGGGATCTAGTTAGTTCTTCATGAACGCCTATGAGGAAGGTATTATTGTTGTCTCCACTCTGCACAGGGAGAAATTTCAACTCTAAGAGTTAAGTCAGTTTCCCAAGGGTACTGTGTGCCCAAGTGGTAAACCCACCTTTATAAGAGAGGTGTGAATGGAGACTGAAGAGACAAATGGGGGGGGGGCAGTAAGAGCACCTGGTGCACAAGCATTAGGACTTGAGTTTGGGTCCTAAAACACCTACGAAATGTCAGGCATGGCTGCTCACATGACGATGTTATAGCCCTAACACTATGTGGAGTAGAGACAAAAGGGTCTCTGGAACTTGCAGTCTAGCCTGTCTAGTGAAAAGTGGTGAAACCGAGCCTCCAGAGAATAAGACAGAAAGTGATAGAACAGGATAGCCAATGTCTTCTTCTGACCCCTGCATACTTGTGCATAATGTGCACATGCTTGTACACATATACTACACACAGGTGCATACACACACAGGGGGAGAATTATTTTTGACAAAAAAAAAGAGACATAAATGGGTGCCATAATTATGGTCCCCCAAAAAGTGGTATCAATCTTTGTAAGATCACAGAGTTATTGGTGAGATCAATGTCTATTGGCCACTTTCAGAAGATTACTAGGAACCGGCAGGTCTTCATCAAGAACATCTCACATCTTTTGCAGCTGTTCATGCCATACCAGCATTCATGAGAACATCCCCCATCAATTGCTGTGATATTTTCACACCTCTAGCTGCTTACCAGCCTCTATCCATGCATTCTTGGGGGGAATTTCACAGACCCCTTTTCCATAGGCACTTATTTTCAAAGATCCAGAGGTGCCATCACAGCTTCTCTGCCGTCCCTCCTCCACAGCGGCTACCTGCTTCTTGTAGAGTTCCGTTACTTCAACACCCGTTGAAATGCACTGGCCCCAGACATGTGAGACCTGGCTGCCCCCAATCACATGCAAGAGCAAGCGAAGCCCCAGAAACAGAAACCTTACCCACCTGCCTCGCTTGCTGCCTGGCCGCTGGGTTCCTGTATTTACCCACCACTAGGACAGGTTTGTTCACCCTAGCCTGGGCAATAAGTTAGAACCTGTTATAAGTGTTCATGTCACCCCCTCCAAGGCACAGGAAACATCTCAGAAGAAGGGCAAAGGGGGAAAACTGGGTCATAGGAATGAGGGTAGTGGTGTAAAAAGCTGACTTCCAGGCATAACATTGGGCTACTGCACTGTTAAGCTCATAGAAGCTGCAATTACCTACACAAGAGCTGCACAAGACTAGGCCTGCCAATGTAGGCTTCTATTTTTTAAAACCAAAAGTTACCACTTCATACCAACATTCTATTATAGGGTTAGGGAGATCTCATGACCTTCCAGTGGCCTCTAAAGATTTATACTCAGCCAATGGTTCCTGAGAGAGGGACACACATTTTCTTCAGTGGTGTAGCCTCTCAACCAGTAATATATCCATGCCCCTTACCTATGAGCTTGCAATTGACCTTAATGAAACATATTGGATCAATCAAATAAAAAGACATGAAAAAGGGGATTCGTAGGGAAGAGAAAGAAGCCAGTCACCAGCATTGGGTGAGAGACCAGAGGGATAGCAGGGAATGCACATGGTCAAATTACTTTATATACATATTTGAAAATGTCACAATGAAACCATTGTGCATAATTAATGTGCTCATTTAAAGAAGAAGCTGGAATCTGGGCTATTACTGCTGATCAACTGACAACATCTCCTTTTTCACATCCTTCCAAGGTGGAAGGATGTTTCAATAAGTAGCCATGAGGCACACACATGGATATAAAGTGGACGTATGATTGAGTAAAAACTTATTTTTTAAATTGGACAAATGCTTGAATACACACTCCTCTGGAGAAGTCATACACATGCCACGTGAAAGGTGTTTGGCAACTGAACATCAGGGTAATGCAAATCAAAACCACAAGGAGATGGCACCTCACATTTGTTAAGATGGCCACCATAAAAATAATAATACTCGATGTTGGCAATATGGAGAAAACGGAAACCTCTGTGCTAGTGGTAGGAATGTAAAATCCTACAGCAACTGTAGACAGCAGTACCAAGGTCCTGTGGGAAACCAAAACCAGAACTGCACATAATCCAGCAATTCTGTCTCCGAGCACACATTGAAAAAAATTCCAAGGTAAGACCTCAAAGAGATCTCTTATTCTCCTGTTCCTCACAGCGTTATTTACAAGAAGAAGAAGATAAAAATGACCCCAAAGGCCCATTAGCAGATAAACAGATAAACAGCACATGACAGGTCTATACAATGAAAGGTGCTCCACCCTAAAAGAATGAAACCCGCTGTGTGCAACAACAGAGGTAAGCCAGGAGATCATTTGGCAATCGGAAAAAAAAGCCAGCCACAGGACCATCAAAACTGCACAATCCTGCCTGTGTAGAAGATATCTAAACAGTCCTGTTGAAGCAAAAGCAGAATGGGAGTTGTCAAGGTCTGAGCAAAACTGGGGCTGAAGGGATGAAGAACTGTTTAATTGTGCAAAAATGAAAAGCCTTGGAGATCTGCTGTAGAACCAGGTACTTACAATTAGCTAGAATGGCCACCTAAAATATAATAACTATAGTAGACACCTAAAACATAATAAGATAAAGTCCATGATATGTGTTTCTCACTAGTTTCTTTTAAAGTAAAAATGTGAACTTAATTCAGTCAGCTGTAAACATTAGTTTTTTTAACCTAATTATAAAACAGGGATGGGAGGAGTGAGTTCATAGCCCAGGACATGTCTCACTCTGCCTCTCAAAATGTATTAAATGTGTAAGAATTTAGGTTTATACAGATGTAAAAAGTTATAAAGCTAAAACAAGATCAATGTGCTTTAATGTGAATACCACACTTGTGTGTTTTTCTGGAACTCCTGTCTGTCCAATGGTGTGAGTTTCTGCATCTCTATGTTTCTTTAAATTTCTCTAAAATTCTTTGGCTCTTTTTTCCTATTTGGCTGTTTTGTCATATTCTGATTTGTTTGTTTTTCCTTTCTCTTATTTTATTTTATTATTATTCCTCAGCTAACTGCTTGTTTTCTTAAAAGAGACAGTGCAGGCATGGGTCCTAACAAGAAGTGAAGTGGGAAAAACTGGGGAGAGTATGGGGGAAATCATAATCAAAATACACTGTATGAAAAAACTATTTTTAATAAAAGGAAAATGCAAATTTAAAGATCAACAGAAGACTAAATTTGAGAGATGCTGGTTGACAAGCAAAGATAGTTCAAACATTCTAATCAGGGCTGGCTTCCAGAGGTGGCTATTCTTTCTCTGAAAACTTCTGGAAGAACCTGACCTATGGGCAGGAGCAGTACAGACCTCTGCTTTCCTACTACACTAGGCTCCTTGAGAGTGGGATTTTCCTCATATATCAAGGCACCTGTCCAGTTCCCAGCATAGTCACTGGCACCTCGTTGGCTGAATGGCAGGGATGGTGACACCCTAATCGTTTACCAGAAACTCAGGAAGTCAGGCTAAGGCTTAAGACCAGCCCACTCCAGTCAACAAGTATCAACAGGACACCTGCGGTATGCCTAGAATGACGCCAACAAAAGCTGCCAGGAAAACAGAAATGTTCTTAAGTTTCTCTCCTCAAAAGAAAAGGCTCTCCGAAAAGATAGCTTTCTTTAGAAGCTGTGTCTGGTGGATTTTTAATTTCATATTTCACCCAGAGAGACTCATTAATATTATAGGACTTGCCTAAAGAAGCAGGGTGCAGACTTCAGCTCAAGCAGTTGCCAAAAAAGAATTAGAGAAGACACCAATTGTAATGTTAAAACAGTATCTCATCACCATGGCAACCCGGCACGTCATTAAAGAGGAGGTAGTTAGGACTGGCAGAAACCAGGGGCCCTGAAGCAGGGAGAGAGAGGAAGGACCAAGATGCAAAGTGGGAATGACTAATGAATGCAGCATGTGCACAGAAAAATTTCAAGCCCTCAAGCTCAGTAACATCCACAGAAGGGGTAGGACATGAGGAACACTCTTCTTTGGGTGGATTCCAACCGGGTCATGTTATTTGTCCATTGCAGAATGCCTGGAACTGTACACAAAGAAAAGGAACAGAAAACTAGAATACACGCTTCCTGGTTCTGGGGGTGAACTCCATTGTTAGAGAGATAACCTGGCACACATGGAACAGCTCTGGTGTCTATCTCCAGAACCCCAGAAGATGGACATGATGATACATGCCTGCAACCCCAGGACTCTGGAGGTGGAGGAAGGAGGATCAGAAGTTCCAGGTCATCCTTAGCTGGTGCACTATAGGAAGCTTTGGGGATTGACCTAATTGGGGGTGATAGCAGGATGAAGAAAGGACAAACGCATGTCTCAGAAAGCTGGGGTTGCTGGCATGCGTTCACTCTGACAGAGTGCCAAGTCTACCAGGACTTGGAAGGTTCAGTGTGTTTGCTTCTTATGCCTGAGTCGGAAGAGGTGCCTTGTAGTATACACGTGGAAAATGAAGTAGGTTTAGCCAATCTCAGTAGGAGGTCTCTGTGAAACTGCAGTCATCCAGAAGGAGCAAGCAGTGATTGGCAGTGTTTTCCGACATTCATCAGTCATTAATAAACACTTGGACCAGAGGAAGGCTTTGCCAATTCCCCGAACCTGTCCCGGGGAAGGTGTTACCACTCCCATGAGTTGACATGCCTATGCCTACATCAATAACACACATTCACCAGGACTTTCTCCACCCCACCCCAACCCCATACTTGGTCACATAGAGAGTTTGTGGCTAGCCAGGGCTACCTGAGGCACTGTCTCTTAAAAATGTATGTTATCTGCTATGGGTCCATTGTGACAGAGGAGTGAAAAGACGGGGGACACAGAGGCTCATAGTGAAGGCCAAGCATGGCAGAGAGTCTTACGACAATCAAGACAGCCCTCTTCCTGGAGCCCATATGACATAGAAGCACTCAGGCCAGTCTGAGTCCCCAGGGCTTTAAGAGTTCCGCGACCTCAAGAAGTCTCCAACATATGAGCAGAGACAAAGCAGAATTTTGCACACAGCCCAGGGGCAGGAGACTTCCTGAGATACTTCAGCATTAATCACCAACCCTTTTCCAATTCAGGACTTTTCCTCCATCACCATGACAATGAGCATCTCCTAGTAAAAAGGGAAACTCTTCATCAGGAGGGATGAGCAAAGTGAATGAACCGCAAAGGCAACTTCCCTTTAGTTCAGAAGAATCCATTTGTTGAGGCTGCCCAGGATATCAGAAGAGTGACCGAAACCAGAGGATCAGAATCAAAGACTCCCAAATTCAACACAAGGGACTCTGCTAGGACACAGGCATCCCTCAGTGGACACATAGACAGCTAAGGGGAAGCTCGCATGCAGCACTTCCTAATAGCACCATTGGGTGGCTCAGAAATCTTTCCCTAAGCCTTCACAGCTTTGGGGCTGAGAATACTAAAAAAAAATCAGACAATGAGCTTTTACAGAAATGAGAGAAGTACCATCCAGCCACATGGACACAGAGGCACTGTGTGAGCCAGGCTGAAATCGCCACTGTGTTCTTCAGCCTTCAGCCAAGTATCTAGGACAGCTCACCCCATCGCTGTCAGTGCCTCTGAGCCCATCAAAGTTTCTTCAGCAAAGCTGAGCGGCTGCAGGATGGAAGGCTAGGACCGCCAACAGTGGCCTGAATTGGATGTCCATACTTCACCTGATAGTGGTGACCACAGAGTCCCACTTAGACATGGACATATGATTTAAAAAAAAAAAAAAAAAAAAAGGGACAGTTGCCCTAAGCCTGGTCCTTGGGGTGTCTGAGCAGTCCTGGGCAGAATGTGTGAAAATGAAGACACAGACAAGGGAGAAGCCCACCACGCTTGACATAATTGAACCAGAGAGTGAAGATGTAGTACAAACCCCAGGAGAGAGGACAGCAGAGTCTAGGGTAGGTTCCAGGCTCAACAAAGAAGGGCTATAGTTGAAGGTAGAAAAACAAGGGGGAAACCTGGTGTTGTTTCAGGGCTCAGCGCTTTGACACAGTTTTCTGGAGATCCGTCAGGTCAACACATTCTTCAGTTGGGGAGACAGACCTGAGATCACACAGACCTAAGATCACTGAGATCTTTCAGCACTGCCACCAACCCCAAACAGGAGCTACCCAATACCCATGAGGACCTGGTGGAGCTTGGGATAGGGACATTCTGTGTGGGGACAACAGCACATTAAAGTCTACTCTGCTTGTACTCTAACCAGTCCTCATGGGGCCCAGGGATCATTCAGCCACGACTCGGTTGGTCCCTAGAGATAGAGCCCTTGGGGTATATTTTGACAGTGCAGATTTCAAGCAAGCGATACAAGAGCAGTGCAGCTGCAGACTGGAGCTCCCGCCTCCTCTGCTTCTCCCATCAGCCCACAGTCTCCCCTCTGGATAGCTTTCAGGAAGGTATCTCAAGACTGGTACTTTTAAAATATATTTTTAATTGTTTGTTACACCTCATTTACTCATTTTGTCGGGGAGGAAGTGTGTGCACACGTAGAGGGCAGAGGACAACGTGCAGGGGTTAGGTTCCCTCCTCCACCATCTGGATCCCCAGTCTCGAACTTAGGTAATCAGACTCGGCAGCAAGCACCTCCACCCACAGAGCCCTGGCAGGCCCAAGCTGGTATTTTTACGGGGCCCAAACCATTCATGTGATGGTGACATACACATCACTGGTCCAACAATTTCTTCCAGTATCCCTACTGTTGGGGTCTCCCACCTCCACTAATCACTCTCCCTCTAAACATTATATTGCGCCCCCTACAGGTGCACAGAATTGCTACTGAGAAGACCTCCCCAGATCTCCCAGAAGGCAGCATCCTCAGACCACCTTGATCCTTGGACCCACCTACTGTCGTCTCTGCCCACTCGCTCGGACCACCCACTATCGCTTGGACCTGCCCACCAGGTCCTACTCATCTCCGTGATCGGACTGCGCAGCAGTTTCAAAGGGACTCAAGGGCAGGCTGGGAATCTTTCCTTGTACTTGAGCAAGTCCGATTAATAAAAATCATGCTCTGATCAGCGCAAAACGACAGGGTATTTATTTTCCTTTCGCAGCCCTATTCTTTCAGGATGTTCAAGCTCTTCAGTAAGAACCCAGTCCAAAGTGTTTGTGCGCACGCAGAAATGCACACCCTACTATTGGATGACTTAGTGCCTGAGACAGCAGGAAGCAGGAGAGAAAAACAGAACTCAAGAGACCTAGAGCTCTAATCTCACTTCTTCACAAATAGCCCCCTGAGGAGAAACTGTGGGCGTCCAGGAGTACACAAGAAAACCGATGGAGACCTCTTTTCTTGTTCCAAAACCAACCTCTCACAATGAATGGTGACAACTACCTCACACTTGAAGTCTATACAATCAGCAGCCCCTGTAGTCAGTGTCTCAGAAGCAAGCGAGGCCAGGTCAGAGCTGCTATACAGGAAAAGCATCCCTGTGAGCCTTCTATTGCCCTAGCCCTGGACAGCAGGGAAGACCAGAAGCAGGGATAGGTACTGTCCAGGAAATGCCATATTTGCCAGAAGAGAGAATTCTATCCTGCTCTTCCTGGCAGGCCTTTTTTGGGTAGAGAAATAAGATATTTCTCTCCCCACCCCCAAGTGAAGGGAGCACCGCATATGGCTCCCCAGTTAGATACGCGCACTGTCTAGAGACTTCCATGTATGTTTATGTGAGCCATGCTTGGAGAAACAAGATGTCATGAGGGTCGGGAGGCATAACCAGGAAAACGGAAATCACGATCATGGAAACTGGCTCATACCTAGCTGTAGCAGTTCTCCTGACAGTGCTGGCCCAGCACAAAGACAATTGCAAAAGAGATGTGAAGAAAACGCCTGTCTTCCCCTTCTCCACCCACACTGACCCCAGGGTTGGGGGGAGGGGGGAGTGGTGTTGTGGTACAGGCAGAAAGAGCAGACCATGCCGCCGCCACCCCTCAGCCCAGCCTAGCTTCCAGGCTTCATCTCAAACAACAAGCTCGCCCTGTCTCACCTGCGCTGGGGAAAAAAAGAAGAAGAAGAGCTTTAAATAGATGTGAGACCAGCATCTGCAAATGATCAGTGCTGAGCTGTTCATAAAGGCAACTGACAGAACTTTCTGGAAGGAGACCGCACCATCCCTGACAGGGCTGTTACCCAGAGAAAAGAGCTCAGCAAGAGTAGGGGGATTTACAGGGTGTGGGGGGAGAACAAGCTACCTCACCTTCTTATTGCAACCATTCAGTAAACAAGTTACATTTCCATAACCTGGTTAGCTCAGAGGCTTTCTAAATCTGGAAGCAAGTCAAGTGAGGCTAAGGAATTGTAGATACAGAGCAGAGCTGCACAACAGAGAACCGAAAGGCCCCCTTTATAAAGGCTAGCCATGGCCACCATGGGGAGGGGACAGGAATGCCAGGGTCTGAACCTAGGTTGAAGTACGGGCAAGGAGAGATAGAAGCCGGCTAAGTGCTAGGGAATTCTTTGTGGCTGTTCAAAAGTTAAGTGAACCCTTGGTGGCAGAACCTTCCCCTAATGAATAAAGATTTCAGAGGACTAATCATTGGGCGAGGAGTAGGCGGGACTTCCAGGTCAAAGTGGGGAAGCAGGAGAAGATGGTTGGCTGGTGGACTGGAGATGAGGAGCCCAAAATGTAGCTAGTGGAGGCGCCCTGTTTCAGGTGGCAGATCTGTTGGGATCCACTACCGGAGGATTTAACTTTAGAATGGCTTACAAATTAGGATGCTAGTTGCTGTGCCCAACGATTGTGTTACCTGTTAATTCTGAACTAAGTTTGTGTGGTGTTTTCCTTCATGCTGCAACTCAACTGAGTTTCAGAGAACAAGGGCAAAGCATGGGTTTTCAAGAAGTGCACCCCAAAAGGCCGTGGGAATTTGGAAGCGTGGGGCTGGCATGGCAACGACCTGCCATGGGAACTTAGCAGTCTACAAAGATGAGAACAGGGCCAGCCTGCCTGCCGGTGCACTGCAGATGTAGCGTGGATTGCTTTCACAATATTTCACACAACAGCTATGTATGTGCCCTAGTGGTTGACTGGAAGACAAAATTCAAAGGCAAAAAAGAAAAAACTCAAGTGTAATGGCATATACCTTTAATATCAGCATATGGGAGGCAGAGTTGGGCAGATCTTTGTGAGTTCAAGGCTAATCTGGCCTACATAGTGAATTCCAGGTCAGCCAGAACTACAGAGTGGCCCCCTGTCTCAAAAAAAAAAAAAAAAAAAAAAAAAAAAACAGGAACAACAATAAGAGACAGAGACAGATGTAAAAGATGAAAACCCTGGTCGCATTTCACTATGAAAAGAGTCAAACCACACATTAAAACCACTTGTGGGGCAAGACGTTGCTGCCGTTCCTTTAAAACAGCTGTGCCTACAAATGTGGAACTTGGCGCAATCGGCCAACTGGGTACCAAAGACTAGAAAGCACCAGTCTGTAATGCAGTCACTGGCAGCTTCCAGTGGAATTTCTTCCAGTGTGGGAGAAATCCCACAATCCAAACTGGAAGAGCCTACCAGCGGGGCCGCTTACTCATTAGTGTCTCCTCAGCATCCAGAAAGGATCAGTAGATCATAGTAGCTGCACGACGAACGAACGCTTCCTGAATGAACCGCTGAGTGAATAATAGGATGGATGGGTGGGTGGGAGGGAGGATATGAATGAATGGCTGGGTAAGTGGGTGGTGGATAAATGAATGAGTAAATGTATGAATGAAGCCTTTGAACAGTAAGCATCTTTCCCCCCACGGAACTCCCACTGTACCACTAGGTCCAGGCTGCAGACTTCTCTCAAAGGAAAAGATAACTTGTGTTAGGAAGTGTGTGGTCTTCAGCATGACAAAAAGTAAACTGGGCCTCCGGCACTGAGACAGAAACAGCTTCAAGAGTCCGCCCTCTAGCGTCCAAATGGTAGACGGCACCGTGGGTTCCACCTTGTACAACCACGGCTGCTTTTCAAGTGGAATCACAGCAGCATCTTGCCTGCCACAGACCTTCTTGGTCTGTCGGGGGCTTTCTTCTATAATGAAATGGAGTCTGAGTCACCTTCTTTTAAATCTGGATCTGCTAGGACAATGAAAGACATGCTCTAGGTGCTAGGCTAGAGGCAGCAATACAATTGTTCCAGCCCTCCTGGAACACTGGTTCTTAGATCTTGGCCATGCTGTAAAGAAGCCAATACCAACCAACGCCACTAGAAGAACATGTGCAAGTGTTCCAGACACATCCCCAGGACCTGAGCTGAGGTACAGCACCATCTTGCCAACCAGGTGAGTCAAATATCCTCAAAGTTCTCCTCTTAGGCCCTTGCTGAATGGAGGAGAGGCAAACCAGTCCCCTCAACCCTGTCTAAATTGCAACTTTGGGAGGAAAATAAATGAAGGTTGCCATTTAACCACAAAACATCACACTAATTGTCCAAAAGCAGGTACAGAGAACAACAAGAAGTTAGCTCGAATAGCTCAGAAAAGGATAAATTAGCAATACTTATTAAACATCCTTTAAAATCCCTGTACCTTAAACCCAACATCCCATTTTGGGCTATTTAATCCTTGTAAAGAAAGTTAAAAAATGTATTTTTAATGCTGTATAAATGCACAGTGGAGTTTTATTCAGGTGTAAATTAAAGAGTGGAATTAAGACATTTGTGAGAAACAGATGGAACTGGAGATTATCATGTTGACGAGAGTAAGCCAGGCTCCGAAAGACAGATACCTCATAGTCACATATGTGAAATCTAGACTTGTACACTATACTCATGTGTACAAGTGGGAAGGAAGACCCCTAAGGTGGGGGACACAAAGGAAGGTAATAAAATATATGAAGAACGGAAGCAGAAGAGGGGACTACTTGATGGATGGAGAGGCCTGACCAAAGGAGGTAAGAGGTAGGGAGGGCAGCAGGGATGCAAATAGGATCAATGTATGTGATATTATGAAAATGAAGCATCGCACGGAAATCTATTATTTATGATGGCAGAAGCCTGTGATTCCAGCTGCTCTGGACGCTGAGGCCTGAGAATGGCAAACACAAGGCTTTCCAGAGCTCCAGAAGTGAGTTTGAGACCAGCCTGTGAGACTCCAGACTAAAAGTAAAAAGGAGTCTGGGGACCTGGCTTGACAGCAAAGCACTTGCTGGGAGTGTATATGGCTCTGATGCAAGCACCCGTGCAGCCACAATAATGTTAAAGACACGTAAGAGAAGCACTAGTTAGAAAGAAGGGGTAGGCAGGGAGACGAGAGGGTAATGGGAGGCCAAGGGAATCATGATATATTGTATACTTGTGAGAAATTTCCAAAAATAAAGTAAAATAAAATCAAAGCACTGAAGACCACCCAAATATTAACAGAGATTGAGTAATTCAGTCAATATGCCTTCCTGGGCAGTATATTTCTAGTACGGGACTCCCTGTGGCCCATCTGTTGTTCTTATAAGATGAATTCTTAGGGGTTGGAGATGGCTCAGCAATTAAGAGCACTTCCTGCCCTTCCAGAGGGCCCAAGTACCTTTCCCAGTATCCACATCAGGTAGATCATAGATGCCCGTCACCCAGTTGTAGGGGATCCAGCATCCTTTTCTAAACTCCATGGGTACCTGCACACACATGACTATGCTCTCGCAGAGATACACCCGTGAGTGTAAATTTGAAATTATTATTTTAAAATATATATCCGTAGTGAAAAGGAGGTGAGCTGTATCAAAGGTACCCACGATTTCAGCCACAACAGAGAATTTCCCACAAGGCCTAGAGTAATCTATATTCCCATCCGTGATAAAGGATTTGACATTTCTCCATACCTTTAACAGGTGGCCTTAGGCAAATATTTATTTTTCTGTTTGTACTTCTTTTCCTATAAATGTTCACCTTGTATAATTCATTCATCTTTCTATCTTGGCTTTTTTCTCATCAATTTGTATCATTTGTACAACTGTCCTTTCTTATTGAAAATACATTTTTATCCACTATATTCTGAGTATAGATTTCCTCCCCTACTCCCCCCAGTTTCCTCCCAACTCCTCCTCCCATCTGGACACACAGCCTTTCTGTCTCTTGTTAGAAAACAAACAGGCACTTAAGAAATAATAATAAAATAAAATATGATAAAACAAAAAAATCAGAATTAGACAAAACAAACAGAAGAAAAGGAACTCTGTTTTTTTTTAAAGCTCGAGAAACAAGATATAGACACAGAGACACAGACATTTGCTCACACAGGAATCCCACAGAAACACAAAACTGAAAGTCATCTCATAAGTGTGAAGGACCTGTAAGATTCATTTTGGGTTGGCAATCCACTGCCTGGCATGGGCCTACCCTTTAGAGTGGTTTGTTTGAATGACTGTATTTTGCTGGTCATACAGCTTTGAGGAATATTCTATAAGGGTTGTGCTGGCCTATATAGCAGTCACTACTCACTCATGCAGCTATCTGCATCTAACTAACTGAACTTACACAGGATGCTGAATTCATTTCTTCAGTCATACCAGCTTTGCTTCAGATGTCAGTAGATCCCTGTGGCTGGTGACAGTGGTGCTAATAGTGTGGAATAGACTGTTCCTAGAGCGTGAGGGGTTTGGTATGCATCTCTACCCACCACTTACCATCCATCTTTATGTTGCCTTGAAATACAACTAACTTGGAATTTTTATATTAATGTTAGTAATCTTTTCTTTGTAATTACTAAGTATGTCCCCCCACCCATTAAGTAAGCTAATCCTATCCCAAGATTATTACTTTAAAGGTTAAAGTGTTCTAAATTACATTTGTTTGTTTGTTTGATTGATTGATTGATTGATTATTGCCTTGGGAGAGGCAGACACTCATGTGCCACAGTGTCAGTGTGGAGGTCAAAGAACTTGTGGGAGTCATTTCTTTCCTTCCATTATTTGAGACCTGGAGATAGAACTCAAGTCACCAAGTTTAGTGACAAATGTCCTTGAATGCTCAACTGCCTTACCAGACCCAAAGCTTTCATTTGTGTTGTTAATATTTTACACTACGGTTCTTCCTCTAAATATTTTTAATATTTTTATTTTCTTTTTTCATCTCCACATGTATGGTATGTGTGTTTGTGCATGAGTATTAGCCTGTGTGTGTGTGCTCATGTAGGAGTGCACATATATGTGTACATGTGGAGGCTCAAGGTGGATGCCAGGGATCATCTTCCATTACTCCTCCACTTAATTCAGTGAAGCAGACCCTCTAAATCAAACCCAGAGCTCCCCCAGAACATGCTTGGGGATTTTCTGTCTTCTGAGACTGCAAGTACAGGCAAGCTGCCATGCCCACCCAACATTTAGGTGGATGGACTCTGGGAAAATGAAATCTGGTCCTCACATTTATGCAGGAAGCACTTGACCACTGAGCTCTGACTCAGCTCCTAGGTCTTTAGACTACAATGTGTCTACATATCAAGGCTGGACTTGTGATTTTGTTTCCTTCCACATACATTTGCATCCTTTATATTGTTGTTAATGTTCAGCTATACATTGTATATGGAATGATGCTCTTATTAGTGAACTGTGCTCTACTTCCAGGCTTACAATAGTTCTGTCTTCACCCTTGGTCCGGGGAATGCTTGGTTGCATTTCCAATGCCAATGTTCCCTCTGTGATTACAAACTTGAGGCATTGAGTGCAAATAGCAGTAAGAAAGAAACATTAGAGGACTAGAACAAAGGCAAATGGACAAGGCTGTTATGGTGAGGTGCATTTTGAGAGCACATGGCTTGCTCAGTACCACACACATACCACATCGGTTCCCTGCACATCTCCTACGTGAATCTTTCACCCCAACTTGCCCATGCTCAACTGCAGCAACACAAAGATGACTTGCACTCAGACCTGATGTCCTTCATCACCATCACCATCATCCTCACATGCTTCCAGCACTTTTCCCCAGCTGATACCTGGGCACGTGTCCAGACCACACTCTGGCCTCAGCCTCTACCCATACAGCCAGCCTGGATGCAGATCTTTTGACATAAGGAAAGAAACCACAGCTTACTCCAATGGAAGACCTTAGCAGTCCTCTCCCAGAGGAAGGGATGTCTACATTGCTTCTGGGGCCCAGAACAAAGGGAAAATGCCAGATTCCTTTTTTTTTTTTTTTTTTAATGTCTTAAGAGTTTCAGGATGGTGACAGAAGAGTTAGCTAAGCCCAGGTCCCTAGGAAGTATGGAGCCATGAACTTTCTAGGGACTCCAGACCTGAAGGACTGGGCTGCCTCCACATCCAGACTGTGATGCCTTCGTCGTCCTGTGTATGGAATGGATGCAATACAACCTGAGTTCCATTCCGATTGATTACTATCGAGGACCTTTCCTTTCATCTCTGCTTGTTACCTTAAGTTGCTTTACTTACCTGTGGCCCCCAGCCCTCAAGCAGGGATTGAAAGGGCTCCATCTTCCCTCCACACCTCCAGACCTATGCCATCCTCCCACTGAGATGCTTGGTCTAAATCATCCTATTTCAGACCCCCCACACACACTGTGACAGTGTAACCCATGACACCTGTACCCAGTACACCTGGGTCACATCAACAGTGGTGGCCCATGCTCAGGAATAAGAAGAACCTGGGTTCAAATTCCCACCCACCACACCATATACAATATGCCTGTTAGGGACCCATGGATGTGCTACATAAACAGTTGTGAAGATTGGATGAAGTGGGACCAGGCACAGATGAGGGACCAAGTAATAGCTATGTTTTTAAAGGAGAGCAGTGGCCAAGTACTAAGAGCATGAGATTCCAGAATAATCCCAGCTCTGCCATTGGCCATCCTCTAGCCCACATCCCTAGTAGCTCTTTCCCTGTTTCTACAGAGGTAACAAGGAATACTAGCTAATTAATTGAATATTATTTTTGCTGTTTTTAAGGATTAAACCTATTCTCATCTGAGACTCATCTGAGAGCAATTCCCACACAAAGCCCCAGCCACGTGGGCTCACATTTCATTGATTTGTTGGAGTTCTCCATGAGCACTCTGTGAGCCTTTGGAGATGGAAGTAAGAGCTGGGTTTGGAGTTTTTTTTCTCTGCCTCTTGAGCAAGCCTGGTAGATTATATCTGGGCCACTGTTTTCTGGTCCACTTAATGGGAACAATGGTTGGTGCCTTCAGTTGTTGCAAAAATCAAATGTGTTCCTGCTGCCAGAGTGCTGACTAGGGAGAGGCAAATCCCATTGTCATTGTGGTGATCTTTCTGGTCATCAGAATCCCTGGTCTTGGGCTAACAAGTTGGGTCAGCCGGTAAAGGCGTTTGCCCAACCTTGATATCCTGAGCTTGATCTCTAAGACCTACGTAACTGAAGGAGAGAAGTAATTTCCAAAAGTTACCCTCTGACCCCCCCCCATGGGTATACATACACCAAATAATTAAATAAATAGATGTAAGATTTAAAGTTTAAAAAAAAATAAAGAAGCCCTGGTCTTGTAGAACTATAGAAAGAGAACCAGCTACTTAGAGACAGAGATGCTAGAAACCCATGG
Source organism: Mus pahari (assembly GCF_900095145.1). Classification (NCBI taxonomy): domain Eukaryota; kingdom Metazoa; phylum Chordata; class Mammalia; order Rodentia; family Muridae; genus Mus; species Mus pahari. The sequence goes on from NC_034599.1 coordinate 83,844,350, forward strand.
CCACACTTCAGCCAAGCAAATTCACTTAGAGGTTACCCAAGGCTGGATGGCCCCAGTCTGGGTTGCTTAGATCTCTCTTCTGTGTGGTGGGGACTTGCTGATCCTGGCTCCACTGTCTCTCATTCTTTTCATAAGCTCTTGCCTCTTCCGCCATCCATAAACATAAAGACATTCTTTTGCAGAGATTTAATATCAGAGCCACCTGCCTGACCCGAAGAAGCGCGAGCTTCCTGCGTATGTCTGTGTTTAACTCAGTGCAGCTTTCTGCTCTGCAGACAAAGCCTGCATTTCCCCCCCCCCCCCATGTCCCTGGGATTGATTGCTCACACCAAAATCCGCTGCCTCAGGGATTTCCAGCCAGAAGTAAGCCTTCTTTTCATGAGCAATCACGAAGCAGCCTGGAGCAGTTAGGCGGGGTGCCTGCATGGCTGGCTGGGCTCTATAGATATTGGATCATACAGGCCGCCTCTTTCTCTGACCCTGCATAGTAACCCCTGGTAGGGAGTTGCCTGGGTCATCCCAAGGACACAAATGGGGGACCCAAGGTTGGGCACAGCACTGGATCTGCTCCCATCCAATCTGAGTAAAAACCCTTGTGTCTGAAGAGCCTTGCATGGTAGAAAGAGCATGGCCAGGAGGTCCTGCATGGCTTTGACTCAAAACCTGGGAAGAAAAGGTGAGCACACTGGTCGGGTGTTGACACATCTACAAAAGGCCCTCTGTTCCCCTTCCTAGGGAGGCCATTCCTTGGCTTGCATCTCTTAGAGGCTGTGCATGGCTGAGGTTGGAGGCTGTAAGAGTGGACAATCATCATCTGGGCACATCTCCCCCTCAGAAGCTTCTATTCTACCGACACTGAGTTTGAGCCTGTCATGTGCCAAGCCCTGGATGCCAGAGCCTTAGGATTCATGTATAAATAAGAGTCAACAACCCCACTGTGTTCTGCCAACCTCCATCCAGGTGTTTAGGTCAGACCCCAGGAAATTTGCTCCATTTGAACCTTTCCACTCACCAGCCACGTGTCCTGGATTCAAATGTGGACTCCATCCCTATGTGACATACTGCATGTTAGCTACCCACTTTGAATTCTAGCATCCCAACTACGATCTAGAAATGATAGCAGCAACGCTGAGCTCAGGCCTCAGGTGTCATAATTAAGTTAATTAACATAGAAAGGGAAGGGAGTTTTGCTCGCAGATGTTCCTAGTAAGCCCTAAATTAACGTGCCATCTACTCTTCATCACTAATATCCTATCTTCCCAAGGACAAGCAAGATTCATTTATGTCTTTCCGTGTGTATGTCTTGGGGACAATCAAAAAATGGGAAGAGTCTGTATAAAAATGGAGTTATACAGAAGTATGTCATATTCTGTTATGTGGTAAATTGAAGCCCAGCAGAGTCTCACAGGAAACCATCACATCCTCGAAGAACCATGTGTGACAAGGGAGGGTAGGAACTTCTCAGCAAATCTATACAACCGTTGCCCAGTCAACTCCTAACTGGCTTCGGGGCGTGGGGGGCTGGGGAGACTGCAGAATCTCTGTCTGTACTTTGTCCTCTAAGTTCCTCTGCCAGTCTATCTTGTAGCCACATAAACTGCTCTCCATGCCTCTACTGAGATCTAAGCAAGGTCCTGAGTTTTCTCTGGTAACAGCAACCTCATGAAAGCCCTCAAGAGTCTCAGCTGCCTCTGAGAGAAGGTGACCACTTCACTCACTGTCCCCAAGATCTAGTTTACATAAGAAGGAACAAGGCAGGCACTGAGCAGCCTTTGGGGTCAGGAAGTAGGCACCCAAACTCACAGACCATCAGCTGCCATTGCCGTGGTACGCCCCAGTCTGTGATGTCCATGAGAAAATGCTGCACAGCTGCAAGGCCTGGGCCACACCCACATCAATCAAAGCGGAATCTGTACGAATAATGAATGCATCAACAGCAGCAGATAACCGAGCTTGTACACTAACTACTGCATTAGAGCCAGGAGCCCTACCACCGGCACACCAAATGCCTTCTGGACATTCCTTCACATCTGCTCTTAGCCGAGCTACACCCCCAGAAGTTTTGGTGTAACTGACTGCGAGTTAGAATCATCCAGAACCACCAGGATCCAGCAAGGAGCAGCTACAGTTAAGACCACATTTTCCTGGGTGGATCACTCAGTAGGAGCACCCGCTGCACAAATGTAAGGACCAGTGTTCAGGTGCCCAGTACTCACATTAAAAAGCCAGGCTTTGCTCCATCCCTGCATGGGGCTATGGGATGAGGGAGGCAAGAAACGAGGGTCCTTAGGCCTTGTCAGCCAGCCAGTGTAGCTAAAATGATGGGGAAAGATCCTGTCTCAAGGGAATAACGCAGAAAGTGACAGAGCAGAACACCTGATATCCTCCTATGATCTTCCCACATACATGCTTGGACATGCGCACGTATCACTTGTGTGTGTAATGTGTGTGCGTGTGTATGTGTGCGTGTGTATGTGTGTATGTGTATATATACATATAACTACAATTGTTTTTGCTAGCAGGGTGGTGCCTGCTTTTAACCCCAGCGTTCATAGGAAGACGCAGGAGGGCCATGAGTTGGGGTTAGCTTATGTAATAAGACCCTATCTCAAAACAAAATGAACTTGTTTTAATGCACAATCTTAATCTAAAAACTATATTTACTCTTTAAGGAAAACATACCGTTTAATTGTAACCACAAACAGAGAGAGAGAGAGAGAGAGAGAGAGAGAGAGAGAGAGAGAGAGAGAGCGCTTTTCTATTGAGCTGCAAATCACAGCTGTAATTACCGATCCAGGATGTGGAAACATTTGTAGTACAGGAGTTTTACCTGTGGCTTGGCTTCGTTCACACAGACGAAGTTACACTCAAGCATGTGTCATTAATTACTGCCATTTGCCCATTCACAGAAATGTATTGGATTCGATTTCGCAGAAATAATTATGGTACATAAAGAATCAGTCTGAATCAACAACCTAGTACGCAGCCATCTTTAATACAGAAGAATGTGCCTGGTCGTTGCTGAGAAACATTCCCTTAGAGCATGCCCTACCAACTGAAAAAGACAAAAGAGTTTAGTATCTGCCGTTTGCTAAAGACAATTTCCAGGATGCAACTTTGGCTTAAATCAGAAATTCCTGTTCTTACCCGTTTAAAAAATAATAATAGGAGCCCCTAAAATCCCATAACTCCATAGCCTTTTCATTCCCCATCCAGCTATCTATTTTAACAATCTTAAAATAAGGACTCTCCAACCCCAACCCCCCACCTACTGTCCTACAGCAGACCCGAAGGCCAGGTACAGAAAGTACTTCTTGAATAAGCAAACTGAAAACTTCACCAAGCCTATCCCCGCGTTCTCTGGGAGGAAGCTCAGACTATTGCTGCCCTTCCCGGGAGACCTCCTCCTCACGTCCTGTGGTACCCCAGAGTATCCAAGGACAGCTGCATTGGGTTTTTTTTTTTCCAACAAGAAGGTGCAGGTGAGCCAAGGGTTTCTGAAGGCAGTGAGCGCCAGTCACCTACCCTTATCAGTTCTCCGTCCAACATTTAGAGTCAGAAAGCTGGCTGGAAAAGTGATAAGGAAAGGTGATCGGCAGACAGAAAACTTCCGATGATTCTCTCCCGGACAGACAGACGAAAGCTGACCCCTGATTTCCTGCCTGCCCACCCTAGCAGGCCACTCTGCAGCACCCACCCCACCCCCACCCCCACCCCACCCCCGGGTCCCCCTGGCTCTTTTGCTCTGCCTGGCCACTCCCATTCTCTCCTTCTGACAACTGGAGAGATGCCTTGGTTTCCAGAAACAGACACAGAAACTCCCAGCCTTGGACGGCTCTGGGAAGGAGTGGATTCTTCGAAAATTTGTTTAAATATATACTTTTCAACTGAAAGAAAAAAAAAAAAAAGAAAAGACTTTCAGGTTACAAATTAACGTGATGTAAGTGGGCAAAGATGTTTTTACCAGAGGGCTCCTGCAGATCTGAGGCTGTGGGGCCTGGTGAGTCCTGCTCCTCCCCAAGGTCTGCTGCTAAGCCAACACCCACATGCCATTCATAAAGTCCCTACAGGAAGTCTCCTCCTCCCACCAGGATTGGTCCTCCAGAGAAGCTGGCGTCAGTCCAGGACCCATCAACAGCAAATCTGCTCGGGCTGGATGTGTCTGCCCTGCTGCACAGCCTTTGGGGGATTAGGCCCGGGTGGAGTTCTGGTCTAACGGTGAGTGGGTGCTCATGTAACCGGCTCACTGTCTCATCTTGTCAGGTCCTTTCTGCCGACACTTCACCTTCCATACCGAGTCGGGCACGGAGCAGCCTCTGCAAACCAAAAGAACTCGGAATGGCCGCCATCACTGAGACCTTGACCCCATTCCGTTTACCACAAGGAAATCAAGGGAGAATGCTCCAAAGCTCAACAATGAATCCATGCTGTGGGGAAGGCATCAACTTTATCATCTCTGCTTACCATGTCTTGATTTATGTGTAGCTGAAAATCAGGGCATCCACTTGAGCCTCAGTTTCCAGGCCCATGAAATAATGTTCAGTTGACCCTTTGGTACCTATGAGGGATTGGTTTTAGGAGCCCTGAAAAAACCCAAAATCTGCAGATACCCAAGCCCCTTACACAAGGTGGTGTAGTGTCGTTCATATGAGTGTCACATACTCCTCTGTGTGCATAAAGAATCTCTACAGGGCTTTGAATACCCAATACAATGCACGACTATGTAAATAAATATACTGGATTTGGCGATAGAGAGATGGCCGGGATTAAGAACATTTGGTATTCTTCCAGAAGCCCGGGATTTGGTTCTCAGCACCTACTGGCACAACCATCTGTAACTCCAGTGCCAGGGAATCTGACACCTGTGTCCTCCATGGGCACCTGCACACTTGTGCATATACCCACATGCAGACATACACACATACACATAATTAAAAATAATAAGAACTACAGAGTCAACTAACCTGGGCCCATGGGGGCTCACAGAGATTGAACCACCAACCAAAGAGCATGGAGATGCTGGGCCTAGGCCCCCTACACATTTGTAGCAGGTGTGCAAGTTGGTCTTCATGTGGGTCCTCTACCAGTGGAAGTTGGGGCTGTCTCTGACTCTGTTGCCTGCCATTGGATCCCCCATCCCATAACTGGACTTCATGGTCAGGCCTCAGTGGGAGAGGATGTGCTCAGTCCTGCTTCAACTTGATGTCCCAGGTCGGGGTGATACCCAAGGGGGACTTCCACTTCTCAAAGGAGAAGGGGAGAGAGTAACGGGAGGAGAGATTTGTGAGGGTGGGACTGTGAGGAGAGGTGGGAGGGGCTGTGATTGGGACAATAAATAAATAAATAAATGAAAAATAAATAAATAAATAAATGAAAAAATAATAAAACCGAATTATGCTGAACTGCTTAGCAACTGACAAGAAAACAACATTCAGTTCAGACATGATTTTCCCTCTCAGATTTCCACCCTCTCCCATACATTAATCTACAGACATGGAACTTGCAGACACAAAGTCCCAGGATTGTGTGAGAATCTCTGGAGAAAAGAAATCTCAGATCCCAAGCACAAAGTTCAGATCCATTATGGCTACTTCCAGGCTCAAACCACTTTTAACAGGCCTCTGGAACTTTCCAGTTTTCTTGTTCTAAAGGATGAGAAGTTCTAAAGGCTACCCCCAAAAGTTGCTTTGAGGATTGAAACGCACAGTGTAAGGTTCAGACTCGCTGAGGTCTTTGTGCTTGCATTGGCCTGATTTAAATCACCCAGCGGCTCTGGGAGGCTCTACAACTCTCTGACCATCTCACTTGGCCTATCTGTGACACACCTGTGACAACCCAAACCCACAGGGCAATGAGAAGCTCAATCCATACAAGTGACCAAAGACCACTTAGTGCAGAGAATTGAGCAGTCACACAGCTGACATCATTAACAAGATAATTCCTCTGTAGGCAGGGGCCTGGACACAGGACTTAACATGCATCCTTAACAAATATTCTAAAACCTATGGTGCTTTGAACCATGTTCACCATTGCCTCGGGTACCCTTGCTGCCTGGAAAGAAGGGTTGAGCTGAGCTCAGCAGGTGGCATGCAGATGTTGTCTGAATATCAAAGTGTCATTATTTAATTGGTGTGCGTGCGTGTGTGTGTGTGTGTGTGTGTGTGTGTGTGTGTGTTTGAAGGTATATGTGTTTTATATGCTCTTGGGTGTGCAAGTACCTTTGAATTTTGAGATCAGAGGTCAAATACCAGTGTCAGCAGCTGCCTGTCTCATTTAGAGATTGCATCTCTTCCTGTCCTGGAACTCAGGCCCTTGTGCTTGTGTGGCATGCATTTTACCAACAGATATATTTGCCTATCTCCAAGAATGTGTCAACTTTGACATTCAGTTAGAGAAGAGATAGGTCCTTGCCAACACAGTGCCGAGTCTCTGTGCATCTCCTGTGCATGGAGAACAGCTGCCTTCCTGGTCTTTCCGTGGTTGTCTGTTTCCAAGCTTCGTGTTGACTGGAGTGTGGTTTTTCTTGGAGCTTCCTTTTGCTTACCAGGCAGGACACAAATTAAGGACTGTAGCATCCCAGGCGTCCTGACTTGTCTTGCTTTACACTCTGACCGTCTTTTACACACTCGCTGGCAAACTGGAATGCTTTCTGTCTCCAGTGTAAAACCTCCCCACTTATGCATGGCTCTGCCTCACATCGAACACCGCACCCCTGCTCTCTTCAGCGTCTTTCAGATGGATTACACTGAACAACAACAACAACAAAATGAATTCAATAGGATGGCCATAAGAAATACACAGGTTAAGCAACTTTAGATACTGAAATGTGAGCTTTGCGTGTGTGCCAGAGGAGCGAAGTGACAAGAGGGGCCTTGTCGATGAACTCCTAACTGCTCTGGCATCCCCTTTCAGTCATGGAGGCAAAGTCGGAGCCATCTTTGAAGATACACTGGAGTTTTGAGTACTTGTGAGTTTCGTGTATTTAGAGACACTCCACCAGGGTTGCGGCAAGAACAGTGGGAGTCTCAAAAGAGACAGGAAAACTGTTTTCCTAGACTAAAAGGAGAACCACTGTGCTTTCTCTTCTCATGGTTTGGGTCTCTGACAGATGGCGAGAGGGGCCCTGCAGAGTGACATCTTCTACTCAGGTAACTGCTTTCCTCGCTCCTGCTGGGAGAGAAGAAGCCCCCTTCCTCTTCTGCGAACGCTTCATCCTCTTCTTTGATTAAGGCTCTGCATCCTTCAGAACTGAGCACACTTGAACCCTCACTCTGCTTTCTCATCTGGAAGAAGAGGAGGCTAGAAACGTAGGTATGAACACTGCCCACACCCAGCTTCTCCCAGAGGCTGGCATTAGGGGTTTGGGGCTGGTTTAGACCACCTATTGGACTGTAAGTCAGGTTCCTCCCGTCTCTGAACGGGCTGGACTTCTCACATGTCAAAGCACTAACTTCTTCAAGTCCAGGGGCTGCCTTTGATTGTTCACTGGACAGAGGCTTCAGTCCTGCATGCATCTCTCATTGGACCTTCTATCCTCCAAGTCAGAGAGTGGGAACTCTGTTATTTCTTGGTCCTGCTTAGGGAGTAGCCCACAATAGATGCATATTTGGTGCCCCCCCCCATACAGATGGCAACCAGGGCAAAAAGTATGTCCTGGAAGATAAGCGTCATTCTTCCCTGCTGTTGATAGCCAAGGAGAGTCAATCAGCACGGTCTCTTGGATGTAGCTAGAGTGGTCCTATTTCTTTTCTTCTCTTTTCTTTTCTTTTCCCTTCTTTTCTCTTCTTTTCTTTTCTTTCATTTTTAATAGATATTTTCTTCATTTACACTTCAAATGCTACCCTGAAAGTCCCCTATACCCTCCTCTTGCCCTGCTCCCCAACCCACCCACTCCTGCTTCCTGGCCCTGGCATTCCCCTGTACTGGGGCATATGATCTTTGCAAGACCAAGGGCCTCTCCTCCCATTGATGGCCAACTAGGCCATCCTCTGCTACATATGCAACTAGAGACACGGTTCCGAGGGGGGGGGGTACTGGTTAGTTCATATTGTTGATCCTCCTATAGAGTTGCCGACCCCTTTAGCTTTTTGGGTACTTTCTCTAGCTCCTTCTTTAGGGGCCCTGTGTTCCATCCAATAGATGACTGTGAGCATCCACTTCTGTATTTGCCAGGCACTGGAATGGCCTCCTATTTCTATCAGAGAGACAAAATGCATGCATGAGCCCATCCCACAACAGCCATAGGATCCAGGTTTAGTGCAGCCCTTTCTCTTGTCACTCAAATCTCTACACCACTGAGCCTGTCCCCAACACTCCTTCCAAAACTGGTTCCAACTCACATTTTAGGACTAAGTGACAAGACAATGTGTTGTTATCTTCTGATTGTGGCTGGGTTTAATTGTCTTTGGACTTTTGTTCCTAAAAATACCAGCAGCACATAAACAGGGTCCTATAACCAGGGAAATCTAGATCACTTTCTCTACAGCTGGACCCTGGCCTCACCAGTCCCTTCTCATTGGCTCACTCATTCCATAGTTCCAGAAGTGTGTTCCCCTCCCACCCTCTATAGATACCCTTGTGATTTTTACTAAAATGCACTGTAAATACACTAAGACTGAAGTAATAGTTGACTTAAACATTCCCACATCTGATACAAATTACTTTCCAGAAGCCTGTTCGTCTCGGGGTAGCACTATCCTTAATACATAATCGGAAACAGATGGAGAGGGGGTAGGAAAGTGGCCCAAGGCTTCATAACTCCTCAGAACCAGAACCTATATGCACTTCCATTTGATTTCTCTCCTTCATCCACTCGCTCAGTGCATGAAATAGGAATTAGTATAGCACTCGACTCCCACAAACATCACAAGGTCACGCATGCCATGAAACCCACTTCCTGTTCGGATTAGCCCTGCACTGAAGAACGATGGAGCTAGCTTGAAGGTAACGCAAAATAGCTACCCAGGTTGCTAATCATGCCCTGCCCATCTTTCATGAACATCTTGTCCCAAAAGTGACCCTGGAGATCCCCAAGGCGCTGTCTCTCTCTTTGGCATTGCCTGACTTTCCTCAGGTTATGAACTCCCAGCCTGCCAGTTCTCGGCTGGGCAGCCTGTCACATTAGCTTGCATCTCACATAATCCTTTCCTGTCGACTGACTGCCTCCACCCAAGCCTGTCTGTTTGCCTACTAGCGAGTTCCTTCTGAGCAGTGTCAAAAATGCCCTCCGCAGGAAAAAATAAAAAATCCCAAAGCTTACACCATGTTTGGAGCACATTAAGCTATAGAGGGGACTGAATCGGGACAGACAAAGGGACAGAAATGACCAAGCACTGAGCCCCTTGTAGCAGGTGCCACTGCCTGGCCCCTGTATCCCGGGGCTCCGTCTATCAGACTCCTCCCTGTCCTCCATCTAGCTGAGCTCAGCTCATCCCATCTAATGAGCTCAGGAATGCAACCAGTTGAGACACCCAGTGTTTGCTTTGGCATCTTTGAGCTGAACTGTGGCAAGGCCCTGCTCATCCACCTGCCGGATCACACAGCTCAGCCCTTGGATAGCATCCACAGGCAATGGGAGGACAGCACCCAGTGCAGGGCTCAAACCTGTTGAGTATGCTCTGAAGTATAATAAAGAGCCACTGTGGACCTGGACAAGCATCTGGGTCAGGCTGTCCTCAGCCTGACTATGCTTAACTACAAGGGCTGGAGACATCAGAATCGAGGAAGCTGCTCCATTCCCTGAGTACCACTAGACCCTAAGGGTCCTGAACTGCGTCTCACTGAAGTCCACATGCTAATCTGAGGTTTGATCAGAAAGCACGGGCTAAGCGTGTGCTGGGCTGTGGGCTGAAACTAATGCTGTCAGACTGGGGTGTAAGGGTATTAACAGAGGTATAGAAATGGAGCCAGAATTCTTTAACCCAACCCAGCTTCTGGTTATGATTTCATACTAAGTCAAGACTTTAAGGATAAAAGAAACAGGAAGAAAAAACAAAAACAAAAAACATGACATTGGCATGGTTTTAGAAAACCTGGTTTGCAACTTAATCAGGAGCCTGTGGCCAGGGAAGCTGTCTGGGTTTGGAGGCAACGGGAGACAGGATTCAGAAGGCTCCCTGGCAGGTGAGCAGGGGGCTGGAGCGGTAGATGGGAAGGCTCTGAAAAGCGGAGCAAAGAGGAATGCCCTCTCTTCTGGAAGCTGTGATCTATGGAGGGCACAGGCTCACACTGTGCACACCTCTTAGTCCTCTGTTTATTCTGTCTCCCCTACTGACATAAACTCTGAGAGTTTTGTCTGTTTGTTCATTGCTGCTTCTAAAGTGCCCAGAGCAGAAACTGCAATTGTGGAGGCTCACTCAACACTGGTTGAATAAGGAATAAGTAGAAGCACGGCTTCCCTGCTAGAGAGTGGTGGGCTGTTAGCGAGTAGAGGTTGGTTTTGCAAATACAGAGCCTGGTGTCAACATCCTTAAAATGTGAAGAGAAACAATTAAACCTCCCTTTCTTCTTGCCCTCCGGCAAGTCATCTTCCAATAAGCCCATTATCCTAGGGAAACTGTCTCTGCCTTTGTAATTTCCGAGTTAACCTGACCCAGCACATTCTACAAACCTCAATCTCATGCAAGGTGATGAAAACTAAACAGAAACAGGCCAGAAGGTAGCCATCAATGGGGGGGGTGGGGGTTATTGTCACTGGAAGACAGCAGGGTTCACACAGATCTGTTCTGTGTCCTCCTGAAGAAAGTGACAAAACCAAGGCTGAGAAGCAGCCTTCCAGAAGCCTCTGTGAAAACCATCCCTCTTCTCATACCTGCTTCTAAACTGGGCACCTTTGACTCATGGGGACAGTCAGAATTCTATGTAGACCTACCTCTCTCCTTCTTACCCTGGAAGCCACAGTAGCTCACCTGGCCCCACTACTTTTGCATGCCTCCCCTGATTGACACCCAGTGTATTTAGGCTGAACCATTGATCCCTTTCCCCTGTCTCATCCATAACATCTTTACTCGATGCTGAGGCTCTAGCCACTTGGGATCAATTGGTGACACAGATATACCCCCACATTCCCTTCTCCGTCCCTTTACCCATTTCAATTCTAGCTTAAGAAAAATAAATCCCCTCCCATGTTAAATAAATAGGACCACTGCATAATTACATATCGAAATCCTAACTTTCAAGATAGCGGTGTGGAGAAAAGATGGAGGTGAGGTGGGGGTAGGGTTAAGTCATGATTAAATTGTTATTCTTATATAAGAGGCTCCAGAGACATATCTTGTTCCTTCTACCTGGTAAAGACACAGCAACATGCACCATCTATGAGGAAGGAGGCCAATACCCTGATCTTGAAGCTCCTAGCTCCTAGAACTGTGAAAAATAAATTTCTCTTACATGTAAACTACATGATCTGTGGTATTTTGTTCTAATGGTTGTCTGGACTAAGAAACACCTTTTGCCAAGGATACAGTATTTAATTCTCCATGTCCAAACCTTCCTGCCCATAAGGAAGTGGCAGCAGGTAAGGAAGCAATCTTAAGACAATGGGATATTGAAGTAAAAGTCTTCAGAGATACCCCACCACCACCAAGTTCCAGAGCTGTGGTTGCATGTATGCCATACTTTCATGGGCCTTCTAAAAAGCATTAAAGAGGAGGGCCTTCCCAAAGTCACCTACCAGGTAAATGACTGCCGGGAAAAAAAGATTAGTCTTGTGGCTCTCAAATTTAGGACCGGATCTTCCATACTCTTGTGGAAGAATCCAACTAAGTGTCAATTCCCACTAGGCTCACTCTCCAAATTTACACAGAAGGACAAATCCTGGCATTGCCTTGGTTTTCACGAGCCCAGCAAAAACCTAAGATAGAAAGCATCATCCCTTCCCAGGTTCGGGTGTCATGTGACTTTGAAAGTCCACATGTGTACTTGACACAACTGGACACAGCTGGAGTTATCACAGAGAAAGGAGCTTTAGTTGGGGAA
>NC_034599.1:83856490-83916140 GCF_900095145.1 Mus pahari
AGCAGTATGGAAAGGTAAGCCAAATAAACCCTTTCCTCCCCAACTTGCTTCTTGGTCATGATGTTTGTGCAGGAATAGAAACCCTGACTAAGACAACATGTGACTGGACTTTCACATGTGATGCCCATATGTGAATGGACATCAATTCCATAAGCAATTATCTAGACAAGCTAGTCCCAGGGGAGTTTTACTGTAATGGTAGTCATCTAAATATTGCTACATTTTTATCCCTTCTCTAAGTCTTGGTCAGGGAGAACCAGAACTTTTTAGCAGAGAGTAGAGATTAGCACTCCAGATGTGTGATCCCATATTCAGTTAGGGAAAGACTGCTCAAAAGAATCTTATTTTAATGCTCATACACGTTCCAGAATGCTTTCACCCACAACCATGGGGCTGTGAGGGATGTCACAAGACCCAGTAAGAGCCTGGGAAGGAACATGGGCTTATGTTTCTACTTAGAGAGAGCCAGGTCAGTTCCTTCATTTCTGCCCTGCTTTGTCTTGTCCCCAGACTCTCAGGACACCTCAGAGTTGCCCAGGAGAGGGGCCTTGCCTGAAGAGAACAGAGCACAAGCCTTTCTGTGTACAAGCATTTCGATTGGGTATCACAAAGGCAGAATGGAACAATAAAAGTTAGGTTCAGCTCAGGCCCCAGATAGCCACATGGCCTATGCATATGCCAACAAGGTGTGGGAGGGTGAGTCAGCCCAGAGCCTTCTCAGCACAGCTTCAAAGGTATTTACCAAGTGGAGACTGGATTTTAAGTTCCCGTTTTTTGATCTTGCAATCTCCTCATTTGACATCCCCTCCCAAAGAAAGGACAGAAAGAAGAAAGGGGAAAGGGACACACAGACACTCCCTTCAGCATTGCATGTTATTGCCAAAGAGCCGAAATTACCAAAATGGCCCCTAGAAGAATCAGTTGAATAAACTATGCATCTCCCACCCTATGAAGGGGAATTATTGTTCCAATTAACTGCATAGTGCAGTGATTTGAAAACATTCACAAATCCTTTGCAACTCATCCTCCTCTGAGGCAGAGTCTGTGATCCACCCCCACCCCCCCCCCCAAGCTAGGTGAGCATCTCTGGCTGCCTTGAAGGACAGGGTGAGATGGACGTGACTTGACAATGTTTACAGACACCACATCTATCCCATGAGCTTCCACAATAGGATTTGGAAACACACACCATTTCGGCTGCTCTCTTGGGACACTCTATGGCCCTTGAGCTGCCACGTCAGGGGCCACTGTCTGGAGTTCATGTGGAGAGAGTAATGTCTGAAGAGCCCCAGCCATGTGAGTCTCCCTAGTCCAGAGACAAACTAGCAAATGTACCAGCCTGGGAACCGTAGCTCCAGCATCTATCTAACTGCAGCCCTTAAGACATCCTGAAGGAGAGCTGCCCAGTCACGCCCAGGCAACACATAACATAGCAGAAGACATTATTGCTATTGGGGACTGAAGATTGAACTCAGTGCTTACCATATAAGCATGAAGACTTGAGTTTAATACCCAGAACCCACATAAAAAGCCAGTTGTGGAGAGGTGCTTACAATCCCAGTGCCTGTGAAGGAGAGAGAGAGGAAAATCCCTGGGGCTCTCAGGTCTGAGAACCTGGCAAAACACAACACAACAAAACAAAACAAAACAAAACCCTGTGATCCCAGGTGACAGTGAGAGATTCTGCCTCAAAAATGAAGATAGAAGGCTCTTGAGGAACAATACCAGAAGTTGACCTCTGACCTCTGCACATGCACATGTAAACTAATGAGAGAGAGAGAGAGAAAATTATTTTTGTTGGTTTAAGATAGTATATGGGAGTTGGATTGTCATTCTCACCCTCTCAGTGAATAACTAACCAAGAGACAGGGCTACAAAGGGGGCAATGTACTGAAGTGCAGTGGCCCAAGCTGGAGTCTGAACTTGGGCCCTCAGTGTGGAACTGTTCCTCTGTCACACATACTGACTGGTAACCAGAGGGAAGGTGGCAGGCAATCCACTATGGGACTCCCTCTGGCCCTTAACATGAGCTTCCCAGAACTCGGACATTTTGCACCAACAGGCATGCGAAGCCTGCTGCACCCAAAACACTGCTGCTGTGGTAGGGGGGACGTTTGGCACCCACAGGGCCTCTCCACTGCTTTCCCCTTGTCTTTTGTTCCCCTTGTATTCTCTTTACAAGATATTTGTTCAGTTCCCCCTGGTGGCCTGGCTGTGCCTTGTGCTTTATCCCCTCCCATCAGCAACCTCAATCCCTCTAACAACATCCAATCAAAAGAGCCTGTGCGATGAGCTCTGTCCCCATTAACAAGGTCTACACCTTTCTGTGTCTCCCAATGCCTTCCGGTGCAACATCTCTCCAGCTTGTACACAATTCAATTTACAGTCTCTGGCTTTAGACACCAACCGTCAGGTTCCTCACTGTGGAAATAAATTAGTCTCTTCCAGGCCCTGATATTCCCTGCTGGGCCCTCAGAACTCATTCTCCTGTCTCTCCTATAGTGTTCAGTCCTCTCTGCAACATTATTATTGCTGAAAGGGTACAACTGAGGAAAACTGTGCTGTGAGGCAGCTGTGGTCTCCTCTATCCACCTGCCAGCACCCAGCCCTTAACAGACTCCAGCCGTGGGCAGCTCACCACCTCCTGTAATTGGCTAGTGATATTGACAGCACCTCTTTTTTTTCCACTTCCAGCTCCAGCAGGGCTACATCTCAAATGTGGGCATCAGAGTCCTGCTCTCTTTCACACACACACACACACACACACACACACACACACTCCCCATCAGCATTTAGTGTTCATTGGTTTATGGCACACATGACCCTCCTCTTGGTTATAGAGCAAGTGCTCATATAGTTCAATCTACAAACTGCTGAAGCTGACCTTTGAAATAATTGTGTAACACAGACAGATATTAGACCGGTATGTCGGAAGTAATTTAGCTGTGTCTCAAGAATTCAGAACAGGGTTACACTCACAGGGTAATGTGTAGAATGAAGGGCACTCTAGAAGCAATAAAGACTCTATAATGGACTGAAACATCACCTTAAAAATTCCAAGATTCATATATATATATATATATATATATATATATATATATATATATATATACATACATTGGATAGAATATACGGAAAGATATGGTGGAAGGAAAAAGAAGGGAGAAAAGTAATTACATTATAATCCCCCCCCCAAAAAAAAATCCAATACTAACGAATGCCCTTTGGAGTAAAAGAGGGAGACTTGAGAAGTCTCAGCAGCCACTGGAAGCTAGGAGAGAAGCCAGATTTGGTTTCTCCGTCAGAGCCTCTGGGAGGCAGCCACCATAAGAACCTCTTGAGTTTGAACTCTGGCCTTCAGAGCTGTGAAGAATACGTTTCTCTTGTTGGAAACCGCCTGCTTTGTGGTCACTTGTTAACCTCAGCTTCAAGAGGCTAATATCGGCCTTGAAGGAGCGTGGGAAGAGGTAAAGTTGTTTCCTCTTGAGGGCTACGTGGACAAGAAGCAGAAGAGAGAGGGCCTGTTGTAGAACACTGTCTCCCAAGCTTGATAAAAAACATGACTCTGTTACCATCTGGAAATCGAAGTAGATCTAAATACTGCCTTAGGCCCTCACAAGATCAGGCTTATTAACATTCTCTCATAGAAGGAGTGGGGGGGCATCCCACTCTCACCCGAGATCCCAGCCACTCACTCTAGTTTGCACACCAAGAGCCATAAATAACCACGCCTTAAAGTATGCAATGCTAGACTACATGGGCGGCAGAATGTTACCCGAAGGGAGAGATGTCACACATGCTGTAGCACAAGTTTCCACTGATGTAGCCATTTGGGGGCCACCCACACTCCTGGCAGTAACCCCTCACCCATGTGCCTGCAAATGAGCCTGGCAAAGTCGTCGGTTCACCAAACTAAGCTTGGACTGAAGCCTTTTATTTTGTCTTGTCTCCTCTCGGTTCTCTGTCTGGGTACGCAGACATTTACTTGTGACTGTATGAGAGGGAAAAACAAGCATCCCAGCAGGGCCCCCATGGACCGCAGCAGGATAGAATCAGGCTGGGGCCAGGCTGGGAGAAGACCTTGCACATGAACTGCTCCTGAGCTGTGCAACTTCCTTTTCTCTCCAACTGCTCAATAACACCTTGTAAAAATTAGGGCCTGAGTAGTACTCCATTGTGTAAATGCACCACATTTTTTGTATCCATTCCTCTGTTGAGGGACATCTGGGTTCTTTCCAGCTTCTGGCTATTATAAATAGGGCTGCTATAGAACATAGTGGAGCATGTGTCCTTATTACCAGTTGGGACACCTTCTAGGTATATGCCCAGGAGAGGTATTGCTGGATCTTCTGGTAAAACTATGTCCAATTTTCTGAGGAACCACCAGACTGATTTCCAGAGTGGTTGTACAAGCTTGCAGTACCACCAGCAATGGAGGAGTGTTCCTCTTTCTCCACATCCTCGCCAGCATCTGCTGTCACCTGAATTTTTGATCTTAGCCATTCTGAGTGGTGTGAGATGAAATCTCAAGGTTGTTTTGATTTGCATTTCCCTGATGATTAAGGACGTTGAAAATTTTTTCAGGTGTTTCTCAGCCATTCGGTATTCCTCAGTTGAGAACTCTTTGTTTAGCTCTGTATCCCATTTTTAATGGGGTTATTTGAATTTCTGGAGTCTAGCTTCTTGAGTTCTTTGTATATATTGGATATTAGTCCTCTATCAGATTTAGGAATGGTAAAAATCCTTTCCCAATCTGTTGGTGGCCTTTTGTCTTGTTGACAGTGTCTTTTGCCTTACAGAAGCTTTGCAATTTTATGAGGTCCCATTTGTCAATTCTTGATTTTACAGCACAAGCCATTGCTGTTCTGTTTAGGAATTTTTCCCCTGTGCCATATCTTCGAGGCTTTTCCCCACTTTATCCTATATAAATTTCAGTGTCTCTGGTTTTATGTGGAGGTCTTTGATCCACTTAGACTTGAGCTTTGTACAAGGAGATAAGAATGGATCAATTCACATTCTTCTACTTAGCTATTAAAAATGATGAATTTATAAAATTCTTGGGCAAATGGATAGATCTGGAGGATATCATCCTTAGTGAGGTAACCCAATCACAAAAGAAGTCACTAGATATGCACTCACTGATAAGTGGATATTAGCCCAGAAATGTAGAATACCCAAGATATAATTTGCAAAACACAAGAAAACCAAGAAGAAGTAAGACCAACGTGTGGATACTTCATTCCTCCTTAGAATAGGGAACATAATACCCATGAAAGGAGTTACAGAGACAAAGTTTGGAGCTAACACGAAAGGATGGACTATCCAGAGACTACCCCACCTGGGGATCCATCCCATCATCAGCCACCAAACCCATACACTATTGCACATGCCAGCAAGATTTTGCTGAAGAGACCCTGATATAACCATCTCCTATGAGGCTATGCCAGTGCCTGGCAAATATAAAAGTGGATGCTTATAGTCATCTATAGGCTGGGACACAGGGTCCCCCAATGGAGGAGCTAGAGAAAGAACCCATGGTACTGAAGGGATCTGCAACCCTATAGATGGAACAACAATATGAACTAATCAGTACCCCCCAGAGCTCATGTCGCTAGCTGCATATGTAGCAGAAGATGGCCTCGTTGTCCATCATTGGGAAGAGAGGCCCCTAGGCTATGCAAACTTTATATGCCCCAGTACAGGGGAATGCCAAGGCCAAGAAATGGGAGTGGGTGGTTAGGGGAGCAGGGAAGGGGGGGGGATAATAGGGAATTTTCAGGATAGCATTTGAAATGTAAATAAAGAAAATATCTAATAAAGGAAAAAAATTAGAGCCTGAGATCTATCCGCAGGAGGGATTGAGGAAAGGCTTTGAAGAGCAAAGGCAGTGCAGAGTCCTTCTCGCCTGAGACCAGGGAAATAGGTACAGGGGTATTATGGGGACCACTTGGTCTTGTAACGTGGGGCCCACTGAGGTCATTAGTCCAAAGCAGCAGAAGAAGGGCTCTGTAGTGTGAAACCATGGCGGGAGCAAGGGCAGGCTTGCACCTCACAGCTCTTCAGGGAGCTAAGAGCAAAGGCAGAAGAGCGTTTTTTCTCTGATTTTAATTTGAGCAGTTCAAGAGAGTGTGACCTTACTCTGCAAGCACAGTCTGTGGAAGCCTGAGACATTCCAGATAGGTGAGTACACCTGCCAAGTTTCCTCAAATAGGTAAGAAGTTAACACCTCCAAAATAGCTGTGTGAGAGCCGCCACGGGGCTGGGGCAACCGCTGCCTTCTTCCCGTCTCCGTGTTTCTTTCCATGTGGTCCGCTTCCACCCACCTGCCATGTTCTCCCCACTCCCTGCAACCCTGTCTGCTTTTCTTTCTGCTTCTGCCCTGTCCTGTCTTCTAGACGGTTCCCTCCCCTCCCCTTCCCTCTACCTTCTTCTCCTTGCCTGAGACCCTAGGCCCACAATGGTGCTTCCCAAGGTCCTGAAGCAACGGGAAGTCCCTTCAGGGGCCTGGTCCGGAGTCCCTTCTCACCTACTCTGAGGGAAGCTTGGCTGCCAGCCCTGTCTGACCTCTGGCTGAGGAGCAGTGTGCTCTCTGACATCGTCAGAAAACCTCAGGACCTTAAGCTGTGAGGGAGGAGGAGAGTTCCCTGCTAGAAGAGCTCTTCTTACATAAGAATTTTTTTTTAAAGATTATTTATTATTACACATACGTGCACTGTGGCTGTCTTCAGACGCACCAAGAGGGAGCGTCAGATCTCATTACAGGTGGCTGTGAGCCACCATTACATAAGAATTTTTAAACCCATGCCTTTCATGTGACAAATAACCCTGGCTAGTGTGTAGAACTCCTACTGGATGCCAGCTTGCTGTTATAATAAGCATTCTAGGTCATGTTTGAGAGCAATGATTTCACTAAAACAAAAGGAAGAAGCCAGACCTGTCCGCAGCAAATGGGGATAACTGGACACTCCAGCCTTGAGAATTACTTAAGGGGATCCATTCGGTGACGTATATAACGTGCATCTGAATGAGGAGATCATTGTGTGTGAGCAGACACCTGCATCCAGTAAAGCAGAAGTAAATTTGGAAAGTCCATGAAGAAGTCTGTTGAGGCCCATGATCCACTTGGACTTGAGCTTTGTGCAAGGTGACAAATGTGAATCAATTTGCATTCTTCTACATACAGACTGCCAGTTAGACCAGCACCATTTATAGAAGATGCTTTCTTTTTTTCCCCCCCACTGTATGGTTTTGGCTTCTTTGTCAAAGATCAAGTGTCTGTAGATGTGTGGGTTTATTTCTGGGTCTTCAGTTCTATTCCATTGATCTGCCTATCTGTCTCTGCACCAATACCATGCTGTTATTATCCCTATTGCCTGTAGTATAGCTTGAGATCAGGGATGATGACTCCCCCAGAAGTTCATTTACGGTTCAGAATTATTTTGGCCATCCCGGGCTTTAGCAAAATGTGTGCCTGTATACATGCTGCATGTGTGTCGTCTGTTTGTCTTTTTGAATGCATTATACAGAGAGGCAATGCTAATTTTATTTCAAACACGTAATATATTTCTCTTTCATGGGTTCAAATGTGTTTTAATTGTATATTAATCTCAAAATAAATCCAATAATTTGAAATATTAAAAATGTCTGTTTATTATTTGTTACAAGGTCTCACTCTATAGCTTGAGAGCCTCAAGTCTCATTTTTCCTGCCTCTGGAATACTAGGGTTTTAATAAGGGCCATGCAGCTGACTACGAGTTCATCTTTAAAAGATATAGGCACCTGAAGAGTCCTGTTTTTTATTTCTTGAGGATCTAATATAATGATGGAAGAAATTATAAAATCACATCAACAGGACAAAAAAAAATGATACAGCAGAATCACCAACAGAAGTCAACAGGTATTCTTATAAAATCCAGTGTGGGGTGTCACTGAAGAATATATACTCTGTGAACTGTCACTAGAAGACCGTGTTCTTAATGTAAAGGCATCACTACCCTCACGATGTAAACGTTGCGGCTGTTGCCTCTAAGTGGGAGCTGTCAAGAATACCTCTTCTTGCTGGGATTAAGTGTTGTTCTGGGGCAAGGTAAGGAAACAAATACTACAAAATTCTAAGGGAGGACAAAGCAAAATTACACACATCAGGAAGGATAACTTTCTACCTGGAAGAACTCCATCAGATTTTAATAAAGTGACTGCTATAAAATGCTTATGTCAATATCAATAGCATTCTTTCCTTGCATTTATTGTGTTTGTGTATTATGAATATATAATATATCCACAGGTTCATTTGTACATATATATTTGAAATTATGTTTAAATGCTCACATTTAAAAAGAAACATAAGAGACTTTAATAATTATAAATGTAAAACATTTTATTGAGGAAAGACATAATATTGTGATGATATCTAATCTCCTTAGAAATCATACCTACAGTTTATAATACTCATTTTTTTTTATTTAAACATTTTTCTGGAGCAATGATACATGGGAATAAATAAATGTATAACATTTGGTTTTTATTAATAACTTTTTTGAAACCATAGATATGAATAAATAAATAAATCATCAGAGAGAGGGGGGCTCTATAAAACACAACCATGATTGGAAAAGCTACAGTTTTAGGGGTTTTGTTTTGTTTTGTTGTTTGTTTGATTGGCTGGTTGGTTGGTTGGTTGGTTGGTTGGCTGTTTGGTTGGTTGGCTGGTTGGTTGGCTGGTTGGTTGGTTGGTTGGTTGGCTGGTTGGCTGGCTGGTTGGTTGGTTGACTGGTTGGTGGCTGGTTGGTTGGCTGGTTGGTTGTTTGGTTGGCTGGCTGGCTGGTTGGTTGGTTGGTTGGTTGGTTGGTTGGTTGGTTGGTTGGTTTTTTGTTGTTGTTAGAGTTATTTTGGGCTGAAGAGATACTCAGCAGCTAAGAGTACTTTCAAACAGAGCATGCATTCAGTTCTTAGCATGCATATCGGGGGCTCACAATCACCTATAACCCCAGCCCCAGGGGAATCTAACATCTTCTTCTGGCTTCTGCGGGAACCCACTCACAGAGTGGGAGTAATCCTTATCAGCATAAGAATAACAACAAATAACCCACCAACCCTAACACTACACATCATCCAGATGATGGCATTGAAACTCACAGTTCCAACTCACGGTGCACATTAAAAGTCACCTGGGAGGCTCTTAAAAATATCTATCTCCAAACAAGTCCTTCAGGAGCAGCAGATGGGGGCATCAGGCTTGGCTCTGAGTGTGGGACACACTCAGTAAAATCATGTATTTTATGTATATGGTGTGTTCTTTTGTGTGTCAGCGTATGCACACATGGAGGTGTAAACCATTCGTGGAGAGGCAGAAAGAGGCACAGGATTCTCAGAGCAGGAGTTATAGGGGTTTTAGGGACATCTGGTTTCTTGCACTGGTGATGGGATCTAAATTCATGATTGATCAGCAAGCATTCCCTCTAGCTGCAAAGCTGCAAATCTTAAAACAACACTCTGGAGCACTGGGGAGCCCTAAAGTGGCCGAACACAACTACAAACAGCCAGGATAAAAGATCTGTTTTCTGACAGCATTTGATTGGGGTTGTGAATCCAGAAAATTACTAAACTGGCAGGCAGCCATTTTAACGTTCTGGAGACAAACTTGGTCACTGTGTTAGGCCTGAGTTTTCTCTTTCTTTCTGATAAAAATTCATGACTTAATCCTTACTTAAGTTTAGTGAGAACCAAGCCACCACGGGGCGCAACATGTGAAAGTCGCAGGAAGGGTAGTGTGTTCAAGCTGCCATCCACGGCCGCTTCTCCTCCCCTGGCTTCCTTGTTTCTGGGTGGGGCACATTGAACAGCTCTGGCCAAGAGACTGTGGGACAACATTTAGCCTCAAATGCAGAGAAACATGGTGTGACCTTCCAGATGTGTCTTTCCCTTTTCATGGGAAAAAGCCCAGTACTCAATATAAGACAGTCAAAGCTGCCATTAGACACTCACTGTCTGCCATTAGTGGGTAGGCTGGATGATCAAAAGCAACTGTCTGTGTGAGACACCACTGGGATGGTCACAGTATTCTAGTCTGGAAATAATTAGTTATTTAGAATAACTCACCTTCCTTAATACCACCTATCACCAAGATGATGACATTCAGACCCATAGTTTTTAACTCACAGTGCACATTCAAAATATCTGTCCCCAATCTAATCCTTTGAGAATGTCAGACTTCGACTCTCTGCGTGTTGTGCAGGCATGGGGTCATTTTAAGGGTTTCCAAGGTGACTGCGCTATGCAGCCCTTATTTCAATTACTGCCACTTTAACAGGAGAAGCTGTGTGTTTCGGTGCTGACAGCAGTAACAGAACATGTGAGCCAAGGTTGGGTTAATATCTGCTCTTCAGACTTGGCTCTCTCTCCATACAGTAATAAATGTACCTCTATTTTATGTTGGGTTAAACTATCCTGGTCTTACATACAGCTGCTGATTCAAGAGAAGTTTTGTGTGTGTGTGTGTGTGTGTGTGTGCACACCATTGTATATGTGAGCATACATGTGTGTTTGTTTGCAGGCCTGAGAGATGTCAGACGCCCTTCCGTAAACAGACCAGAATGCCTAGCATAAAAAGCTCAATCTGGAATGTTCAGGGCTCTGCTGAGAGGTGTCAGAGGCTCTTCTGTAAACAGGCCAGAGTGCCTAGCATAAGAAGCTCAGCCTGGAATGTTCAGGGCTCTGCCTCTCTCGGGAACACTCAAAGCCGAGATCCTAATCATATTGGAGACACTCTCGCATGCTAATGACATTTCTCCACTTCAGCCAGGACTGAAGCTGAAATTGTGGATGAGATTATTGTTAAATGGAATGATGGATGATTGTTGCAGCTTCTGTGCCTGCCTGGGGCCGAGTGTCCTGCACACACAGCCAAGATTCCAAGGACTCGGAGAGGTTCCTAATACCATGGTAGAAGTCATGTGCTCTGCGACACAAGGCAGACTGAAGCTGGGTAGGAACATGTTGTGTGAAATCAGTTCTGTTCTAATGATGAAGTGATTAGCTGTGACTCTTCTCTTCTCCACCCCCCCTACTCCCAGGCCTGTGTGTTAGCAGCAACTGTGACACAGCACAAATCAGTGGCTGTAGAGGGAGAGAGAGAGAGAGAGAGAGAGAGAGAGAGAGAGAGAGAGACTGTGGCCAGCAGGAAACAGCACATGCAGGAGCTGTGACACAGTTCCAATAAGCATCAAAACAGAAAAAGCAAATGTCTAAAGGGAGCCTGTGAAATCTGGGAGATTGTATAGAGCTCAAAGCCTGGTCACGCGGGGAACGTGACTTGTTGTATCACCGGTAATGTGATGAAGGTGGCAGGCATCTCATCAGAAAAGATAAAGATTAAGATGACTCAGGAACTATGGTGCCAGGGCCAAGACAGAGAGCTGACCGCTGAGATCATCATGTCAGATGGATGCCCATGTTCCTGGGCAGCCATCTTCTTCATTCCATGAAGGGAGTGCTACAATATCGACAGTGATGGCAGAGACTAGAGAGGTGCATGGTGGCTCAGGGGTGGCTCAGGGACTGTGTGGGGTGAAATAGAAGCTTCTAGTTCATAAAATCCAGGCAAAGAGCTAAAGTCCATCCAAGTTCTGGGAGGATTCTATTTCCGGATGGCAAACCAGGAAACAAAGGCAAGTTCCCCCTAGCAGCCATGAGCAAGAATGTGTTGCTAGCATTGCTAGGCTGTCTCCGCATGACAAAATCTCCTGGGCTGCTCCTCATCGGAGCAGGACTGTGGCCGGATACGAGGTAGCAAAACTAAGCCCCAGGCAAGGGCTTACCTCAGGTTTCAAAGAAGGTCTGAAGTGCTTCTCACCAGCATTGGGGTTCTCTGGGGAACGGACCATTGATAAGTCTCCAGTATCAAGCTGGGATTCAGAAGTTCAGGTAGGGGGCTGCATGAATATAACTCCAGTGAGGCTTTCCATATGCATTAACCAGGTCAAGAATAACCGCAGGGAGTCGAGATATCTTCCCCTCATGCTCTGTCAGTGCTGCCTCTAGCTCTAGTCATGTCCATTCCACAGCGCCACAGCCTGTTTTTCATAATTCAGTTAATCTCCCCAACACAAGGTTGCTCAGTAGCTCTGCAAATACCCAGCACACTGCTAATGCCTACCTGCTTCACCTAGGCTGGTGGTGGGCACCAACTGGGCAATTCTGGTAGCTTTTCCCTTCAGAGCTGTGCAAAGCCTTGGGCTTATCACCGGCAGCCACTGCCTGCCAGTCAGTATTAGACGTTGCCACCTGACCGTTCCCGTTAATTCCAAGAGCAAAGCCAAGTTAAAGTTCGCCCCTCCATTGATATAGACATCATCTCTATAGCTCTTACTGCAGAAGTGAAATTGAATGCTATGCTAGAGACTGTGGTGGTCAACCTGATGTGTCTGCTCCAAGGCCTTTCTTTGGTCAGAACAAATAATGCTCAGACTTGGGTGGAGGCATTCCAGAATTTTTTTTTTAAAAAAACTCATTAAATTTGTAGAAAATTGATGAGAAAGAGAGATAGATAGAAATATATCAGCAGAGACAGACCAACAAAGGGAACACCTGTCTTTAATGATCTCAGCAGACACAGCCAGCTATTGGATGGAACACAGGGCCCCCAATGGAGGAGCTAGAGAAAGTACCCAAGGAGCTGAAGGGGGCTGCAACCCTGTAGGTGGAACAACAATGTGAACTAACCAGTACCCCCCGAGCTCGTGTCTCTAACTGCATATGTAGCAGAAGATGGCCTAGTCGGCCATCATTGGGAAGAGAGGCCCCTTGGTCTTGCAAACTTTATATGACCCAGCATAAGGGAAGGCCAGGGCCAAGAAGTGGGAGTGGGTGGGTAGGGGAGCAGGGGCGGGGGAAGGGTATGGGAAACTTTCGGGATAGCATTTGAAATGTAAATAAAGAAAATATCAAATAAAAAAAATGATCTCAGCAGAACTCAAAAGCCCACACTGGGGCTGGGGGGAAAAAGCATAATGAAGCTTTATATCAGAAGGAGTTCTAACAAGTATGCTGGAATTACTCATCCCAAATGTCCTTCTCCCTCAAAAGTCATGTGTAGATAGGTGGGACTGGATTCTAAACAATTCAAAAGCAAGACCAAGAGATCCAGGCTTCACAGCACTGGCTTCAGCAAGCCCTGGAGTACAATCACAGGCTGGCTATGCATTTAATGTTGAAAAAAAATCATCTTTAACACCTATTATGGCCTCTGGTAGTCACTGTACAAACCCTGACTCACCCAAAACATCTGGAGACCTTAGATAGTCCCACACCACAGGCTCTAGCAGTCATGGCGTATTTTCATTGGGAATGCCGCATTCAAATATAGCCAGCTGGTCTACCTGTCCCCTCTCCCACTCCCTGTGGTGACTCTCTTTGTGGTTCCAAAGCAGGTGCTCTCTCCAAGGGAATTGTGAATGTAAAAATACTTCAAAAACATCTTCCAGTTTCTCTCTCTTGCTCTACATCTGCTGGGCTCAGCAGACCTGCCTAAGGTAATGGGGTTGGAACAAGTGGGGGCCAAGGTGCTAAAACTGACAGCTAGTGGGTCATTAATCATGAGACACAAGTGACAGAACTGAGGGGAAGCCAAAGGAAATTTCCCAGAGAGAAAAGGATGTCACTGGAGAGAGGTCATTAATGACCCAGCTTCTTCTCTCGATAAAACAGGCTCAGAAGATTGGTCTGGAATTTGCTGGAGGTACTTTTCATCCTGGCTTAATGATGGGATGTGGTGTGACAGCCATATGGATGTGTCGCTACAATATGTAATTATACATCCAGGGTGATCGGAAGCCAACTTTATAACTCTAGTTGAAACCTATTGATTAAAGACGTTTGACACCTGGGGGTGGGAGAAGGTGAGCGCCCTAATTGGACTTCACTGTAGCTTGGATGAGGCAGTGGGAGAGAGGTGCCTCTCATCTGCAAATACCCTGTGGTTGGACACAGCACAGAACACTGTGCTCTAATGCTTCTGCTCTGAGTTAACCCTACCTGGGATGGTGTCCGGGCTTCACTCCTTAATGCAGTGGTTTTCAACCTATGGATTATGACCTTTGGGGACTTGAACGACTCTTTTACAGAGGTCAACTGAGACCACCTGTATATCAGATCTTTATATTCTGATTAATGACAGTAGCAAAATTACAGTTATGAAGTAGCAACAAAAAATAATTTTATGGCTGGGGGTCACCACAACATGAGGAACTGTATTAAGTGGCCACGACTTTAGGAAGGTTGTCTCTGGAAGCTGCTTGAGCTTTGATTGTCTGTCAGTCATTCCCTGGGTCTCTCCCTCACTAAATCAATGGAAGGGTTAAGGAGGTTCCTCTCTGTAAAGCGCTTACGGGCATGAATATGTTGTATTTAATGGGAATGGAGGTGAAACTCTGTATGTAATAATATCCAAGGAGCGAGTGCAGCTGCATTCAGTATGGCAGGAAATGGTTTGAGAGCAGCGGGGAGAGTCTTGTCAATCCACCCTTGCATTTGCTTGTTTAATAGGCGTAGAGATTTGCAGTGGCCATGACAATGAGAATTCACAGAACAGTGAGCATGCTACGCACTCCACGCCTAGATTCTGGACATTTGGACTTCAGTAACACAGCGAAGGAGATGGTGACCATGTCATGGGCAAGTGAGGAACAGCCTCAAACAGTCCAGTGTGAACAGAGGCAGACTTGATGGTCACGGTGGTTAGAGAAGAGAAACGTAGGAACCCAGCCATAGTGTTTGTTGGTGTGGTAGAGAAAGGGAGGTGTGGGATGGGAGGACCTTGTTCTATCTAGGAATATAAGATGTCTATGGGACCCTGGTCCTCTCAGATGCCAAGGACAAAGATAAGCATGATGACATTTGAATGCTTGGTAATTAATTTCTCAAGTGTCCAAGACACCCTCATACAGAAGACTTGGGGTGGTGAGCAGGTAAGAGGTGGGAAGGCAGAGAGGGCCAGTGCCCCAGTGTTGATGAACTGTTCTGCAGGTGTGGCTCCGTGCAGGGAGGGGGGCCAGGAGAGCTGCCAGTGTCCAGGCCTTGTAAGGAACAGAGAGGACATGGGGACTTCTGCATGAGTGAATTGCCAAGCCCAGTGACAGATCAGAGTGGGGTGTGGGCCAGGGAGTGTCAAGATAAGATCCTGTCACCAGGAAATGAGAAACCAAACAGGAGAGTTATGCATGGTCAGAAACTGCTCTCCAGCCGGAAATTCAGTCCAGAAGCTGGGACAAGGACCTCAGTCGGGCACCTTGGGAACGTGCTCAGAATGCCCCAGTGGACACGCCAGTGGCTGCAACAGTTGGGTATGATGTCCCCTGAGGTGCTGAGTGCCCCTCATCAGTCCCATGAGGGCCACATGGGCCAGCTGCAAATCACAATTAAAAGGCCAGCGATTCCGTGGTGTCTGGGAGAGGACTAGACATTGTCTTCAGTGAAGGTGCGTGCTCTCCTGTAATAACACCTTTGCAGCCGTGTCTCGGTAAGCAACACTAACAAAACTCAGTGGTTCATCTTCGTAAAGAAGACATGAGTGTGACCTCGTGGGGTCTAGCTGGGGTGAGGGGAAGGCTCAGCAGGAGAGGCAAAGTGACAGGAAAGGGTAATGGAGGTGACCAGGAATCAAATACATGGGATATATGTAAGAGACTGTCATAATAAAACCCATTATCATGCCTAAGTAACATATGCTAATTTCTTTTAAAAACTACAGAGTAAAACTTAGAGAAAAATATGTCACACAGAGATATACACATACATTTATAGGTACATATATAAATATATACACAGATATATATACACAATACATAAATGCACACACATAAATACATATACCCACATATATGCACACACATACACACATGCACAAATACAAACACATACATACATGCGCATACACACACACACATACACATATATACACACATGGACACACACACACACAGCCCAGTCATCAAGACCTTTTCTGGTGTGTGACAAGTCACTCTCCAGTTCCAACACCCAGTTTCTGTAAATACATGGTGATTACAGACCCACTTCCCAGTGCTATTGTGAGAATCAAGTGAACTAACCCTGGTGACTTAGCCTCCCTTTTCCACCTCTACACATGCTGTGCAAAGGGAGACAGAACCAGCCACCGATCCCGTGACTGTGTGAAACTGACTAGAGACTGAAGCCAGCCCGTCATCCATCCTTGTAGCTTAACAGAGCCCTGCCAGGTCTGCCTGTTGTCAGTTCCTAGCTCTGGAGTTCCCAGGGATCACGATGGGACTACAGGACAGGAAAAGCAGCAGGCGGAGGTAGACAGAGCTGAGCCCATTTGCCCTGGTTGTCAGTTCTGATCTGGGGGACTTGGGGTTTTTTTCATTTTTCTTTGGCTTTTTAAGCACTTCTACTCACTATTGGTGACCAAAAAGGAGCCAGATATGAGCGTTCTCTGAGCATAAGGCCTCTCTCCCTAGGGCTCCTAATGCACGCACAGCTGCAAAGCCACCTCAAGAAACGCAGACAAAACACTGGACCCTTGTCTCCTACAACTGCTGGCCTGCACAAATGCTCCCTAAAGCTCAGGGCATTTCACAGACCTCCTAGATGCCAGGTTGAAGGCTGACAGTGCCCATCCCCCGTCACTGCAGTTATGTAAGCCTGCTTCCGGCAAAAGGCCCTGGCGAAAATCACACGCAGTTAGTGGTGTCGCCAAGGGAACATTGCCCATCATGACTCTTGGGGCCTCCTGATGCTCCACTCGGTGTGAGAATATGAGGATCGATCAAGAGAAGACGCTAACCTCGAGACAGAGCACTAAATCTGAGCAGAAAACAGGAAGGCCTGTGTTGAGCCTCCATTTGCGTAAACCTACAGACGCCATCAACTCCTCCAACAGCCAAGGCCTTTTCTAACCACAAGGGGGCGCCCGGATCATGCTTTAATATAGTACGTGCTTGGGATGTTAAGATCGTGGAAGACTGCGGTCTCAAGATACAGATAGGGAAACTGAGGCCAGAAGAAAGCAAAGGATTCCTAAGTCATCCTGGGTAATTTTCTGCTCTGTGATCACTCCCATTAGATTGAGTCATGGCTTCCAACAAGGAATACGTTTTCCGGCTATTCCTCCAACACCCGGATGAGGAGTGCTGCTTGCAGACCGCTCCACAAGAGGGAGCACCTGTGAGCCTCTGAGCCCTATACCCACCATGAGCCTTAGAATGAGCTTCCGTACAGGTTTTGATCCAAGGATCCTGGCTGGGATGTGGAAATTGCTAGTCTAGGTGGTCTCAGAAGAGTCCCACCACCCAGAAACTTCCCAACTCTATTCCAGAAATGTCTGCAGCTTCCAACATCTAGAAGCCTCCGTGAAAAATTCTGTAGGCATCAAGGCAAAGCCAGGGTTAAAACCAAGTCTTCAGTGAACCTAGTCGTTCACTTCAGACAGTACTGTCACAAGGCCAAGACAATCATCAGGGATTGTCACTCAGAGTGACGCTGCTATTTACTCTGCTTGTCCCAATTATCCATCACTGTTTACAAGTAAAGAAAATGAGTATGATGGTGATAGTTTTGATTGTCGACTCGGACAACCTAGAATGGCCTGGGAAGGAAGTTTTAATGAGGAATTATTTAGATTAGGTTGACCTTGGGGAGGGCGGGCAGGCTATGAGGGAGTTTTGTAATTGGGTGAATTGAGTTGGGAAAACCATGTAGGAAGCAGGAGGCACCATTTATGGGGTAGGCCCAGGAATGAATGGGTAGAGAGAGGGCTAAGCACTGTCTTACACGTAATGATTGTTTTCTCTGTTTCTGTGTAGGGATGTAATGGGACAAGCAGCTGCTGTTGTAGTTTCCCTGCTGCGATGACCTGTGAACCTTTTCTCCCTTAAGCTTGCATTTATCGGGTACAATGAGGTTCATGGTGTTTAAGAGAGATGTTCTCAGGGATAAAATTACTTCCTTCCCTAGTTTCTCTAGGGAACCCTCACATAAAAAGCAGGAACTGGTGGGTACCTGCGGAGCAGCCACCCCTGATTCTTCCTGCAGCTCCGTGACTGCCTCGCCCGTTTGCACAAGTCCCGGCTCTGCACGTAGGCCCAGTTCTTCATCCTTACCACCAGGAACTCTGTAGCCATTCCCAGACCTGTTTCCTTGGCATGAGTCAGCCTCCCAGAGACAACCTGGGCCAGCCTGGTGACTGCACAGGGCAGAAGGTTGCCCAGGATTTGTGCCCTCAGCGCAAGGTGAGAAGGAGAGTCCTGAGAAAGTGTGTGGTTTCATCTATGTGAGATACTTGGATCCCTGAGTGAAGCAATCTCTTCTAGACCGCATGAAGAATAGGCAAGAGTGCCCAGGCACATACAACCATGCTGATGCTCTGGGCTGCACAGGGCAGTAACCCTTTGTTTATTCCAGGCTCCCTCAAATTCAGACTCCCACATTAAGTGTCTGGACACAGCCACAGAAACCAAAAACATGTAGTTTTTTTCCCTTCAACAGAGTCTGAAATCAATCGACATACCACCAAGTCAGGGGGCACTGATGACACTCCCAGAGCAGACAGCACTGTCCCCTACTGTAGAATAGGAAGGCATGCCATAGAAGATGGGTTAGTCTGGAATCAGAAAGGGTATCCTCGGGTTCTTTCACTTTTCATGGAACCTGAAGCTTATAAAGATGTGTGTCTCTATGTATGTGTCTATGTATATGTGTGTGTCTGTCTTTCTGTCTGTCTGTTTCTGTGTGTCTATGTGTGTGTCTGTCTATTTCTGTGTATCTGTGTGTCTATGTGTCTGCATGTGTGTCTGTGTGTATCTGTTTGTCTGTGTCTGTGTATCTGTATGTATGTGTGTGTCTATGTTTCTGTGTGTCTGTATGTTTGTGTATGTGTGTGTGTCTATGTGTATATCTCTGTGTGTATCTGTGTGTCTGTGTCTGTGTATTTGTATACATGCTCACTTTCAAGGGGTGGGAGCCTGTTTGAACAAAAGGTTAGAAAACCAAAATCAAGTACAAAATCCAAGACTGGTTTTAAATGAGGGGAAAAAATCACCTAGTATAATTTCTGTAAAACTAGAAAGTATTAGCAACTTAACAAAACTTGGGAAAAGAACATTGTTTTTGCACCAATGTGCCCGACTTGACTCTAACATTTTTTTCTGACATTCATGTTCATTTAATCACTGAATAGTCTCTGCATAAGACAAGAACTTTGTAATGTCATTTTTTTCTTGTCAGAAAAATGTAAAAAGAAGTCAATCTTTCTTCCAGCTTAGTAGATCAGAGAAAAATAGAGTTGGTAATTTCAGTTAAATGAACATTAATATTTAATATGGTTATTATATCCATTACTGTCCCATTGCTGTGACAAAATGTGTTGCAGAAAGCAATGTAAAGGAAGAAAGGTCCACTTGGGCTCCCAGTTTCAGAGGCACAAGCATCAACATAGAGAAGACATCAGGATCTGATGGGGAAGCAGCAACTTCCAGCATCTGATGGATCGGGAGGCAGGAAGTTAGACCAAAACTAGAGATAGACCATACTAGTCAATGGCTCATCTCAGTGACCCATACTGGGTAGGTTATACACATCCCAAAGCTTCTACAAACTCCACAAAGAGTGGCAGAAGCCCTGGATCAGGTGTCCAATCCCCCGGGCCTCTGGGAGGACATTTTATGTTCCAACTATATAGTTACCAATTGGGGTAAATGTCTACCCATGATCCTTATATCTGAACTATAGGATCTCAGTGCAGTTCAGGTTCTCTTTTGCAAAGATGTATCTTCATCAGTTCTTTTGAACTTGAGAGCACTTGTCAGCCAGTGTGTTGATAACAGTTCAGCACTAACATCCTATTATAGCTTTCAAGTTATCTTTGTCAGTGTCAGTACTTATCCCAAATAGAAAAAAAAATTAAATATCTTTCAAAGATGTTCTTTTGATTGATTTCTCTTCACTAACTTACCCGCCAAGCCATCCATAAATGGATTCATTACCTTTATTCAAAATGTCTTTCCTTCTCTTAATGAATTGAATATATTGTAATTCACCCTTTTTAAATTACTCTTTCTCTCTCTCTCTCTCTCTCTCTCTCTCTCTCTCTCTCTCTCTCTCTCTGTGTGTGTGTGTGTGTGTGTGTGTGTGTGTGTGTGTGTGTGTGTGTTCTATATGCACAGACACATGGCACATATGAGTGCACATGCATCTAGAAGCCAGAACTCAATGAGCTCCTTCATTGCTCTCTACTGAGTATTTTTAAAACAAGCTCTGTCACGGAACCTGTATAGAACTGGCTTGTCCACAAGCCCCTGGAATCCACATGTATTTGCTTCCCCATCCCTAGAATCACAGGAGACCACCACTGCAGCCAGCTGGTTAGAGGTGGGTGCTCGGGATTTGAACTCAGATCCCCACACTTGCATAGTAAACACTAACGATTAAGCCCTCTCTCTAGCCTCATCCCTCACTCTTCCGCAGCGGAATCATTTCTGTTAACTCTGTTTATTTCCACAGATTTTTCTTATCGTTGATCCGTAATTGAATATTCTTTTGTTTCTTTAATTAATAAATTTAAAGACATCAAAGGGATATACCCAAGTCAAGAATTGTTTCATAAAACCGTTCCAAAATCTTATCAATTTTAACAAGATTCAATTAAAGTACTGTGATTGAGCTTTATTAACTTTTTGAAGTGAACTTTTTGTGTCTTTTGTCAGTATTTGAAATTTTCTTCTAAGTCTTAAAAGTGCTTTAGAGTCTTTAAAATGTCCCAAGCTTCAGCCACCAGGCTTAAAATGTGTCTTTTCAGCCTAAGCCAAGATGCATCTGAGTTGGGAGAATTTCAGGTGGTGGGTGAAGTTCTCTGCCATTCTATACAGAGGTGACTGTAAGCTATCTCTGAGTAGAATGTGCTTTCAGGAACATTCCCAAAGCTCTTTGCGATAGCTCGCCTGTTGCCATGTCCTTGAATGGCAGGCCACACTATAGTTGTGTCTGGTGACCCCTCCAGTGTCATAGATGCAGAGTGACTAGGGGTGATAACAGAACAGGAAGAGACAAAGGTCTCAGTCAACTGCAAGCAAAATGTCTTATTTTGGGGCAAGTTTTAAAACTTCAGTAGCAAATGAGCCTTGGGAGGGATTATGCACCAATATTCCCTTAGTTTCTTATGAATTTCTTAAAATAAGGAGCCGGGGAGGGGGGGAGAGGGGGAGAGGCTAGGTATCAGAAACATCACTGACAAAGAAACAGTAATCACTTCTTCAATAATATATAACCAGCAACAAGTCTCATATAGCTAAGGCGGCAGGAGGTTGGAGAGACGGGAAGGCTGGTGACAAGAGCCAGTGTTCTCAGTGGAGGAGGGCAGAACTGGATCCGCAACCAACATCCGTCTCAACAGTTAACCTCACTGTTTTTCTACTCCCTACACCTTCCTGGGGGTCTCTGTCGATAAAGACCTTTTTAAAACTCTATTCAGCTGTCTGTAGAGACAGATTGAAGAATGCGGGATAGTAGCATTTTCTACATAAACAGTTGAACCCTCTTTTAGGCATTGTGCGCATGCCCCAGGAGAAGACTGACTCCGCAGAGAGGAAACAGAAGCTGGGCTTGCTGCATCCCTGCCGTGTTACCTACAAGGAGTACTTTAGAGTCCACGGTACATGATTGCCACCTTTGGCGCATTTTGATTTAGAACTTAACATCCTTTATGAGGTGACTTGGCAGTTATTAGTACTCTTATTTTACAGCTGAGGGAGCTGGGCCTGTGGGGGCTTAGATGACTCATTGTAAACAGGTTAACAAGGCTCTGTGTGAGTCATCCTCCCAGCCAAGGACAGGCAGGCCCAGCGCGCCGCCTGCGTGGTCCGATCAGTTGTCTTAGGACAACCTGCCTTGGGAGATGTGTCAGAGGTGATCTGTACCCGTTCTATGGCATGAAACGTGGGCGCCACCCACATGCCTTTCCTCCCTCTGGGGTTTTCAGACCACAGGACTGAACGCTGCATTATTGTTGGTATATGAAAAATACCGTCTGGTAATTCTCATCCAAGCTGGAAGCCGCTCCTCTATCAGAACCGCTATGAACACTGGGTATTAAATGGCTATTGATCCAAAATTGTCTGCGTTGAGATTGGCCATCCCACACAAACAGGATGTCCGGAGGACTTGAGTCAGAGCAGTCGATTAACCCAGCGCTACCTGCCTTAGGCATCTCCAAGCTAGTCAACCCTCTCTCTCCTGCGTGCTCAGCTTGAGAGAGAAGCCAGTGGGGCCTTCTGAAAGCTCTATTGATTGTTTATCTGATGCCTATGCCTTGCACAGGCTCAGCTATCTATAGACCTCGGCAGTCTGGAAGCTTCCGACCCCTACCCCCCATGAAGAGAACTGAAAAAAAAAAAAGAATAATTGACCCTCCATGTCTTAATTGTTATTGAGAGTCACCGCAGCTTTCAAGGACATCTCCAACTTTGGGGTCAGAGCCGGGGAATTGGCTGTGGCAGATCCCAGGACTGGAGGGGTCTGGGATAGCCTTGAATGAGGCTGTCTGACATGTTCCCACTTGTGAAACCCCAGGACGGAGCAGTGGTGGTTTCCGCTATCTCAGCCCATCTGATAAGGACAGCACAGAATTTCCCTACAGTTGGGCCTTTCTTTGGGTGTTTCCCTGCCTCCCTTTTCCCTCCTACAGTGTGCACACAGTCCACTGGGCAGCCTCTTAAAACAAGTTCTGGCTCAGAAAATAGGAACCACAAACGGGTCTGCTATCTAACAAACTCCCCAGTAGCACCGGGTGTTCCAGGGGTGCTGGACCAGATTGCACTCGGCTTTCTATGGTCTGAAACCCCCAGTTTTCATCAGAGAGAGTGGGAAAGATGTGCTGGGACCGGAGTCAGGAGACACGCACAGCTTCTGCCATTAGTAACCTGAGCAAAGGATTCTCTTCTCTTATGGAAAGAGAATTTAAGGGTGGCCTGTGGGATCCCTGAAACAGTTTGATCTTTAGGGCATCCCAGAATGTGTCTAGTCAGGTGTCCAGGAGAAACATGGGCACTCTCAAAAGCAGCCACAACATCCCTTGAGAGTGTCCATTCAGTGATTAGTGGGGGGGGGGGGGGACCAGCATTGATACCTGATTCCTGAGCAAAATTTTTTAAAAGTAATAAATGTTAATTGTTATACAGGTATAGATTGTTGCTATTTGGAATCAGATGCTGTGGCATACTGCAACTGTTTCCATAGTTCCTAGAGGCTACTTTGTATCCATCTAGTTCATCAAACCCTCAGGTCCTGCTTCCCGGTAAGGTGAGTCACCAACCCATGAGAGGCGGACTTTAAGAGAGAGACATTGGAGGCCTTCTATTTCCAATCTTCCTCAGCTGCCCAAACAATAAATCTCAGGGAACTTGACAAGCAAGGCTGAAGTTCAATATTTGTGTCAGGGTGCATCCACTTGGCATTTAAACAGAAGAGCCTGCCTATGTCCTTGGGCTGCCGGAACAAAGCCCCACGCACTGGGTGACTCAATACACTAGAAACTGATTCTCTCTCACGGTTCTAGAGGACAAAAGTCTGAAACCAAGTTGACAAGTGGGGGTTATGCTCCCTCTGCAAGAACTAATGACAAATTCTTCTTCCATCTCTCCCATTCTGCCTTTCTTAGTAGTGCCTTCCTTCCTCCCTTCCTTTTTTAATTGTTCCTTCCCCTCCTCCATGTCTCTGTACTTTCTTCTTCCCTCCCTTCTTTCTTTTTCCTCTCTTTTCCTTTTCTCTCTCCCTCCATCCTTCCTGTTTCTTCTTCCTTCACCTTCCTTTTTTATTTCCTTTATTTCTTTTTCCTTGCTTCCTTCCTTTTCTTTCTTTCATTTTTCTTCCTTCCTCCCTTTTCCTTCCTTCCTTCCTTCTTCCTTCCTCCCGCCTTCCCTCCCTCTCCTCCTTCTTCCCTCCATCCCTCTCCCCTCCCTTCCTTCTTCCTCTCTTGCTCTGAAGCCTCCATGGGCTCCCTGGTGTGTGGCAGCCTAACTCATCTCTGTTTCTGTCTTCATGTAGATCCCCTCTGCATCTGCCTTCTCCTGCCCTCTCCTCCCTTGCACAGATACCATTGTAGCCTCCACCTTAAGTCTAGAATGGTATCTTAAGATCAAAGAATTCACTGGCAGAAAGGATTTTCCCCAGGCTGGTCACAATCCAGGTAGACATGAATTTTTGGAGGACACTATTTCACCCAGTCTCTGAAGAGTTCTCAAAGCTAATGGCATCAGTTTCCTGTTCCTTCACAAAACATTCTAGTGAACACAGGCTCTCAGCTGTGAAGAGTGAACACCCTCTGAGCATGCAGGATAGAGGAGCACCTGGGAATGGAAAGATGGCTTCCTTCTTATCCTCCCTTTTGTGTGGGTGTAATACCATGACCAGATGAGGGTATTGTAGAGTGTGAGGAGTCTGAAAAGAGTCACTTTCAAACAACTGGGAACATCAGACTGGAGGGTAAAATCAGGGATACTGGAGAGCAAATACGTTCACTTATGTCTTCAGTGCCTGACGATACAGAGTGGATGGGTTATTGCAGACACTACAAAAGCAGGGGCCATAAGGAGACAGAGCCTGACTCATCCAACCATGCCGCCTCCACTATTTCCACTTGTCCCTGGAGTGTGGCTGCTCCCTGGGGATGTACCCTCACCCCCGACTCCTACACAGTTCCCTCCACAGGGGCCATTGGAGAGGGTCTGGATTCAGGAGTGGGGTTCATGAGCAGGACATGTGGCTGGTAGCATATCTCTGCTCACTTTTCTTTCCCCGAGCTCCATATTCATATTCCCCACAGGCTGTCTCTCCACCAGTAACTTGTAGGAGAATTAGACCCAGTTTCTTCAACTCTTGCTCATCATCTTACTGATCTTCCCAAATGGCCTCGTATGTCTTCCACCCTTACTTCCCACTTGCCCACAGGACAGGTTTCTCCATTCTGGCACTCCCAACACTGTGAACCAAATCATTCTGTGTTATGGGCATCTACCCTATGCATGGTGGGATCTTTGCTAGCCTCTACATCTCTTCAGCTTTTATTCACAGAAAACCAATAGCAGCCCTCAACTCCCCTACTGGTCATCATCCAAAAGGTTGGGAGACAGTGCAACTGGTATGTTTAGGTTGTATCATAGGTCTTGTCTGTTGCCCGAAGCTTTCTGTATGGAATGGGTATCAACCCGGGAGATTTTGTACCCTCCCTCTGAGACATCTGGTCATGTCCACTTCCTATTTTCTGTTTCTCTCACTGAACCTGGGACTTGTCCATTTTTCTAGCTGGCTAGCCCAAAAGCTCCAGGGATCTTACTGTCTCTAGCACCCCAGTGCTAAGATTCCACGAGCATATAGCCTCACCTGGTTCCACTGAGTGCTGGAAGATAAGACTCAGGTCCTTGTACTCACCCAGCACACACCATCATCTCCCCAACCCCAAAACTGGGAAGTGTTTTAAAGTCCTCGCCCTGGAGGTTGCCAGTCAACCTCCAGGGCATCCCACACTGCATTGTTTAAGTCAGAATGTGCTGAAATGCCATCGAGCTAAGTGACCGGGCTTACTAGACCAGCCTCCCCAGTCCCACAATGGTTGCTTCCATATTCCTTTTAAATTCAGTACCGAGGCTCAGATCACAGAATCTGGACATTCTAGACACACCCTGCATCCTGTCCCTGTCACCAAAATCTAAACCGAATCTAATCTGAGGTAAAATAAGGATGATGGAAATATATATAGGATTGAGAGAGGGATTAAAGAAGCACACACAGGTAAAGGGGAAGCTAGCTGCCTTTGACATGTGATGAGTTTTCAATGACTGCTACCAGTGTCAGTAATTTTGGTACAGTGCCTAGAGCTTTCAACCAGCTTATGGTGAAGTGCTTGTAAGTTGCATAGCAAATGCTACAATGACCCAGATGCTGTATGTGATTGTCGCTTTACCACTTAAATCAGGATGACGATGACGAAGACTAAGATGATGTTATGGATGCTCTTACTGCCATTCCTGGTTTACAGGCAAAGTTGTTAAGGCTCAGAGTGGTTAATGACTGACCTCAACCCAGACAGTGACCTTCAGAGGCTGAACTGTCCCCTCCTCACACATGTCACCACACTGACTCTCAGGAAGATGTGTGAATTGGATCCTCTTCTTTGTATTTCACCTATGAGGAAATGGGCTCAGAGGAGTGCATGGAGCTGCCCAGCCAAGAAGCACGAGGGAGCAGCTTCAGAGGCAAGACCTGCTCCATCCGACACTGGTGTTTCCCTACAAAGACTTGAACAAACTACCGCCAGTTATTTCAAAAGAGATGGAGCCTTTTTGGAGCTCAGCCTGGAAACAGAAATGCCTTTTGCCTTCTGTCTGTTGCCGTGGTCTCTGAATGCTTTGAGAATTAATTACCACTATTAATTTCCAGTATTACCCAGCTCATTACAGTTCTTTTTTTTTTTCCATGCCTATTGCTGGCCCCGGGGCCAGTCTGTAGTTCTGAAAAGGGGCAGCTGACTCCCACAAAAGGTATGTTTCAATACAATTGACCTGCCAGCAGCCAGCTCAACCTGCATCACGGGAAACAGCCCACGGCCAGGCAGGCCCTGGAGCTACTTAGTTAAACTGAAGGTCCATGGCTCTGTCTGTGGTGAACTAAATGAAGAGTCATCTGCTAGACCCTGTGGCTATTTGGGAACATTCCAGACCTGGGATTTGTAAGAGTCCAAAGGAGTGAGATCTACAGCCTTGCTCCAGTCTGGCAGCTGCTGTTGCTGCTGCTGCTGTTGCTACTGTTGCTGCTGGTGCTGGTGCTGGTGCTGCTGCTGCTGCTGCTGCTGCTGCTGCTGCTGCTGCTGCTGCTGCTGCTGCTGGGTTTTTTCACTCCATGCTGCTTCTTGAACTAGGCCATCCTGCCCTGCCTTGGCTCCTGCCTTTACCTCTTTTACCAAGAGGTAAAAGAAACATTCGATATTTCTCATTGGTCTCAGTATACTCTCAGCGGTAAATTCTGTCTTCCTGTTTCAAGGCAGGATAGGCACAGGTTCTAAGCCTCCTGTTACTCTCTTGGTTCAGTAGCACCCCTACACTGCTTCAGATCCCTGGAGAGACACATTCTGGGTCCACTGACAATTCCTGATGTGGCCAGAGTGAGTGGGTGCTACGTAGGCGTTAAGGTGGAAGCTTAACCCCGAGATCAGAGCTGGGCCTGGCAGGGGCCTCTCAAACTCTGAGCAAGTGGTCGACCTGAGGGTCAGGGACAACACTAGTCCCAAGGAGTGCTGCTGGGGAGAAGCTAGAAGCTTCAGAATCTCCTCCTGTTCCACCCAGTGCAGTCCTGTGGGTGAAGAGTCAGGATATGACTTAGAGGAAACTTTCAGAAGGCCCGTGGCATTGCAGAGCCAAAACTCAGAGGGGACTGTGGGAGCAGAGGGGATCTACCCCCATGGCAATCCCAAGAGAGCTAAGCCAACTACCAACCCTATAGAGTGTCAAGAGAATACACTGACTCTGCCTCAAACCAGAAGAGATGCTCAGTTTAGGAGCCCAGGATGATGGCCAAAGAGGGTAGGGTACCCCAGATCATAATAAATAAACTCAGAGACAATGTTTTCCTGGAAGATAGACTCAAAGGCAACCCAAAGTGTATCAGGCCTTTGAGTGGGTCCATGTGGACTGGGGTCTAGGATCTGAGGCCAAGGTGATACTAGGAAAAACTGATACCTTAGCAACCAGCAAGTCCTATAGGGCCTGGAGACAAAACCTGGAAATACAGCCAGTAAGAACACATGGGTGGCTGATGATGGGATGGACTCCCGAATGGGGTACTCTCTGGATAGTCCATCCTTTCATCTTAGCTCTAAATTTTGTCTCTGTACCTATAACCTTTCATGAGAGTTATGTTCCTTATTCTAAGGAGGAATGAAGTATCCACAAATGGTCATCCTTCTTGATTTTCTTCTGTTTTCCTTAATGTGTCTTGGTTGTACATCGTGGTGCGCACTAGGCTCCGCACCACGATGTACAACGTCCACAAGCAGATGCCCAGAAGAGGTATTGTTGGGTCCTCCGGTAGTACTATGTCCAATTTTCTAAGGAACCGCCAGACTGATTTCCAGAGTGGTTGTACAAGCTTGCAATCCTACCAGCAATGGAGGAGTGTTCCTATTTCTCCACAACCTTGCCAGCATCTGCTGTCACCTGAATTTTTAATCTTAGCCATTCTGACTGGTGTGAGATGGAATCTCAGGGTTGTTTTGATTTGCATTTCCCTGATGGCTAAGGATGTTGAACATTTTTTCAGGTGTTTCTCAACCATTCGATATTCCTCAGTTGAGAATTCCTTATTTAGCTCTGTACCCCATTTTTAATGGGGTTTTTTGAGTTTCTGGAGTCCAGTTTCTTGAGATCTTTGTATATATTGGATATTAGTCCTCTATCAGATTTAGGATTGGTAAAAATNCTTTCCCAATCTGTTGGTGGCCTTTTTGTCTTGTTGACAGTGTCTTTTGCCTTACAAAAGCTTTGCAGTTTTATGAGGTCCCATTTGTCAATTCTTGATTTTACAGCACAAGCCATTGGTGTTCTGTTGAGGAATTTTTTCCCTGTGCCCATATCTTCGAGGTTTTTCCCCACTTTCTCCTCTATCAATTTCAGTGTCTCTGGTTTTATGTGGAGGTCTTTGATCCACTTAGACTTGAGCTTTGTACAAGGAGATAAGAATGGATCTATTCTCATTCTTCTACATGATAGCCGTCAGTTGTGCCAGCACCGTTTGTTGAAAATTCTGTCTTTTTTCCACTGGATGGTTTTAGCTCCCTTGTCAAAAATCAAGTGACCATAAGTGTGTGGATTCATTTCTGGATCTTCAATTCTATTCCATTCATCTACTTGTCTGTTGCTGTACCAGTACCATGCAGTTTTTATCACAATTGCTCTGTAGTACAGCTTAAAGTCAGGCATGGTGATTCCACCAGAGGTTCTTTTATTGTTGAGAATGGTTTTTGCTATCCTAGGTTTTTTATTATTCCAGATGAATTTGCAAATTGCCCTTTCTAACTCTGTGAAGAATTGGGTTGGAACTTTGATGGGGATTGCATTGAATCTGTAGATTGCTTTTGGCAGGATGGCCATTTTGACTATGTTAGTCCTGCCAATCCATAAGCATGGGAGATCTTTCCATCTTCTGAGATCTTCCTCAATTTCTTTCTTTAGGGATTTGAAGTTCTTGTCATACAGATCTTTCATTTCCTTAGTTAGAGTCACACCTAGGGATTTTATATTATTTGTGACTATTGTGAAGGGTGTTGTTTCCCTAATTTCTTTCTTGTCCCGTCTGTCCTTCGTGTAGAGGAAGGCCACTGATTTGTTTGAGTTAATTTTATATCCAGCTATAGCACTGAAGCTGTTTATCAGGCTTAGGAGTTCTCTGGTGGACTTTTTAGGGTCACTTATGTATACCATCATATCATCTGCAAATAATGATATTTTGTGAATTTCTCTATTAACCAATATCTGCTGCACAAAGAAATT
This sequence comes from Mus pahari, assembly GCF_900095145.1. Taxonomy (NCBI): domain Eukaryota; kingdom Metazoa; phylum Chordata; class Mammalia; order Rodentia; family Muridae; genus Mus; species Mus pahari. The sequence continues at coordinate 83,886,056 of NC_034599.1, forward strand.
TCTCTGATGAGGTCAAGGGGCCACACTAATCCATAGGTAGAAGGATACAAATTTAAAGAATAGTTTGATATTGTGTCCATTTAGTAGGATAACAAGTTCAACCTTGAGGGTTGTGAGCTCACAACTATGAATTCTTGACTAGATTTACAGTCCCACGTATACATTGCTTCTTGTGGAACGGGACTGAAATCTAATAGAAACTGACTGGTTGCTCCTAGAACCTTCATGCCAATATTACACCTATGGGCAAACCTTGGCTATCATTCACCACTGGAGTTTACAGGTGTCACAGCTGGGTAAGACTCTTAAGGAGCTTTTTCCAGCAACAGCCTACAAAACACCTTCTGATACTATGAGAGCTGACCAGCAGAAAGGAGGCTGCCTGGTCAATATCAACTTGATTTCTGTATGTCCTATGATCAATGTGTGAAGTCTCCAGCAATCAGGTCTCCTCATCAAGTTCTGATGGGTGACCAAGAGTAATGGCAATAGCCTATATTGCTTGGGGCAGAGGCTCTGTGACACTTCTGACCAACTGCGGGAGGGGATAACCACATCTGGTACTGGGCTTTTTATTTGGAACCTATTTATACTTCCTGGGAGAAGTATAATGTGTGTGTGTGTGTGTGTGTGTGTGTGTGTGTGTGTGTGTGTGTGTGTGTTAAAAAATAGTAGGTCCATGTAACTTCTAAAACATTCCATAGTGTTAATTACCCCTCCCTACCCCCTTCTTTGCTCCAGCTTTCCAACCCTCACCCACTAAATCTCCCTCCTTATTAGTCCCCCTTGCTTTCCCCTCTTGTCACCTGTGTTCTGCTGTGCCACTTTTAATATCTTTCATCCTCCTTGTCACCAATGGTCTTGTTTTAATTTCCTGTAGTCCACAGGTTCTCCAAGTAATACACAGATCTAAAGATCTAAAGATCTATTTGCTTTTTAAAAGTATTTTGAAATATGAAATGCACAAAACATCACTCACTCAAATCAAAATGAAGCTAATTTTGCTAATTCTGACCACTTAGTTCATTCTGTAAAAAGGCAATTCTCATCTCGCTAACGTCTTTCACTGGAAATAACAATTGTTAGTTTCCAGATCCCTCTAGACCTCGCTCTGTGATTAAGCATGTTGGCATGCTCAATGGGTAACTATGGTCAAAGGCATTGTAATAACTATTTGGGTGTCTTCTTTATGTAAGAAAGAATAAACCAGTCATGGTGGCACATGTCTATAATCTGAGATGCTGAGGCAGAAGACTCTCAAGGCCATCCTGGGGTGAAGTGTGATACTTTGTCACCAGCAAGCAAAACTAAACAAACAGATAAAGTAACATATACCAAAGAAGGCAAGGAAAAAAAAGAGAACAGTCTAAAATACCAATGTAATGAGAGAATACCATGTTGACCAAGTGTTCTACTAAACTGACTGACACTTCATGGCCAGGTCCAGGGATAGCCAGGATTGTAAGGAGCCACTGTGACTCAGTGTGACTGCTGACCTGGGCAAACAGGAGAGCACAAAGCAGGAAATGCTGAGAGCCCATCAGGGGATGGGTGCTCATCAGTGTGGCATCAGCACCTGCCTCTGGAACGCTCCCAGAGGTACTCTTGAATCAAGCTGACAGCTCTTGCCACATCTGACCAGGCGAGCCTGTTGGAAGATACATCCAGATCAGCAGACCCTGTGCCTTCCCTGACATGTATGAGTCATACCAACAGAATAGCAACTCAACAGGAACATCTGGGAATGGGCAGCATACCATTTAATCCCCTCTCAGTTTGCCTGGCAGGGGGATTATGATCAGTCCCATTTCCCGAAGGTACAACTGAGGCTCAAGGAAGTGAAGTCACCTGCCTACTTTCTGTCCCACTCTCTGGCAGTCAGAAGGTACCACGTGATCTTTTGGTGTTTCCACAGGGAAGTAACTTTCTCCCTATTTTCCAGATAAAGCAACTGAGACCCAAAGCAGTCCTGAATCTACATCTGTTAGCGCCGAGCAGCCTTACTCCTCTCTGGGGCCCAGCGTGGGGGTTTGTGCTGCAGAAATACAGAGAAGGGCAGGTTGCATAACATGCCTGTTCTCCACCAAAAGCTGCAAACACCCACTTTCCCCATTCACGAATCTGGGCAATGAGTGGTGGGAGTCAGGGGAGGATATATTAAAAAAAAAAAAAAATTGTCTCCTCCAGTCAGGGAATTTCACAGGATAATTATATAGTGAGGACATCAAATTGGCAGAATGAGGGACTATCAGAGGCAGCAGCAAAGCACCACTGTTGTCCCCAGATCCACAACCACTCACAGCACAGCCTCCTGAGTAGGCTAGGGGACTCTCCTCTCTCTAGATCCTAAGAGCATGCTAGCTAGCAATGGGAGGAGCTCAACTGGAGGAGTTCTCAGCAGCCATTGATTTCCCAACCCCCTCATGTCACACTTGAAAAATAACATCCCCAGAGGGCTGGACAGCCAAGTCCAGCTCCACCCAAACTCTCAGAAGTCTAGTGGGAGAAGCACTCCCCTTGGGCTTTTGGAGTCCAAAATAAATGCACGTAGAGCTCTCTGCATCGTTACCATGGTTATAGATAACAAGGGCCGTGGCAAAGCACAGCAAATTAGTTAATGATGAGAGAGAAACTTCCAGCAGTGACACATTCTGCTTGAGCGAATGGCTTGCCTTATTCAGTGGCAAGCAGGTTTCTGGTGCCAGGGTGAGCTCTGGTAGTGAGAGGAGATAATAATATGGGGGAGAGTATGCAAAACAGGCTAACCACACATCCTGTTTCAGTCCCTCCTTATGCTTTCTGCCAACTAAAAGCAGAATGTGAGCCATGCAGAGGTCTCACAATCCCTTGAGACCTTGTGTCCTGGGCCAGCAGAAAAGACTGGAAGACAGGGAGACAGCCCCTGGCCAGATTGTGTGATCTCATCTGAATGGTCAAAGTAAGAACTGGATCAAAAAAAAAAAAAAAACACGGAAGTGCCCCATGGAACTTCACTCGGTGGCTCGACAGCTTTGCTCTATGTCGCAAGTCGCTAGGCGCCCCGCTTCAGTCTGACCATGGTGGTGATCTGAAAAGGGAGCTATGATTATTCTGTGTCCTGTAGCCATCCTCTTTATACTGTGTCTGTGGCTCCTCCATCAAGAGAGTCTGTGTCCCTTCATTTGAACCAGCATCGCTTGTCCTTCTGAGTTGTTGTGACCAATGAGATGTGGATCTGACAAAGCCACAAGTACTAGAGGTCTGACCCACTCCCAGAAATGGTCAGTGTGGTGACCATTAGCCTGAAAAGTAAAACTGAATGCACGGGCATACTTTTTTTTCAGTCCCAGTCGTTGGAAAAGCAGATGCTGTTGTGGGAGTGGAGGGTCTCTTCAAAGCTATTCTGTGCCTATAATAAAGGTATATTGGGGTTTGTTTGTTTGTTTGTTTGTTTGTTTTTAGGCAGTGGGGATACGCCAGTGGCCAAGGTTGCAGTGGGGATCATAAGGTTGTGCTGTCCCTAAAGGACAATTGTGAGAACTAAGACTGCATAGAGACAGTGTGAGTGCTATGAGGTTGAGGAACTGCTGCAAAACCTTCAGGGAGCTAACAAGGAATGTCAGCCATCCATCATCAAGAAGCAGCCTATAGGAGAACAGGTTTATCCAAAAGCAGCAGTGAGGGATCAACAGTACCATACTTGGAGAGGCTGCAAGATGCTTCTCTCAGGCAAGCCACAAATGCCCCCTCAGTCTTGCCTACCTTAATCTACAACCTCCCACAAGACAATGAATCCCCTGTCATCCCTCACTCCATCACTCTCCTCTGCTCCGTGCATTTTTTAAATTTTTTTTAATTTTTATTTTTTTATGTGTATTAGTGTTTGCATGCATGTATGTCTGTGCACTACATATGTTCAGTGCTTACCAAGACAAGAAGAGGGCATTAGCACTCCTGGGATTGGACTTAGATACTGTTGGGAGCTACCATGTGGTTGCTGGGAATTGAATGAGGGTCCTCTGGAAGAACAGCCGGTGCTCTTAGTTTCTGAAACATCTCTGTGTCCCCTCCTGCTCTGCGCACTATAATTACACTACCACTCACTGGTTTTATTTTTCCATCTCAAGGTTGCAGAAATATAAGTCTGTTTTTCTTACCATCCTATCCCTAACACATTAAACAGTGCCTGACACTCAAAAAAGTACTGTGTGATGGAGAACATTACAAAAAATTCCTATAACCAATCAGAGTTCCCAGCCCCAACTGATAAAGCTACAGCAAAAGTCCTGTGCCTAAGGATCGGGGATCATAAAGGAAAGGGGGTAGGAAGATTGTAAGAGCTAGAGGGACAGAAGTTTGCTGTGAGAATGACTCCTAGGAATGTCAGAGAAGCCACACCCAGGAAGTCTCATCAACAGGATCATCTATACAAGACCTGAACATGGATGACATCAATAGCATGCTAACATGTCATTGGGCCTCAACCCTAGACCAAGAACTACAGGCAGCTAAGGCATGCTGAGAACAGGAGAGCAAGTTTTTCTCAGGGAAGAGGCCTTGGATTGGATTGTATACATACAAGTAACATTACATAGACTGAAGAAGGTTCTAGTTATACATTTGGTAATACACATATGCACACACACACACACACACACACACACACATCAACAATTAAAGAAATAGAAACTATGAACTTGAGAGACAACAAAGTGGGTGGTATCCAAAAAGTGTTAGAGGAAGGAAAAGGAAGGGGAAATTTATATGGTTATACTTTAATTTCAAAAACTACAGAAAAAGAAATGCTGTGGAATGCGATGGTCAGGCATTATGGCATTACATATGCAGTCCCAGAATTCAGGAGGCTGATGTGGAAAGCCATGAGGTCAAACCTGATCGGGGCTACACAACAAGACTGTTTTAAAAGAGAGAGAGAGAGAGAGAAATACCTATGGAATGAATGAATGAGTGAGTGAATGAATGAATGAATGAAATAAGAAACATGTCTTTGTAGGTCCTGATAAGCCACTTTTAAATTGTGTAAGCTCTGTGTTATGAGTTAAGTATCTGTTATCTTCAAGGACTCATATGTTGAAGCTTTAACCCGACACAGGGTAGTGTAGGAAACAACTAGAGTTAGATGAGGTGACAAGGATAGGTAGAGCCCTATAAAGAAGAGGCCAGGCAGCTTGATGTTGCCCCCAAAAGCATTTAGAGGAGCAACCACATGAGTGCAAGGAGAAGGTAGCTAGCTATCTGTGAGCCGGGAGAGTCCTGAGAAGCCCAAAGGGCCAGCATCTCACGGGGCTTTCCAACTGCCAGAATATGGAGAAAACAGCTGGCTGTTGCTTAAGCTGCTGACCTATGGAATACACTCATCATAGCAGCTGGAAAAAAGCAAGGCACCCCATGACTACTTTTAGTTCACACAGAGAAGCTCCACAAATTTTGAGACCCCCAGAAACTGACTCATGCTAGCAGGTCTTATTCCCCATAACTCCAATAGCTGCAAGATATGAGGCCACCTTTTGGATGACTGTTACCAATGTACCAGGAGCCAGGAAATTGCCTATTTGTGGCTGGTGGTAGGAAGTAATTATATAGGAAGGAAGAGGCCAATATAGTCAGCCAAACACTGATTTCCTGTCCATTTGAGGTTCCTACTTTGGAAGAACCCAGACATTCTCAAGACAGTGGCTAATGATGGGAAAGTGGACTGGCCCTGGGGGCTAAACAGACCAGTGCTCTGGGGCAGTTTTCCCTACTTGTTGCTATAGCAACAGACTCCAGCTGCAGGTGCCCACCTGTCACCAGTATCAAGGCCAGACTCTGATTGCATCTGAACAGGACTGTTAGTACGGGAACAGAGAAAACAAACACAGAAAAGTCTCATGTGGCTTGAGGAATCGGTGGGTCACAGTAATTGGTTCCATGATGTGGGTCTGTTGAGATTCATGCTGATGCCTCTACCCCTGGGTATTATGCAAAGCCCCAAGGCTGCCTTCTTCCAACAACAGAGCAGCCATAAATGCAAAAGGTACCAAAATACCACCGACTGTGCAGTGAAGCAATGGTGGGTACAAGACCAAGGGAGAACCTTCCTGTACCCTTACCCACCAACTTCCACAGCCTCCACTTCTGGGAGAAACAGGGGACTTTAGACAGCTCATCTCCAGATCTGTGACTTACCTTATTGTTCCCCACCAAGCTGAGAATGGGAGTGGGAGCTGTGTCCATCCATCTGCTGACCCCTGTGACTCCCTGTCCTTCACCCATGACCTACCCGTTCCTAGCACCACCTAGTGGGGGTATGTTACTCACAGATAGCCAGGTCAGAGCTTCAGACTCTATGAATACAGTCACAACCGTGGCCTTTGTAAACTTCCTCTTTGATCATCCCTCTACCTGGGGAGAACTAACTAACCATCCTTCACAACCGACTGTTACCATCTAGGGTCAGGCCACTCTCTCTTTCATGGTTGAGTTCTTACAGAAGTCTCCTTCATACCCTCGCTGCCATTCTTGCCCATCTGTCAGGCCCTGAGTCAACTTGCATCCTAGGACCTATCATAGTTTAGATCTAGAATGCCCCCCCCCCAAAGACTTGTGTCTGGAAGGCTTATCCTCTCCTCATGCACAGTGTTCAGATGTAGGGTGATTGAGAAGTGATTGGGTTTTTAGGGTTCTGACTTCGCCAGAGGGTAAAATGGGCTTATGATCTGATGAACTGCCTTGTAACAGTATAAACTGAAGCAGGTGGAACTTGGATGAAATGAAGCCCTTGGAGGCATGCCTTAGGGTTTCAACTGTTGTGAGAAAACACTCTAGCCAATACACAAGTTGGGGAGAAAGGGTCTTTTTTGACTTACACTTTCATATTGCTATTTATTAGGAAATCAGAACAGGAACTCAAACAGGGCAGGAACCCGGAGGCAGGACTCATGTAGAAGCCATGAAGAGGTATTGCTTACTGGCTTGCTACCCTTGGCTTGCTCAGGTTGCTTTCTTATAAAACCCAGGACCACAAGCCCAGAGATGGTACTACCTTCCATGTGCTGGGCTCTCTCCCATTGATCACTAATTGAGAAAGTGTCTTACAGCTGGATCTCCTGGAGTCAGTCTTTCCTCAGCTGAGGAGGCTTCTTCTTCTTTGATGGCTCTAGCTTGTGTTAAATTGACACAGAAAAAGGAGGCAATCCGGGAGCTGTATCTTGTCTGTGGCCACCTCCTCTCTGCTTTCTGTTTGCCTTCAGGTGAACAACTTGCCCGTTCTACCGAACGTTCCTGCCCGTGAAGCTTTGTCCTCTCACAATCCCAGAAGCAATAGGACCATGGGCTCAAAGCTTTCTTCCATTAAGTTGATTTTCTTGAGTATTTTGGCATAAGCAATAGAAAACTGACTAACATGGGGACTCATCACATCTTCCATGATCTTGACTTCTCTGTGTCCTGGCCCTACTCAAAACATTTCCCTTCCAGAAAACTCACATGGAGGTGGTCAGAGAGAAAACAATGTCTTTAACATCCCTCCGTTCTCCTCACTTCACTATCTCTGCTAGATTTCCAACACTTCCCTCCTCCTCTAGGCCAAGACAAGGAAACATATTAACCAAGCAAACAGGCCCTGGGTAGACCAGATAGCCCCAGTGCTAGACATAGTCATGGATCAGTTCCACCCCATGTGTTGTATAGATATTTCTTTCAGATTGAAACATTTCTCCACTGGAGGGATGGCAGGAGACTCTGGATACTCGTGGGAGGCTACAAGTTCTAATAGCTCCTCCCCCGGCTGATTTAAAAAAAAAAAAAAAAAAGTAAATACTTTCTGAGAGGAGGCTCTCTAGTGGATCTGCTGTAAGCTGTCTGGGGAGTTCCAGTGGTGTAGCTGTCTTGAGGCATCACCCACACACTGTGGTGGGTTTCTTCATAGTGTAGCTGTCTTTGAATAGCTGCTCCTATAAGTAGCTCCATTCAACTCATTGGTTCACCAAGCTAGACTTGGGTAGAATCTCTATGTTCTATAACCACTGCTCTATCCGGAGAGAAGAGATATTTGTTCATGTCTTCCCAGTAAAAAGCACACCACATCCCATTACGTCCAAAGATGTCCTATTTGTTAGCAGTGACATTGCTCATATCTCCATAAAACAAAAACCCAATGCATTTATTTACCTCACGTAATCCTGGAGGTGGGCTTGCTATTCAGTGGGCAGTTGCTGAATGTTAGACCACACTCACCCTACTTCCTTCCAACCCTTATCAACTGAATTCTCAAGTGACCCACACAGTCCCCAACGTCACATACAGACCAGTGAACATGCAACAGTAGAAAATAATTCTCCCCTTTTCAGAGCAAGAAACTCTTCTCCAGAATTTGATTGACTTCCTCTCGAATCTAATTGGCTAAAATTGCCTCCCATGCCCACCTTTAAACTAGTCACTGGCAAGAAACATAAAGTTCCATGATTGACTTGAGCCATAAAGAATCACACCTGCTTGACCTAGAACCTATTCCACCAAATAAACTAATGTTCTGTACCCCGGGATAAATGATAGCCGTGGGTGGAAAGAAAAGCCAGTTAGTTCCAACCAGGTGTGGCCTGAACCTTTCCAAGGCCAGGCACGGAACAGCAGAGTGAGGGAGAAAAGGGACCAGTAGCAGCTAGTCCCTGGGGACATGACTGAAATGGTCTGAACATAAAGAGAGCAAAGGCAGGATGGTCAGGAGAGAACAAGGAAAACAGATACAAGAGGCATCCGAGCGTGCTGGCAGGGGGTCTTGGAGCTGCTTGGCTGTGGAGGATGTGGAGAACAGATGTGAGGTATGGCTTGAGGCTTTCCAGCTGGGTTGGTTTCATTGGTGTTAACTGAGTGAGGCATATGTATGCTGGGAAACCCAGAGGGGCAATAGTCATGCAGGACGGGTGCCAGGGGTTGCGGTGTCCAGGCCTTTCCACGTTTGTTTGTATCACTTGATCCGCAGAGCAACTCTGCAAGGCTGGCAAGGTGACATGTATAGTGACGCTCCCATTTTACAGGTGAGGACACTGTCACTGGTACCTCGGGCTTTGTGCCCTCTGCGTGTCAGGACCGAGAACTGTGGAATACAATATGGGCAGCAGAGCTTGGGTCAGGCTGACCCGAGCTAGAATCTCTTTGACCTTTTGTTAGTCTCTGCCCAGAAGAGAGGCAGCTTCGTGTTCTAACTTCAAAGTTAAAATTTCTCCTTTCTCCGTGGCTCACAGCAAAGGTTCTTTTGTTGGTCGGTCTCAAAGGGACCAATTTTCTTGCACTATATTTAACTGACATTTTTGAAGTGTAATAATTGGACATTTTTATTATTTTCCTCAGAGTAGGGAAGGACTTTATAAGTATGACTCAAGTCCAGCAAAAAAACCACAGCTAAGAGAGAGAAAAGAGAGGGGAGAGGGGGAAGAGGAGAAGGAGAAAGAGAAGGAGAGAAAATTGGCGAATTTGACTTTGAAGGAATAAACATTGCAAAGTCTCATAAACAAAATCAAAATGCAGCGGAGGAAAATACAGAATTTGCAATTCAAATGCCAAACAAAAAGCTAATTATTCTAATAGATACAGCACTCTACACATCAATCTGGCAAAATGAAATAAAAGACCCACAAGCAATTAAGAAAATGGGTAAAGAATATGAACCAAGCTTAGTGGAAGAAAATATACAGTTTCTTAACCCATGGAAGTTCTCAGTGTCCAATTAAAGGCACCAACCAAATATTTTCTACCTGATAGTGTGTCAAGGGGCAAAAATATGGCTATTGCTTGATGAGAGTAAAAGAAACAGGCTCTTATTTAGCTGCTATAGAGGAATGTTGTTACAAATTTATGGAAGAAAAGCAATAACAATATTAAAAAAGGCATCTGCTTTAGACCTCCCAAATTCCATCTCGCCCGCAGAACAGACTTGCATCTTATCACAAAGGCACCAACTCGTGTTCCAATATTGTTTGTTTAAAAAGAAAAAAGAAAGATTAGACGCCACTTGAAAAAAATCCATCACCTGAAGACTGGCCACTAAATTACTAACCATCCATCTTTTCAAAAAACAAGACAGGAATGATAAAGACTGATTTCCAAGCCTGAATACCAAAGGCAGAGAAGTCTTTGGAGGAAGGTGCAGTCAGTGCCAGAGAGAGCTACATATGGAGTGGAATTTGCACACAGATGGGAGAATTTTCTGGAAAGATAAATAAGAAACTGGTGGCACGTGTTGCCCCGGGGAGAGAAACTGAGTAACTGAGAGCAAGGCACAAAGGAAGATGCTTTCAATGCATCCTTCGAAAATTCTAAAATGTTGTCACTGGATAAGTTTATTATATGTTAATATATTAGTTAGAATACAAAATGGAAATTGAACAGTAGACTGAATGGATAAAAGCTATACTTAATGTTGGAAACGGATATTATTAGTTTTCTATGCTACATAGTAAATTATCGCAATTTAGCAGTTTGAAAAGCAAACATTTACCAGCTTGCCCTTTCCATGGGGCAAGAGTCCAGGCACAGCGAAGCTGGGTTCTGTGTTCTGGGTCTTGCCAGGATATAATGGAGGTGCCGGCAGGACTGCATTCTTATATGGAGCTTGACTGGGGAGGAGTCCAACTCTGAGTTCACTTGGGTTATTAGCACAATTCATTTCCATGTGACTAGATGGCAGAGGACCCTAGTTTCTTGCCGGGTATTGGCTGGAGGCCACTTGAATTCTGGAAGCTCTCTGTGCTTCCCTGCCATGTGGGAGTCTCCAACAATCTGGTACCTTCAGAAAGCCCAAAAGAGAGAGCCGGCTTCGGTCTGCTAAGATGCAGTCTTATGTAACACTCACTCAACAGAGAGCCAGCGGGCCACCTTTGCCACATCTTAGGGTGAGAAGCAGAACCCAGGCTTCTCACTCAAAGACCAAGAATGGCAAAGCCGTGAACATCATGAGGTAGGGACCACTCTGGATCTCTGTGGTCTCCCTTCCAGCCCTGAGTTGATTTTGTGAGTGGGAGCTGCACACAATAGAGGTGGCAAGCATCCAACACCTACTGGGAGCAGGGAGGGATGGAATCCACAGTGCGTGTACATTTATGTACACGTGGGGGAGAGGAAGACAACTCGCAGGAATTAGCTCTCCCTTCCCACCATGTGGAGCTCAAGGACTGAACTCAGGCTGTCATGCTTGGTGGTAAGTACTTCTACACACTGAGCCACCCCACCATCCTCCTTACCAAGGCCTTTTTGTCCAACCCGACCCCCTCAAAAACCTTCCTCCTTGTCCTCAGTACTTATGAAACTAGCCCCTGCCCCCAGGAGATGTCCTAAGATCCTCCAGGCCTGGCTGACATGGTTAACTAAGTCCCTGTATGCCTTACTGGCCATCATTGGATGCGGCCAGAGGGTCACATCCCTTACTTGGAAGCTCACCACGGGTCTTCTAGAGTCCTTTGCAATTCAAACCCTGATGGAAGTTTTTTGAGTGGGTCAAGGGTCATGCATTTTGTGATAACTAATAAAAATAGTGTATATGTTCAAGTGCCCCCATCATCATCATCATGATCACCATCCTCCTCCTCCTCCTCCTCCTCATCATCATCATCATCATCATCATCATCATCATCATCAATCATCATCATCATCACTACCACCACAACTACTAGCTATTGATTTCTTCACATACCTGCCTGTCCTACACCCCACAGTAATCCTACTAGACCACCCTCCATTTGGAACCTATGTATCTCAGACCCACAAGTTTCACAGCTGCCTAAAGCGACCCAGCCCAGGTAGCAAGATATGTTTTCAAGCCCATGCATGATGATTAAAATCCCTGTCTTTCCTCCATGTGTCTACCCTTTGCTCAGGAATGCCAGGTCATGTGTCAGCTTGACAGATTCATGGGGTCTCTGCCTCCTCACATGGGACAGCTCGCATCTGCAGAAACACGTCAGACTCTCCTTCTGGCACTCTGGAAGATGCCTGGGCTCAAACCATGCATGTCTCTCTGACCCAGACCCTCTCATCAAACTTCAATGCGGAAAGAAACGAGAGATTTCTAGGGCAACTCTCAGGGTGCCTTTTTCATCCTGTGTCTGTAACAAGTGAGCCCTCCAAAGGCATTTGATCCAACCGTATCCTTCAGAGCTTAAAACTTCCCTCTCCGTACTGTTTTCCTCCAGAGCTATTATTAGCTTCTACTTGCTTACTTCCAGGAATGTTGAGCTCACTACTGGACAAGGGCAGCCCAGCCAATCAAGCCCATGCCCTCTCTTATTAGGCTAAATTTAATGACCCAGCCAATAGAGGACTTCTCATTAGGTCAACATAGTGAGATGAACCTCCAAATAGTTGTATAAATTAGCCTTGGAGAAAAAGCATCACAGAAGCTAAGCCCAAGGAAAATCTGATCGTAGCTCCCCACTGGGGCCCTTACTAAATTCATTTGTCCTGATATATAGCACAATACCTAAGGGTGCATGTTTATAAACAAAAGAAATATACTGTGCCTAGTTCTAAAAGCTGAAAAGTCAGAAGTCAAGATATTGGCCTGGTGTCTGATGAGGGTCCTCTTGCTCCATGTTCACATGACAGAAGACAGAATGGCAAGTGAGCAGACGTTGCAAGGAGCCTCTTTATAAGAGCCTCAGCCCCTTCCATAAGGGCAGAGTCCCATTCATGAGGGCAGAGCCCTCATGATGTAACCACTTCATAAAGGCCCTTCCTCTCAGTACAATCCCATTGACTAGTAAGCCCAATACTTCAATTTTGGAAGGGACATTGGTGGGTGGCTGTTTCCTCTAGTGAGGTAGCTTGAATGAAAGATGTCCTCCACGGTCTCAGATGTTTGAACGCTTAGTCCCCAGTTAGTGGTGCTGTGTATGGGGATACATAAAGCTCTGCTGGAGGAAGAGAGTTATGGCAGACAGGCTTTGAGAGCTCGTAGCTCCACCCCACTTCCAGTTCCCTATCTCTGATCTCTACGTACGGATGGAGATGTGATCTCTCAGATTCCTGAGCCTGCTTCCATCTCTCCCACTTAATGCCAAGCATCTTATCTCTCTGGAACTGTAAACTAAAATAAACTCTTACTTCTGTAAGTTCCTTTCTGTCACAGTATTTTATCACAGCCACAGAAAAAGTAGCTAATTCATCCTCGTCGGGTCAGTGCCATCTTGAATTGGAACATCGACTTGAAACCCTCACAAATGAAATCCCCACTTGCTCACTTGCCAGTCGGGACTATTGGTACTCCTCGTGGAAGGAGGCAGAGGCTCACAAGGCACCTCTTTCCACCCAAGATAGAAGAATCATTGAGGTACCAGAGGTTCTTCAGTGATGCAACTGCCCACGGGTTACACAGCAGATTCTGGAGACAATGCATTTGTGAGTTTTCATCCATGCAGGAATGGGACTGCATTTCGGGAATGCAGATACCTGAACTCATGTTCCTGTATGTAATCTCAACAAACTCATTGCCTCACCAAACTAGAGTCATATGGAATCATTTCTTTAGTTGGTGTCTTGCCTGAAGTCAATGGACTTTCTGTGTTTCACAGACATATTCAATCATAGATATTCTTGTGTCCCCTGCCCCGGGATGATGCTCAGTCCCCAAAGCATCATCTTTCAAACTTCACCATCAAAAGGACCCAATATCTGGAGCCACACCCATCTCCTATCACATCCCACCTGCTACTCACTCTTGTGAGTACCAGCCCAGTGCCATAGCTGCTCTTCTAAAAGACCCTTTGTACTCCTCATCCTTCACGTGACTCTTTATATATGGTGAGTCTGTTTAGCTGTCAACTCCGCTGAACATTTTCTTCTGGGTCCCAAGCAAGCTTCATCCCCAACCCCCGCCATCTCCTGGTGCCCTTTGTTAGGTAGCTTCCAGGTTCTGAGCACCTACTACTCATTATCCACCTTGGGCAAATATCAGCTCTAGCTTTTATTAATAGCCCTTAGGGGGAAAAATGTTGTTCATTTTAAAGGAGAAGAGGAGACAGATGGAGACTTGAAGCTGCCACATGGGCCAGGACCACAAAGAAGCTGAGGGACTGAGTGTTCAAATCCAGGCCCTTCTATGTGTGTAGTAGAGGTGGAGGGTGTTCGTGTATGTGTGCTCTCGTGTGCATACATGCATGTGGAGACCAGAACTCAATGTCAAGTGTCTTCCTCTAGGACTCTCCACCTTAAATTTGACACGGGGTCTCTCACAGAACCTGGAGCTTACGAATTCAAAACCGCCTGGAAACTAGCTACAGTGAGTGATCCTCCTGTCTCCACCCCCTCAACTTTAAGATGACAGGTATGTAATCCTAATTACTATTGGAAACCACTGCGCCCAGCTTTTTATACTGGTCTTGAGGCTCTAAACTCGTTCCTCAGACTTGCATGGGAAGCACACAATTTGAGGGATTCTGTTGTGGCAGAGCCTCTCTGGGCCAGACTTTGACCTTATTTAATATATTATATTAATATATTTAATATATTATTTATGTAGTATATTACCATCGAGTGTTCACCTTCACGAATGACAGTTTTCAAAACCCCAGCCAGTCTTTCTTTTCCTAGCACTCTTTGATTTTTTTTTTTCACTCCTGTAAATGCTGGTTGTAAATTACTAAACTGACTTCGTGACCTGATGGATAGAAAGTTCCAGTTGCTTGCTTTGGCAGCTCCTACACTTACACACAAACATACCCAATGGGTCCCCACTCCTGACTTCCACTAAGCCAATGATCTGTCCTGGCCTTGAGAAATAACGGAACCAGCAGATAAGACCTCTAGGGCTCAGAAGACCCCACGGTCAATCCATTCCTCCTTGTGCTAAATTCAAAAGGCAGCAGAAGATTCCAGATGAAGTGCTCTGAATTGACCCTGCTTTGAGAGTGCTGTTGGTCAGTAGGTCTGAGGCAGCTGTTGCCGAGGTCACCTGGTCACCAGTCGTCACCATGCAGCCCAAACCTAGGCACAGAGTGTGACTGTCAACCTCCTAGCTGCGTATGCCTCCCTCTAAACCCCGGGAGCTGTAGGACAGGGTGACTGGACAGCTATAGGTAGGTGTATTTCATCAGCCCTGGATTTTACCTTTGACTAAACACAGGCTGAGCTCACTAAGAAGCTAGATTCTAAATTTAGCAGCAAACCCTGAGAAACTGGTGCATTTGCCCCCAGTGCCTGCGGCAAGACTGGCTGTGAGGCGCTTGCTCCACTTCAGCCTATGGTCTATCCTGGTGTACAGGAGTCCTGCTGACTCGCCCGGTACTGCAGGCTGGTAGGGAGGTGCAGCAGTGACCCTCCTCTGCTGTGCTAATGGGAAATGGGGCTGAAAAACTTCTTGGGGAGCTCACTTCTCATGGTCTGATACTACCCCCCAACTCAGCTCTATAACCACACGGCTCTACAGAGGTGGCTTCCACTCCCCACTTCATCTGATCCTCCTCTGGGAGGGGCTACCCCCAGAGTTGGGGTAAAAAATCACCCATGAAAGCATTTTTTGTATGAGTGAACCCTGAACACTTGCACACTCTTGAGTAACTCACTGAATTCCGGAGTCCTTGAATCAATTCCCTTAACCCACACAGATGTCCTGTGAAATGGGCCCTATAGTGAGCCCACTTAACCTTGCAGCAAAATGATTTGCTGGGGTGGGTACAATACCAGCCCACACCACATACCTCTGTATGTGTCGAGGGACTCTCACCTCAGCCCTAACTACTATACATGGAATTTGGAAGCCCCACCCCTACCCCATCTGTTAACAGCATGAGTTTCCCACAACCTTCGAGACACAGCCTAGTTGGAACAGAGCTCCAAATCCAAGATTTCTTGCTAGCTCTGTGGTCCTGGGCAGGTGATTTTGTCCCTCTGAGGCTCAGTTTCCCACAGGAAAAAAAAGGGGGGGGAGGGTTTTACAAACTTGGCTTAGTGGCCCTCCCTTTCCAACCACCTCTGCCCCCCACCCCCCACCCCCAATCCTATGCCATTCCTGGATAGGAAAGTGATGTTGGCAGCCATTTTGTGGCTGATACTAATTGTCATTTAACTCCTTGGGGTAGAGCCCACAGTTTTTCCTCCCCCTAAGTCCCTCTTTAGCTTCCTTATTTTCTGGGCCATGCCCATTATTCAGCTCCACTTCTGAGTCATATCTATTATTTAGCAGGACCACTGGGCATCAGCTTCTTCTGTATATTGTCAAGGTTGGCAAGAGCAGACAGTTTTCAGCCATCTCTCTGACTTCCAACTAGAGTAACCGTAACATCCTGGAATTTCCCCAATTTTAAAACCATAAGTCTTGAATCTCAGATAGTCTCTCAGCTCCGAGCAAACAGGCATGGAGTTAGCTGATCATTCTGTTCCAGTTTGTGTTTACTGACTCTGGGTGATTCCTCCTCTCTACTTTTCATGTTACCCCCTTCTCAGCTGCATACTCAGTGGAATTCAAGATCCCGCATCAGATGCAAAGAAGTAGCAGGGACCATTCAGCCAGCCCCATATTGAGAAGTCAGCTCTCTGCAGGGAATGTCAGGTAGGTAAGTAGAAAGATAAATGCTAGAGAGATATATGAATTAATGATAGATAAATAGATAGATAGATAGATAGATACATACATACATACATACATACACACATACATACATATATACATACATAAATACATAAATACATAGATAGATACAGAGATACATAGATAGATACAGAGATACATAGATAGATACAGAGATACATAAACTGATACATAATTTGAATGACACATAGATGACAGACACATAGATAGTTACATAGATACATAGATGACAGACACATGGATAGTTACATAGATACATAGATGAGACACACATATATATGTAGATAATACATATATAGATAGATACAGAGATGATAGATACATAGATATACATAAATAGATACATAGATGCATAAATGATAGATATATAAAAAGATAGATAAATAGATAGATACATAGATACATAGATAGATAGATACATAGATAGATAGATACATAGATAGATAGATAGATAGATAGATAGATAGATAGATAGATAGATAGATAGATAGATAGATAAAGTATAAATGATGAATGAGTGGGTGGATGGATGGATGGATGGATGGATGGATGGATAGATGGATGGATGGATGGATGGATGGATAGGTGGGTAGATGCTTTGAGCACAGTGCCTGGCACAGAGGAAACAGCCAATACATATTATTATATGCTCCTGCTATTAACTACAAAAGTTCCAGACTTCATGTGTATAAGAAAGTGGTTCTGACAGCTGCTCCCTGAGCCTCAGAGCCATGTGTTATATGCATTTAATCTGCCTACAGGTGACAACAGTACCTTTGGAAGGGTGTTTTTAGGGGTTGCTGGTCACATTTATGCCTTGTAGGTTCTGGCTACGTAGGCTACACATATGTGGGCACTCCATTGGCCTGTACATGGAAGTGTGCACACTTTGCTGCAGCACAGTTCAACAGGATTTGACATGTCAAAGGATATTATAGTAGAAACTCCAGAGAGAAAAACCTCATATCTAAAAGTATGTAATTCTTCTCTGTCAGTTGTGTGGCATAGGACCCTATATCACTTCTTTAGACCCTAATGCCACATCCATAAAATCCAAAAGACTAGGCCTGGTTGGAAATCAGGAGAGTGGGCCACATGATCCCCTTGTCCCACGGTTTCACAGAGAAGCAAGACTCAAAACCTCCCCCAGGGAGAAGGCAAGTGGCAAATTCTCACAATGGTAGACCCACTAAATGTTTTCTCCATGCCAGGTGCCTTGTAGATGATAGACCTATGTGCTGGACCTGGTGCTGTGTGCTTCACTGACAATAGACCCACTAAATGATGATGTTGGCCCTAGGTTCTTCAATGATAGTAGACCCACTATGTGCTGGGCTCTGAGCCAGGTACTTTACTATGTCATCTCATTTCCCTTTAGTAGAAAATAGAATTGTGCAGTCACTTACCAGAGGCACTTGGGCCTGCGCTTCAGATCAGGAATTTGTACTCATTTTCATTTTTAACTTTTTTTTTTTTTACTGTATTTCTACAGAAAAATAAACTCCAGAAATTAAAAATTGAAAACACAAAATTGTCAAAGAAGCTATTTTTCTCCCTGTGGGAAGGGAGGACTGTGCTGAATTTGGGAGTCAATTGAGCATAATTCTATATAGTTCTACAGTAATGCAAAGTTAGGCAATTGCTGCACCTGCTGTATCATCCAGGGACTGTGATGGCCCCAACTGCCATGTGTCTGATTTCAGCTTTGATTAACCAAAAGCAGGCTTGGTTGGAGGTGGGGAGAGAGTCAGGAGGCTGTTGCAATGGGAAATGGTAAAAGCTCTCCTGGACTCTGTTGCTATAGCAACAACACAGCAAAGCTATTTAGTTGTTAACTCCTGGGAGAAAAGGCAGGACAAAAATTAGTGCAAAGTTATAGTACAATTTGGACTGTGGATTTAACCTCTGTCTCCCCAGTTCTCCACTGTATGCGCTCAGTACTGCATCTGTGACTGTGTCATCGCTTCTAGGCCAGGAACTGTACCTGAGTGAGCGAGGTGACGCAGGGATGATCCCCCTAAAACCAAGCTTTCAAACCACAGTGAGCAAAAAATCTCCTGGGGATTTTTTTTGGGACTTCAGCTTGTCTGGGTGGAATCCACGATGATGCTCTGGGCCATCCTGAAGCTGCTGGTCCATAAACTACACTTAAGGAAATAGCATGGTACTAACAGCCAAGAGCATCTCAGAGCATCATCGTGGAAAGATTGGATGGCCATGTCTTGCTCCCTGCTGTATCCTAGGGAGCTGAACAAAGCTGTGAGAGGAAGAAGGGTATCCACAAGCATTATATATATGAAGGGAATAAATGAGTGCTAGAGCACCCATTCATTCAGATGACTACCCTGGTCATGTTCATTAAGAAGTAACTGATGCCTGATGTAACACGGAGAGAAATGCTTCCTTTCGGGCTGGTGAGATGGCTCAGTGGGTAAGAGCACCTGACTACTCTTCCGAAGGTCCAGAGTTCAAATCCCAGCAACCACATGGTGGCTCATAACCATCTGTAACAAGATCTGACGCCCTCTTCTGGAGTGTCTGAAGACAGCTACAGTGTACTTACATATAATAAATAAAATAAATCTTTAAAAAAAAAAAAGAAATGCTTCCTTTCTCCCTGGGCTTCTGGTCACAGAAGCAGGTTTTTGTTTCCAGAAATGGAGAAATGGAAGTATACCCAGCCTTCTGGTTTTGTTTCTCCTGATATTTATATTGGAGGTTTTTATGGTCTGATATTTGTGAGCCTCAAAATCTACATGTAGAACCCTAATTCTTAACACAAGGGAGGCCAATGGGATAGGCAATCCTATCTTGAGGGTTCTGGCCACATGTTTGGAATGGGAGATCTGGGAGTCACCAAATGAAGAAAGTACACAAAAGGAGCGCTCTCTCTGAAGAATGGACTGATCCCTCACTAAATGTGGGCTCTTCTGATCCCTTGACCTTGAACTTCTCAGGCTCCAGAACTGTGCCCAAAAAGTTTCTGTAATTCTCTAAATTACCAAGTTTCATGAAAGTAGAAGAACTGGGTAGTGAGAAGCTGTCTAGAAGAAAGGTGGAGAAGAAAAGACAAGGTGGGAGAAGGATGCAGATACATTTTTCTCTCCCACGTGGACCTGCATACGTGATAATTATATGTATGACATAAAAGTATACAGAAGACTATTTGAAGGGATGCTAAGGATGCCAATGAGAGCAAGAGGAAAGGGATGACTATGAACAAATGCAATGACATATACGTGAAAATGTTGTGGTGAAACCCATTATTTTGTGTGCCAAACTGAAAAAAAAAAAGAGATAAAAATAAAAATTTCACAGTAAAATAAAAATATAAAATAAATTACCCATCCTCAAGCATGATGCTATGGCAAGTAGGATTTGACTAAGATGTTTTTCTGTATCTGTGCAAATGGTTTCTGCAATCTGTTTAGTCAGCCGAGCGGTACTCTACTCTAAGTATCTGTAATCATTCTCCAGTTCTTTTTTTATTAAGTGTCCATTCATTGAACAAAACAGTGGATCTCAAGATGATATTCTCATACATAGGCATTGTATACTTGAATCTTATCTACTGCACATCACCTTCTCCTGCCCTCTAGACCCTCCCACTGGTCCTCTTCCTCCTCTAAAACTTCCAGTTCTTTCCTTTTGTTCCCACCTGCTTTGTCTTAAGTCTAGGTGCTGCATATGAGAGAAACAGGTAATATTTGTCTTTCCGGGCCTGGTTTATTTTGCCCAACATGATGATCTCTGGTTCCATCTATTTTCCTGCAAATAGCTCTATTTTATTCGTAAGGGCTGATTGATACTCTGAGCACGGGTGTGCGGCTCTCTCTGCTGCATGCTGAATGCTCTTCCTTTAGGTTTGCAGAGGCAGAACTGCGGCACTCAATGGCTGTGTTTTCAGCTTGTCGAGGACACATCTGACTACAAGTCAATTACCGTTTCAAATCGTGCTGCGGTAAACACCCTTTTAGGCTTGTCTTTGTGCGTATGTAAATGACCTGTTGAATACGTTCTGAGATGTGCAAAAGCCCACAGGAAAGGACATGTGTTTTCATCTGGCTAAATAATATTTAATTGGTTATCAAACAAGCTGCACCAATTCCGCAGCCTCACCCACACTTTATAAGAACATCCATTTTCTAGCACTTTAACTGTAGTTGTTGTCGATCCTTAGCCTTGCTAATCTAATAAGTGAGACCAAACTCTTGTTTGCTTTGATTTCATTAGCTGTAAATGAGACTGAGCATTTATTTCTTCTTTCACATTCCAGTATCGTCGCATGAACTAGCCAAGTGTTCTTTCACTCGGGAAGTTATTGATTTTCACATATTGATCTGAGAGCCAGCAGCTTCCATGAGTGTTCTGCCTATTGTTAACAGCTTTTCAATTAATTCCTTGAGCCTCGTAGTTACAAAGGCACAGCACTTGAGATGATACTTTTGCCTCCGCAGTTGGTTAGTATTTTGTCAACTCAACTGAAGCTAGGGTTTCTGGAGAAAAGGTAACCTCAGTTGAGAAAACGCTTTCATCAGACTGGCCAGCAAGCACATCTAAGGAGTGTTTTCTTGATTAATGGTGGCTACGCAAGGGTCCAGCCCACTGTGGGTCGTACCTCACATTGCACGTATAAGAAAGGAGGCTGAGAAAGCCAGTAATAGTACCCTCCACATCTCTGTCTCTGTTCCTATCTCCAAGTTCTTGCTTTGATCTCCCTCTGTGATGCACAGCTCAAATAAACCCTTTCCTCCCCAGCTTGCCTTTGGCCATGGAATTTTATCCCAAGAGAGAAAAAAACTAACAGCTTTACCATTTTTCATTCTTTTTTTGTGAGTTTATGAAAGACAGAAAGAAAAGAAAACAGAATCAGATTTCTCTTAATTTTGGATGCGCTATTTTACACAGTTACCTTCAGGCAGAATATTACTTGTTGATAAGTTCTCAGGAGTGTAACAGTGGATCCTTGTATACAGTGGATCTTTTAAAATATCCTTGAATGGCTGACATGTTGTGCTTATTGAACATCAACTCCTCATCAGCCCTTCCCTGCAGCCATTGGCCAGCCATTCCATGCCTGCCTAACTGCTTGACTAACCACTTTACATGCCTGATCCGAGAGGAACCATGCAGTATTTGTTTCTCTGACTGGCTTGTGTCCCTTGGCATGACACTCTCTGGGTTCATACATCTTGTCAACTATGGCAGGATTTTCTTCCTTTTACAGGCTGACTGGTATTCCATTTGTGTTATGTGCCCCCTGGCTTTAGCCATCACTCAGTCTATGGACATTCAGAATGTTTCCATGTCTTGACTGACAATTCATATACCTCCATTTTAATACTCTAGAAAAACTCAGATGATAATGATGAACCTGTACGCCCTTATCTTCTCTCTTATTTAAATGATGTTAATAAGTTTTTAATCATAAAGAATAATGTAAGCCTTCTGTTTCAGATGGGGTTTTGTTTCATTGATGGAAATGATTTATTAAGATTTTCCTCAAGCCTAATTTGATCAAGCATCTTAAAATTAGAAGTGACAATGACTGGAATATAAGGAAACCATTTGCTAATATTGAAATCTCTTTAACTCCTAGGATGAGCCCTACCCAGCATGGTCCTGTGTCTCCTTCAATGCATTACCGCTCTTCCCTTTGCCATTTTTCTGTTAGGATTCCATGTTGTTTTTATTCCCAGGAGTGAGGCTCATCTCTGTAATGGTCTCATATGCATGGCTGGGTTTGAAATCTATATCATGCTGGCTCACAGCAAAATGAGCTATGTTTATCTTTAGAGTTTCCTACAACAATTTATAGAGCTGTACAATTATCTTTCTCTTTTTTTCCAAATTGATAATGTTCAATTTGTGTATAAAGAATTTTAAATGACTTATAAGATCCATCAGTGGCAAAAATGATTAAATATACCTGAAGATGGGGCCATCAAGATAGCTTAGGTGGTAAGAGATTTTGCTGCACATACCTGGCAAGCTGGGTTTGGTACCCTGACCCCACACTAGAAGGAGAGATTGTTCTCTGACCTCCCATCAGCCAAAACTCAGACACACAAACCACACCCATACTTGAACAATACATTTAAAAAGCTTAAAGTAATAATAGTTGCAATATAATTCTATAAATCTGTTTAATTATCAGACTAAAAAGTAAAAAGGCTCGTTGTTTTCTTTTTTGCTTATTCCGTGATCAAAATAGTAACATGGGTCTTCTTGTACCCAAGATTCAACTTCTTCACCATAATACAAGTATAAAAAAATTTAACATCCATAACAGAAGATAATCCCAAAGCCATAGCTAATTACTGTTTCTAGCTCTAAGCCCAGGATCCCCAAGTATGATATTTTTGTGGTAATCATATCTGATGTGGTTCCTAGTGGTCATAAGTGATAGTGTAACCACTTCTAAATACACAATATACAGTGGTGGAGGGATATGAGTACACACACACACATAGAGACAAACACGCACAGGCACATGTGTCTCTGTTGAGAAAATGGGAACAAAGAGCAAACATGGTTGGTACTGTAAACCACATCTTGCCACGCTGAAGTAATAAAGATTCTGGGTTTTGTCCCTAGGATGAATTTCTTGGTAACTATGGAGACCCCCATGTTTGTACTCTGAGAAAATCTGCCTGGTCTCTCCGTGGTCATACGTTACAAAAGGTTGGGGAGGAATTCTCTACCTAGAGGACTCACTGCCCTTTGACCAACCCAGTGGCCACTTCAACTGGCCATCACAGCAGTCACTAGGATTACCCATCACACTGAACTCCACAGCTGACCACTACGGTGACCATTAGGACCACTATGGCTGACCGCCTCAAGGACTACCAGAGTGACCGCTATGGCTGACATTCCAAGCAGGCACTACAACTGACTTCCATAGTGACTGACTAAGACTGACCACCACAGGGACTGACTGACCACTCCAGCAATCACCATAGCTGACAGCATCAATGACCACCACAGTGAACACTATTGTTGACAACTGTAGTGAGCATCACAACTAAGTGCCTGTCTACTATTGATGTGGCTAAGGAAGGTGAGATGCTTTAGGCTTGAGTTTTCTGATTTTATAGAGTGCTTTAGAATTCTGGTCTTAGATTTAGAAAAATCTGTTTTTGGGTGTTTCCTCCTAGTTGTACTTCCCAAAATATAATTTCTGCCAAATTACATCTTTGAATTTGAACCTCTCTACTGTCATTTCTGTCCCTTCCAAAACGATCCTTCAAAAAATATTGAACTAGGTGCATTTTAGTAGACAAGCACTTTCAGACTGAATCTGAATTTCTCCTAAAGTTTTTAAAGAACAACTTGATTTAAGAACATTTGAAAATAACACAATGGAAATGTGTTTTTCCTCAGGTACCCAGGCCTTAGCTCTTCCATGATCTCATGCAAGCACAAAAGCCCACCCACTCACAAGAAGTTCAATAGAAAAGAACAGAAGAAAAAAATCTACATTTGCACTCTATGAGATAACTGGTACACAATCATAATTACACTGTCAGATGTTTCTGACATTTTAAGTCAGAGTCAAAGCTAGCTAGTTCCTTGGAAACTAAATAAAATGTCAATAAATTCAACTTTGGGGTGGAGGTCTCTCTGTTGAGTGGATATGTCCTTAAAGGGAAATGTAGTTGAGCAATTTCTTTGCTCATCACACCATGGTAATGTCAGGATTCCTAGTTCCAAGCCATGGAGGCTGAGTCTGATTAAGCAGGAAGAGAATTCACTAAAGGAGTTCATAGGGCATTGCTCTCTGAACTATTGGGACTTTAGTCTAAGAGTCCGAGATGATCAAATCCAAAGTCGCTCTGTGGGACTCTACTGCTCAAGGACGATGCCAACCCCTTGGTTCTGCCCTGTCCCTGGCTGCCTCAGAAGCACCCACATCAATCAGCAACAGAAATTCCACTCACAGACTCCTCTTCCGATCACCCATTTCTAGACAAATCCCAAGTGAGCAACTGGAATAGAGGACCTTTTTTTTCATCCTAGATACCAAGAAAGCTGAAAGATGAGGATTCAAGGTTTTCTTTCTCAAGAACCTATGTGGTTGAGGATTCTCCAAACACAGCAATGACTCAAAAAAGACTCTTTAAACCCCCAGAAAGCATGGCCATATTCATTTTGGATCTCCATCTCAATTTTCCAGCTATGAAATTCACATTTAGGTATTTGAATGGATAACTTTCAAAATTCCATTTCTTTACCTTTTGTAGATATCAACTCCCAGAATCCCACAGTCTATAACATGGAAAATACAATTGGGATGAAGTTCTGTCTGTCTTCTCCCCTGGATTCTTAAGTTGATTCTGAAGATGCCATTGTTGTGTGAAATCCATGGTGAGCAAATCTGGTATACATGGGTTCTATGTTCTCTGAAATGTGGTAGGATACATCTTTCCCATTTATAGGCTTCTGAGAACTTTGCTGGCATGTCTCTCTACAGGGTCTCTTCTAGCTACCTGATATACCTGGTCGCTTATTCTCAATGGTTCCTGTTATTGGATTTAGAATCTGCCCCTTCTGATTAAATGAAGTCTCAGCGTGTGTGTCTGTGTGCATGTGTAGTGTTAACAGATATACCTGTATGCAGTTGTGTGTGGAAGCCAGACAACAACCTTGAAGATTATCTTCAGGTGCCATTCATCTTGTTTCTTTAGACACTGTCACTGGGACTGGGAGCTGTCAGCTAAACTGACTGGCTGGCTGGTGTCCTCCAGAAAGCCCCCTGTCTCTACCTGTCTCTGCTGAGATTACAAATGTACATTATCTCCATGATGCTTTTACATGGAGACTGAGATCAAGTTTATGTCCCCAGGGTCTGCCCAAGTCCTTTCTGCAGCTTCCTTCCTTTGTCTTGGTCCTCCTCCAATTACCAAGAGCCTGGGTTGCATACTGCCCCTGCTTGCCACGCTTGATTCTATGAACTGTTTTTCCTTTAGCATCTGAACTGATCCTATAGAACATTTGCCACTGTAGCAGGTAAGTTAACAAGACTTTCTAGTGTCTCCTCTTGAGAGTTAGGACCCCACCCTCAAGGTTCTCTTAAGAGGGAAGATTGTCTTCTGCCCCCTTCTACTCTGCCAACACCCTCCCCTGAGAGTGCACTAAGTTGTGGTTGATAATAGAGAACAGTCATTTGTCAATCCTCCTACAGAAATGGGATTCAATAGAAAAGAAAAAGAGTGGGTCCTCATTTGCATACCAGGATCCCAGGAGGCACAAATGTTTGATATGTAGGTTGGAAAAGAACAGAACTGACTCTGACTGCTGCCCCCTCCACCTCAGTGTTACAAACACAAGACAAGAATAAGCTAAGCAGATAGGATCGTGTGTACTGGTGGCCTAGGACACATAAAACTGTTTCTTACACACTAGTAGAATCTGTAGTTTCCTGTCTTCCCTGGTCCCACCTCCACATACTCAGTGAAGAGGTTGCCTGCTGCCTATCACAGAATGTCAGGCTACTGACACCACTCCTTGACTTATCAATTTGTGCCAGGGTTGACTTTCTGCTGTTGTAAGAGACTGTCACTTGCAAACTTGCTCCCTTCTCTCTGACCCCTCCCCCACCACACACACAATGTTAATACAGTTAGAGTACTAACTGGAGCTCCACTTTTGGTTACCAGCTTCAGATATATACAAGCAACAAACTAGCACCTATTTCTATTTCTGACAGATACTTTTCCCATTTGAAGTGGAGAGACTCAGTAACCCCCCCACTTCCAAGGCTCAGTGGCCCCCACTTCTGAGACTTAGTGGCCCCCACTTCCAAGGCTCAGTGACCCCCATTTCTGAGGCTTAGTGACCCACACTTCCAAGGCTCCCTACTTCTGAGGCTTAGTGGCCCCCACATCCAGGGCTCAGTGATTCCCCCACTTCCAAGGCTCAGTGATCCCCACTTCTGAGGCTCAATGACCCCCACTTCTGAGGCCGAGTGACCCTCACTTCTGAGCCTCAGTGGTCCCTTCTTCCCATCAACCTCTCTCCTTCCCCCTCTGGTTCTACTTCTGGCAGCTGTAAATTTTCTTTTGTATTTTTTATCTGTTCTCTTGTGAGACAGGGTCTCAACCTATATCCCAGGCTGGCCTTAAACTTTTGACAGTCCTCCTGCTTCAGATTCCCAAGTGCTGAGATTACAGGCATATGCCTCCATACTTGTTCCATTGCATTAAATAAAAAAATCTTGTATTTTTTTTTTATAGGAGAGGAATTTTCTGTGCTTTGGGGAGTGCAGTGAAGTGCCAGAGTCCAGAAGGTGGGGTCAGGTCCCCTGTAGCTGGAGTTACAGACATATTGAGTATAAGGTACCCATTGTGTGTGGGTGCTGGGAATCAAAGGGGCTCTCTAGAGGCATAGTGCATGCTCTTAACCACTGAGCCATCTCCCCAGTCCCTACCTCTACATTCTTATCACAATAGAACTCATATTCTGTTCTGCAACAAAGATTAAATTGTCTTTCCTTTTCTATAGAGAGGAATTAAATGACAAATGCAATAAATGATGTTCCCAACGCTCATAGCAGAGCCAAGCAGAATAGAATCGAATCGGGAGCTACTCATCCTTTTATGCATAGTTATTTATTTTTTCTGAAGGTTATAATTCTGCTTTATTTCTATAACCAGTGTCTCAATTTCCTTCTCACCCATAATATCATTATTCAATAAAGGTCTTCTTTCCCTAGACTTCTTTATCAAGTTCTTAACTGGCATAAGGATGCGCTGGCTTTGTACTGATGCGGGGGTGGATTCCCTGGTTTTCTGAGTCTGGGCTTGTTGGTGGTTCTCTCTTTTGTTTGGCTGCAACACATTTTGAGAGTAGCACTGCTGAAGTGGTAATGCAGACTGACAGCCTGGCAGCATCCCAGCGGGCTACAAAGTAGCCCTGCCCTTTACTTGCAGTTTGCCTGAGTATAGAATTATTTGGGGTTGTTTGTTTGTCTGTTTTGAGAAACATCGCACTATGTATTCCTGGGTGGCCCTGGTCACTCTCTGTGTAGACCAGGTTGGCCTCAAATTCACAGAGAACGGCCTACCTTCAGAACACTCCCTGTTGTGTATTTATTTTTTTTAAGTATCCTTTGTTTTCCCAAGGTACCTATTTTTTATTCTTTTTTTATTTTTAGATATATTTGGACCTCTCTTCTGTAATGGGGGAATTTCCCAACTCTTTTAGTGGAGGCAGGAGGGAGGGTGGATCTGAACTCAAGACTTTGTTCATGACAGGCAAGTGAACCACCATTAATCCACATGCCCATCTCTCAATATCTTGAGGCAGGTTCTCTCTAGATGCTCCTTACTATACCCAGGATGACCGCAAACTTCCAATCCCACCTCTGCCTCCCAAGTGCCAGGATTACAGGTGTATGCCATTGTGTCCAGCCACATACACTGTTTCTCCGTTTCTCTTTACATACAAAAGTGTAGCCAGGAAGTTGAGGTGCTTCTGCATACAGGTGGCTTTTTTAGCCTAGAGTGACAATCTGGAAACCAGTTGATGAAACTAATAGGGTGATTCCTAAGTACCTGGGTTGGGGTGCCCTAGGATCAAGATTCATCCAATCCCTTCAAAAAAAGGGGGGGTGGTTAGTGTATTTCTTTCTCCCCTGAGGCCCAAACTCTCAGCCAGGTGCGAGTATCCCAAGTGGGAGCTGGAGAGCGCAGACTGGGTCCTGCTCCTCTCCTGCCGCCTAGCCCTGTCCCGCGGCCCTCTTCCTACTCCCTCCCATCCCTCTGAGAGCGGCTTTTGCACTCACCTCCAGCTTCAGGAGGCGGCACTCTGACGAGCAGCCACCCCTCTCCTTGCAGGCCATTTATTTCCACATTAAAAACCAGTGGCTTCCAGAGGCTGGCTTCTGTTGACAGCATAATGACTTTTATTAAAAGGCAAAGCAGGTTCCGCTCTACTCCCTCTGTACATTATTTTCTTCTCCTTAACCCTGCTCCCGCCGCCGCCGCCGCCCCCTCCCCTTTCCTTCTGTCTTCTCTAAGCTACACTCCGGCCAAAAGCACTCTGGGGGTCTTCCCACTTTGTTAAAAATAATAAAATCTGGGCTGCTGCTGACTGTCGCTCCTGTGTGCTTACTGTCATTCAGGTGACACCGTTTACCAGAACAGTGGCTTCATCATAACTGCGAAAGCAGGAACTGTGTTACTCGAGGAGCGTGCACCTGCCTTTATGCTCTTAAAAGAGAAGAAATCTCTCCCAAGAGAGGATGGTTTCAGGGAGTGTGAATATTTAAATACTTTCAAGTTTCAAACGTTTCTGAGGGGTTTTGGTTTGGGGGGTTGTTGTTTGTGTGTGTGTGTGTGTGTCTTTTGTTTTGTTTTGCTTTGCTGTTTGTTTCATTTTGGTTTGCTTCCTGCTGTGAGTACTGACCATTTGCCCCTGTGCTTGCAGGTGATTTGGGCCTGTAAAGTCTTTATGCTCAGAACATGGCCGCACACCTTTACCTCAGGTTCTGGGCAGTCTCAAACTTGGGTATAGACAGGCTCCGCCATGAATCTACTGTTTTGCCAACAGACCCTTGGCACTGAGTCTGTCTCAAATGCCTGCGGCCCTGGTGAGATCTGTTGTCAAATACAAGCTGCTTTCTCTATAGCTCACTTGGTTGCATTTAAACCCATCAGAGAGGATTTGAACCCTACTTGTGGAAGGGATGGCTTTGCACTGCTCTATACCTTTCTCTTCTGTTTCTGGATGGTTGGGGTTTGGGGTTCTTGACCCTGTTTTTGCTTTGAGACAGGGTTTCAGGTATCCCCGGCTGTCCTCTAACTTGTCATGCAGTTGAAGATGTCCTGAGCCTCCGGATTCTCAGCTTTCTTGCCCACAGTGCTGGGATTACAAGTGTGGTACATCACACAGATTCACCTTTGCATTTTGTCTACTCTCCATGGATGTATCCTTCGACAAAGGCCTCTAACTGGAGATGCTGACCCCACAAGAGGCAAGTCCCCATTGGGAAACAGGTCCAGTGCCATGTGTCTTTTCTTAAAAACAAAAGCAAAAACAAGCAAACAAACAAACAAAAAAAACCAACCACAAGGCCTTCATCAAGAGAAGCTAAAATGTGAAAGTCCATGAGATGGACGGGGGTGAGGGGGGAGTCCCCCTCAAGGAAGTCTTGGTGGAGGGAAAGCAGCTGCAACAGGCTGAATCAGAACCCTTTGAGGACCATGACTAGGCAGGAAGCTGTGATTTGCAAGGGTATGACACGCAGATCTTTCAAAGCTTGGAGATGCTGCTAAAGGTCAGCCAAGGAAGTAGATAAGCCTCCCTTGCTGAGGCACAACTGTGGGCTAGCCAGGTTCCTGCTCAGGGATTAGAAGGTACCAGGGCATAGCTTCCTCTCCCACAGTCGACTCAGAGGAGAAGGAAGGAGAGAGGTAGAGGGAAGAGAGAGAGGGAGGGGAGAGAGGGAGAGAGGGAGAGAGGGGAGAGAGGGAGAGAGGGAAGACAAGGAGGGAGGGAAGAGAGGGAGAGAGGGAAGAGAGG
>NC_034599.1:83916560-83918991 GCF_900095145.1 Mus pahari
GGCAAGAGAGGGAGGGAGGCAAGAGAGGGAGGGAGCAAGGAAGTGAAGGAAGGGCACTGGAAGGAGGGAGGAAGGGTGCAAGGGAGGGGGAGAGAGAGGGACAGAGGGAAGGAATAAGTAGGGAGAAATGGAAGTGGATAGCGGGAAAAGTAGAGACAGTGAGAGAAAGGAAAAAAATGACTTATGATAAACTGCAAAGAAAAGATTGGGCTAGGCATGGTCTGTTCAGGGAGGAACACCCTGAGGAGTAGAAATTTGAATGACAATCAATAGTCATACATCTATAGCTGCTAGACAGGAATCCGGGATCTCCTTTGGCTGACATTTGTTTATCCTTGGATGCATGAGCCAGTACCATCTTGCAGGTGAGGAGATGAAGGCCCAAAAGAAAGAAAAAACAAACAAGCAAGCAAGCAAACCACCTTCCCTGTGTCCGCCTGTGCTGTTGCTTAGATCTGGAATCCCGCCCCCCAAAGTCCCCCTTGTTAAAAAGCAGGGGCATCAGGTAGATATGAGTGCTTTAACTCGGCCTTCTGAAAAAAAAAAAAACAAAAAAACACCTCAGCGAGAGAGACTTGTAGCCATGACACACGGAGGCATAGGCATGGCACACAGGCTGTAACACAGACATCAGTGTCTCCCAGACTGAGACAGATCCCCTGGCAACCCTAACCTGTGTGACATATGTAGCATTAGTCCCAGCTACGGGTTGTGTCTAAAATGTGATTTTTTTCTGATCCCTGAAAAAAAGCAGAAAAAAAAAAAAAAGGAAGAAAGAAAGAAAAGATCCTGCAACACGACCCAGCTCAGATTGCCAGCATCATCTCCCCAGGCTAAGGGAGGCACACCCCAGTTCTGAGTGTAGGCCCCGCCTCTTGGATGCTTGGGGAAAGGGGGCGGCTGCCTATCCCTCTGCCCTCTGCTTCCCCAACATCCCAACACCTCCCCCTCCGCCCCTCTAGAACATTCACAGAAGCTCATTACAAAAGCTTTTAGCAGCGCTGTTTTAAAATGTTTGGTTCTGGTGGGTGTTGGGTGAATACAATTAAAACAAAATCTCCCAGCCCAGAAACCTTTCCCCAAAGGTAAAGGAAGAGAGAGAAAAGAATTTTACTACTGAGCAAGCACCCAGCTGGACTGTGATGCGTGCGTATCAGGGAACTGTCTAAGCCACGACAGAGGCCAAAGAAAGCGAGCTCAGCCCATTACACCCACACCCCCAAGGTCAGGAGTAAGCAACCTTCAGAAGTTAGACCTTCTCAACCTTCAGTGAGAGGGTTTAACAGCAGGCTTCCTCAGCATTCATCTTACATCTGCTTGATGGTGTTTGATAATTAGCTCTATCCAAGGAGAAAATAAGCTGCTGTTTGTATGAAAAGGAGGCTTAAGGGCCTGTGTACACGCATGTGTGTGCTTGTGTGTGTGTGTGTGCGCGCGCACACGCGCGCGTGCACACAAGCATTTACGAAGAACATGTATGTGCATATATGTAACTGTGAGCACACCTGTGCTATACCACACCAGAGGACAACCTTGGATGTCCTCTCACCTTCCACCTTGTTCAATAGGGTCTCTTTGTTGTTTTTCCACTGCGTACTCTAGCCTAGCTCACCTACCAGTTTCCAGGGGTGTTCCTGCCTCCCTTTCCCTCTGCATCTCTGCAGGGAGAGCATTGGGATTCTAGACCCTCAATACCTGCCAGGCTTTATGTGAGTTCTAGAGATTTGAACTTGGGTCCTCAAGTTTATAAGGCAGGCTTGGAGTCTGGGGGGGGGGCACCTAGAACACTGTCTTCTCTGCCCATTACATTTCAAAGTGATAACTGATCCCCAATTCTTAAAGGGAAACTTTCCTGGGTCTTTGAGCAACAGAGCTGGCAAAGGAATATTTTGGTGTTTAAAAGATTTATGTATATTTCAATAACAACAACAACAACAAAAAACAGACAAGAAAAAGTCCTGTTTTCTAAAGCAAATGCTCTAAAAGAAGGGCACCAGAAGTCCCTTATCTCAACTGAAAGAATTAAGTTTCTCGTTTTTTAATTTATATTTGCTCCTCCATGAGCATAAGGAAACTATTTTGGTGGACTTTATTTTTAAATAATCCTTTGGAAATAGAAATTATGAAATGTTTCTAAGGGAGAAAAGAGGTAAATTTTCTTGAGAAGTCTCGAGGGGAAATGGAAACCATTGCTCTGGGTGATGTAAAGCCACTTTATGCAAAATGGTTTGCACATTTTTAAGTAGCTTCAAAAGTCAGCAGTTGCGCAACCAACAGCAGTTGCCATGGTAGCAAAAGTTGGTGTTATTCTAATCCACTTGGTGATGATTTGTCTGGGACCACAATTGGACGTGGGAAGCCATGTTCTTCATGTGGAGTGTGTGTGTGTGTGTGTGTGTGTGTGTGTGTGTGTGTGTGTGTGTGTTTATGT
>NC_034599.1:83918996-83926134 GCF_900095145.1 Mus pahari
TGTGTGTGTGTGTGTGTGTGTGTGTGTGTGTGTGTGTGTGTGTGTTTATGTAGGGGGTGCACATACGTGTGTGTGTGTGTGTGTGTGTGTGTGTGTGTGTGTGAGTGTAGGCCACAAGATAACTTTAAGTGTTCCTCAGATGCCATCCCTGGTTTTGGTTTGGTTTAATACAGGGTCTCTCCCTGACCTGGAATTCTTCAACTAGGCTAAGCTGGCTGGTGAGCCCTAAAATTGGTCTGCCTCAGCCTCCCCACTATTCAGATTACAAATGCTGGCTTTCTCTGCACGGTTGTGCGAATCAAGCTCAGGTTCCTACATAGTAAGACAAGCGCTTTTCCCAAGGTTTTGTCTTTTGTATCATGGTATAGGCAGAGAACAGGCACATCACTCTCAGACATAAGGCGCATGAAGTGTTATTGGAGAATTTAGGGTTAAGTTAACCAGACAGACTCAGAATTAGTAGGAACATTAAGGCACTGTGGCTTCTCCCCTATGTCATAGAAAACACAGTTCTTACTTCAAGAGGGTAGGGAATAGTTTTGTCTCAAGCCAAATATTAGTGACTATGATTCTAGGAACACATATTCAAGTTTCCCAAAATTCCATGTTTCAATATGGCAGCCATTTCATGAAGTTTGTGTAAAATCTTCATTATATGTATTTGTGTGTGTGTGTGTGTGTGTGTGTGTGTGTGTACATATATGGGTTATTCCATGCTATGCTATGGCTCACAAATGGAGGTCAGAGGACAACCTGCAGTTGATTCTCTTTTTCTACCATGTGTGTCCCAGGGACGGAACTAAGGTCAGCAGCCTTGGCAGCAAATGTCTTTGCTTGCTGAGCCATCTCAACGACCCTCGTGTAGCTTTTAAGAGTAGGGAAACAAAGAAATCCATGAAGCAGTACACTTGTCCGAGGCATCCGATAGCCGGGTTATAGTTCATCAGGGAAATAGCTGTGTAGGTTCCCGGTGCCATAGTCCAAGAGGTTTGACCCACTAGTCCCAAGAATATCAGCTCAGACATGCACGTAAGCAAGGAATGGTTATTAAGGATGCTAAAGATAGCCCAAGATAACTCCTAACTAGCCTGTGGTCCTGCAACACTCCAACCTCCTCACATCATTCACTACTAATCAGTTCATCAGACCAGTCCATACAAGGCACTGTTCTTCTACAGATTCCCCAAGAGCTACATTTTGTGCCCAGGGAAGCCAAATGTTAATTTTCTTTCATTATTAGACATTTCATTCCTAGGGACCAAGGTACATGAGGCCGAGGAGTAGGCAGGAAAGCAATCTAAGAGACAAATAGCCAGTGAAGCTATTAAGGGACAAACTCCTGGATCATATTAAATCTATTAGATACTATGATATTGATCAGAGGGCTGATGGAGTGTCTGGGCCTTCCATATGACTCACACTCAGTACAGGCAAAGATCCTCGGACTTAAACCCCTTGGGAAAAACAAGAGATCACACACATTCGTGCCCCCAGTTTGCCGCCCTCCTCTAGACAGCTGTAAAGCACAACCCGATTCTCCCTGTGGCCTCTTAATCTCCCACCATAGCCCCCTGTCTATTAATACCCTTCCTTGCATGGCACTGTGTCTTCTAAGGCTGACTTCTAAACAAGACACACTCTCTCTCAGATACTAAGAGGATCCCTCTCCTATGCTAGTGCAGTGACTGCGGTGGTCTTTTGCCTGAGTTGTGGATGGGTGTGAGGAGCCATTGCAGCGCTGGGTTCAGGGGCTCCCCCCCTCGCATCCCCCGGAGGAGCCTCTACACCCGCAGACAGGACTTCAAGTGGAACAGAATCCAAGTGTCCAGGACAAACAAGCTGCCTTTCTTAAGTGTCACCGGTAGCCATGGTGAGGGAGAGCAAACCACTTCCCCCCCCCCCCACGCTGCTTCTCAGAACTATGAGTTCTAGCTATTGGTCATGCCAGTGACTCATCTCTGCAGCCCTTGCCGCCCTCCCTGTCTGTGTGAGTCAGGCCTCTCTAGATAAACAAATTGATAGAACGGCTCTATACAAAAAAATGGAATGTATTAGCGTGCCTTACAGATTAGTGTCTGACTATTGTAACAACGGCTTTCTTCAGATGGAAAAATCCCAAGATCCAGTAGTTAGTCGGTCCATAAGGCTGGATGTCGCAGCTAGTTTTGGGGGTTTAACAGAATTCCAGAGAAGTAGGCTCTACTACCAGTGAAGGAAAGGACTTGCCTGTGAGAGTGAGGGCAAGCAGGTAAAGAATTCCTGCTTCCATGTCCTTTATAGAGGCCGCCAATAGATGTGGCTCAGATTTAAGGTGGATCTTCCCACCTCAAAAGACAAAAATTTAGGGTGGGTGTTCCTATTTCAAATAATTCAATAAACAAAATTACCTCACAGATGTATCCAGCAGTTTGCTTGGGCTGCAGTTAATTCTAGATGCAGATAATCAAAGTTGATAACCAAAAATAGCCATCATTCTGTCTGTGGTAGGAATGGACCTTTATTGATTCCCGTTTGAATGTCTGGCTCAGATATGTGGAGCTATTAGGAGATGTAGTCTTGCTGGGAGGAAATGTGTCACTGCAGGAGTGGGCTTTAAGGTCTCAGATGCTCAAGCTAGGCCTAGTGCGGCATTCACTGCTGCTGCTTAAAGGTCAAGATGTAAAACTCTCAGCTCCTCCAGCAACCTGTTCTTGGTTATACTTCCCACCATGACAATAATGGGTTAAACGTCTGAACTGTAAGTCACCCTCAGTGAAATGTTTTCCTTCATAAGAGTTGCCATGGTCATGGTCTCTACACAGAAATAAAATTCTAAGACATAGCTCCCTCCCAGTGAGGTCACACCATTCAGAACCCCATTCTACCCTGTGTGTCCACAGATAGGAGCATCTGCAGAGTTGCTGCACCCGCGCAAGGCAAACCCCTATCTGAAGTGCTTAAAGATCTAGCACAGTAAAGGAAGTGCCAACCCTGAAGGAGTTGAAATCAAGCCAGCACGGGAGAGCCAACCTTCTTCTGACAACAATGCATTGTCTAACATTGCTAGTTTCTTCTTTCATAGGAGGAAGTATGTTTATGTAGGCTCAGGTGCCTATGAGTGTTTGCACACGTGCACATGGAGGTCAGAAGTCATCACTGAGGAAATGTTTTCGAGATAGGGACCTAGGGATGGTCAGTTAGGCCGAACTGGCTGGCCAGTGAGACCCCACCATGCCAGGATTGTTCACAAGGGTGCAGAAGTTAAGCGTCAGATCCTCATGCTTGCTTAGCATGCAAGCGCTTTACTCCTGACACCTAGCCATCCCCCTAGCCCCAGGTTCCCCTTTATCACTATTGATCTGTGACAAGTCATAATAACTAACACTTTTAATAACTCGCCATATCTACTATAAATATTTTCCAACTTTAATTTACCTGTAAGTTTTTTTCTACCATAAGTTTATGGAAACAAAGTGCTTGGTTCTCAGATTAATGTGTGTTTTTTAATTGACGATAATTGGGCATATTTATGGAATACAATATAATGTTTTTATCAATTGTGAAAAGAATCAAACAAGCCAATTAACACGTCAGTTACCTTGCCAACTTATTTTAACCCCTATGGCAAGGAGGTTAAAAAAAAAAATTACCCAGGCATCTTTTAGCAATTTTGAATACCAATGCGTCATGTAAATTGCATTCACCAGGCCCTGCAATATACTCCTGAAAGTTACTCCTGTCTTCACATTGGAAGTGTGTTTCCTTTGATCATCATTTCCCATTTCTCCATCCCTCCTCCTCCCCCACACCCTTGGTACTCCCTACTAACCCATTTCTATGAGGTTACCTTTCATAGATTCCCCGTACAAGTGACATCATGCAGGATTTGCCTTTCTGTGGCTGGTTTATTCTACTTAGCACACCTTTCAGCTTCACAAATTATCACAAATGACATATTTATGGAATACAAAGTAATGTTTTTATCAATTGTGGAAAGATTCAAACAGGCTAACTAAAACATCAATTAACTTACCAACTTATTTTTTCCCTGAAGCGCAAATGCTTTTACAAAAAAAAAAAAAAAATCTAGTCATTTGTTTAGCAATTTTGAAATACCAGTGCATCGCGTCCTTATCGTTTATCACAAAGGACAGAATGTCCTTCGTTCTGCAGGTGTAGAACCTCACTGTATCTCCCTGCATGTTCAAACCACATTTTCACTATCCATTTGACCACTGTTAGATACGTACCCTGTTTTTCTCACCTTGGCTGCTGGGCTGAGCCTAGGAATGTAGCTCTCCCTCCAGCTTATGTGGTCAGTTCCTTCTGAGTCAGTTCTAACTGTAGTCTTTTAGGGACGTTTCGCACTAATTCCCTGCTCTGGCCACTGTACTTGACCTTCTTACCACTACTCTGGGACTGTCTTTCCTCCACATCCCACCCAATGCTTCCTGTCATGCCTCTTCAGAGAGTGGCTTTTCTAATGGGTTGTGTGGCTTTTGTGATGGCTTTTTACTGTCATCCCCTGCTGACCAGAGATGCTGAACGTTTTTTCCTCATGTACCTGCTGCTCAATCCTGTCTCTTCTGGAAAGCATCTATTCAGGTCCTTTGCCTGTTTTTCAGTCAGGTTGTTTACCAGGTGTGCGGGTTTTTTTTAATCTTCTTAGATATTTTGGGTACTGGCCCCTTATCAGAAAGTTATGGTTCTCAAATATTTTATTAACTGTATACTTTGTAAATATTTCTTCCCAACCCCTGTATTTCTTCTCTGAAGTAATGACTATCTTTGCTATTCATAAATGCCATCCTATTCATCTCCTTTGGCTTCTGTTGTCTGTGATTTTAAAGTCCAAACCAGGCTAGAAATGGTCATTTAGACATCACCATGGGCTTTTCTCTGTTTTCTTCTGGTTGCTTTATAATTCCAGGTTATGCTTAATTGTTCATCTATTTTGAGTCTTTTTTTATATACAGCATAAAATAAAGGTCTAATTTCATCCTTCTACATATGGAGAGACCTAGTTTTACCAGCACTCCTTCTAGAAAAGACTGTCCTTTCTACAGTATGTGTTCTTGGCACCTCTGTTCAAAATTAATCAGCCATGAAGCTGGAAAGCATTTGTGGCTCTTCCAAAAGACCTAGGTTTGACTCCCCATATCCACATGGCAACTCACAACCATTTGTAACTACAGTTTCAGGGGATCCAAAATGTCCTCTTCTGGCCTCTAGGGAATCCAGCATTCATGCACATATATACATGCAGGCAGGCAAAAACACCATAAATTAACACATAAAATTAATCAATCACAAGTATATATGTCACTACCACCACCCCATGCCCCGGACTTCCCTGTTTTAATCGTCACTAATTCCACTAAAATGCCAGGCCCATGCTGCTTTGAGTTAATTACTTCATTATATATTTCGAGATCAGAAAAAATGATGTGTGTAAACGTGTTCTTTCTGCTCAAAACTGCTTCACCTTCTCCTTCTTCCTGACCCCTTATGAATTTTCAGATTGTGTTTTATATTTCTGTGAAGAATTCTGTTAGCATTTTGATAGAAACCATGCCAGCTCAATAAATGTCCTGTGCCATATGTATATTCCGACAATAGTAGTTCTTCTGACCTGTGAGCCCAAGCTACACGTCTCTTTGTCTCTTCGTTCCTGTCTCCTTAGGGTCCTTCATCAAGGTTTTAGCAATTTCAGAGAGCTGATCAGTCACTTCTTTGTGTAAATTTACTCTTAAGTATTTTCCTTCTTTTATATGTCATTGATGACATTGTCTTCTTAGTTTCTTTATCAGGCAGGTTATTGTTGCTATTGAGAATGCGCGTACTCAAGAGTGTGCTGGTGCATGCGCATGGGCAGGGATGATGGGGAGGTGTGTCACACCAGAGTTAAATACAAAGAATGGGTTGTGCACTGCGAAAAGAAGCAGAAAAGCGGAACTGGGGCTGCTGTGCATGCGGGTGCTGAGGCTCACTACGGACGTGAGAAGCCTGCCCTGTCCCACGAGTCCAGGATTGATATTCTGACCCTTATTGCCATTGAAGGCACATCTATGTCTCTATGCCCATGCTAACCCCATAGGCCACATGGATATCTCTGACATAACACTCCACAGCCACAGCATGATTCTTGTTTTGCTTGTTTTATTTTTATTTTCTTTTGAGGAGGAAGTTGCCAGAGCAGAGGGCAGATATAGAGGAACTGGGAAATGAATGAGTGGGATTAGGGTGCATGATGGGAAACTCACCAAGAATCAATAGAAAGTTTTTTTAAAAAAAAGTTTATGGCTTGTCCCATATGGCCTAGTACTATGGTTTTTGTCAGTTCGTCTTTGTTTTTTTTTTTTTTTTTTATTATTTTGATAAGTTTTATGCAACCCAAGAGATTGAATTTATAATACAGGCAACCTTGGGATCAGAGGCAGGCACTACCTTGCATCCCCTGCCTGCTTGTTTGATCTGTTCTGCTGAGTCGTTTTATAGTAAACTAATATCAGTTTTTATCAAATTATTTTTATGCAACTATTCAGATAAACGCCTCCTTTTTGCTATTATCATGTGCCATGTGTAGTAAGAATTTTGGTTTCTTTAAAAACACAAAACTGTAATGTGAATATGATTTTGTTTTAATCTCAGGTGCAGGATATGGGGCTGCATCATATTGCCCACAGCCGCTGGCTATAATTTGTCTCCATGCTCTAGCAGGCGTGTGGTTTTGCCAGCTGAAAATAGTATAGATCTGGAATTCTGGGGACTCTTCAGAGAGTATATAAAGCCAGCGCTGTGCTGCTGCCGCGCTCCACGGCTGCTTCGCCACCACTTCGCGGCCGCAAAGCCGCTACCAAGCCTAGGGCTACCGCTACTGCTGCCGTTGCTGCTGCCGCCGCTGTTGCCGCTGCTGCCGCAATTCGCTGTTGCTGCTGCGCTACCACAAGTGCTACTGCTGCGCTACCGCTACTGCTGCCGCTGTGCTACCGCTGTGCTACAACTACCTTCACTACTACTACTGCGCTACCGCTGCCGCGCTGTCGCTGCTGCTGCTGCTGCTGCCGCACTTCGCTGCCGTGCTGCCCCTGCCCCAGCCGCTACTGCTGCCCCTGGCCCCCACTGCCCCTGCCCCAGCCGCTACTGCTGCCCCTGCCCC
>NC_034599.1:83926749-83935026 GCF_900095145.1 Mus pahari
CCCCGCCCCAACCACTGCCCCTGTCCCAGCTGCAACTGCTGCTCCTGCCCCCCACTGCTCCTGCCCCAGCTGCTACCCTAGCCCCAACAACTGCCCTTGCCCCTCCCCTGCCCCTGCCCCTGCCCCAGTCGCTAGCGCTGCCGCTGCTGCCATTCCTGCCATCACCTCTGCTGTCACCCCTGCTACTGCCGATGTCGGTTACTAGTTGCTGGTTGGAGATATCCTGATGAGGAAAATCAGACTTACCCCAAGGAACTGGACACCCCAAATCAGCAGGAAGCAGTCTAACGATATCAACACCTCTTTCCCCCTCTAACCTCCTTCCTCTCCTTCCTAGGAGAGGGGTGGATAAGAGAAGGACAGTGAATAAAAGAACCTAATAAAGTAGCAAACACTCAGTAAAAGCCACATTCAATCATTCATGTATACTGCATAATCTTAATATCCCAGGGGTAAATCCCGTTTGATCATGATAAATATTTGTTTTAGAACAGGGAGTTGAATTCAGTTTACAGTGTTTTGTGAAGAATGGTGTTCTTCCTTGTCCTTATTCGTTTTTGCTTTGTTTAACTTCCCGATTTCCTTCTTATTTAGTCTTGGTAGATTGCATTATGTCTAAGAATTCGTTCGTTTTTCTGAGATGGTGTAGAGATGTCCACAGTGGTCTCTTACAATTGGTTATATTTCTGACATCCATTGCAATGTCTCCTCTTCCCCGTATTTGAGAAAGTTGTATTTCCATTTTTGTTCACGATTTTTCTTTTGGGGGGGGGCTGGGTCTTGCTTTGTCAACTAGGATGGCTTCAGACTCATAATCCTCCTGTCTCTGTTTCTAGCACGCTAAGATTGCAAATGTGAGCCATCACATCTGGACTAAGACATTTTCAAAATTTTTCAATTTCCTACTTGGCTGATTGGATATTTAGAAATATGTTGGTTAATTTTATTCGTTTTCAAATTT
This sequence comes from Mus pahari, assembly GCF_900095145.1. Taxonomy (NCBI): domain Eukaryota; kingdom Metazoa; phylum Chordata; class Mammalia; order Rodentia; family Muridae; genus Mus; species Mus pahari. Next base: position 83,927,711 of record NC_034599.1, read on the forward strand.
TCCCTTATTGACTTCTACTTTCGTCTCATGTGGTCTGAAAAGAAACTTGATATAATTTCCATTTTCCTGCATTTATTTAGACTTGGTCTGTGACCTAATATATGATCTGCAGTGGACCACTCTCAATACCTACTTGAGAAGACTGTGTGCTCTGTTGCTGTTGAATGGAATGTTTTCTAAACACCTGCTCGATCCATTGAGTTTAAAACGCAGTTCATTCTATTCCTTATTAGTTTTCTATCTACACGATCTGTACAAAATTAAAATTGGTTAGTAAATAAATTAGCGGTACAAACCGTGGGAAGTTTTACCACGAGAGTGCATTTGCTTTGAACGAAACGAATACCGCAGATCTGAGTGCATAACATTCTCTTTTTCCTTTACAGGGTATTTGCTAATTAATTGGGAAACAATTGAGTTTTACAATGACTCAGTTTGTTTTCAAAGCTACAGTATTAGCAGTTTGATCTTTTTGGACATTTTCATTACGGGAAATAAAGAGGTGATAGAAAATCTAAATTCAGCTTTATAGATCAAGAAGATCCTGATTTTTTTCACCCAATAAAGGCATGTGAGTCTGCACGTGGCTGGGAATATAAATGTAAGAATATTCGTTGAATTTGGTTTATCAGGGAACAGAAAAAACGGACACTCAGGTCAACTTCTTGGATTAAGAAGGGAACGAATTCCGCTCAGTGGGAAAGGATGCACCTAGTCCTTGATGCACCAGGATAGGGGGCTATCCAGAGGAGGCCCACCCTCTCAGAAGAAGGGGAGGAGGGAGGGGACGCAGCATCTGGGATGCAAATTAAAAACAAACAAACAAATAAATAAATAAATGAAAGGGAGAGTGGCGGGCAAGCTCTGTAGTATACACTGCAACCATTAAAATCGTTACACTAGACATTTGATAAAGAGATGTGGACAGAGCCAGGGAGTGCGATACTGAGAGCAGAGAAGTGAGAAGCAACAAGACTTACAATGTAGCGCTATAACAATTCTGACTCCCACAGAACCACAGTACAAAAAAAAAACCCGACACAAACAAAACAGTACTCATTGTCCCCTACAGGGAGGGTGAGGAGAGGAAGGCGACGTCTGAAGGGAAGTTAGGAAGACATGGTACCATAATACTCTTCGATGTTTCTGTTATGTGTACTTATTATTGAAATTATTATTTTTACCATTCTAAGTTTGAAAAAAGTGTCCTTTTGGAGGAAGGGGTGGATGAATATTCAATATGTAACTTTTAAAATTGACATTTTTTTAAGCGATTCAAGCAGAAACTATATGGAAATAATGTAACTAGAAAAATTAATCCCTAAACTTGGAAAAACAAATTATGCTTAATTAATAAAATTTGAATCTGGAACATTCACTAGCTTGGGGGATTTATTTACTTGATTTGAACGATTTGGATGGGGAGAAATTTTAGTAACTTCTCTTATTTTGTGGGAATTAAATTCCTTTTTGTGTAGCTTTGTTACATATACAGTGTCTGGTACAAGACCAGTGACCTAGATGCAACACTGTTAGTAATGACTTTTGCCATACACAACAAAGGAACTTATGAAAGGACCTCCCAAATGGTTTCTTTTGAACCAAATTGTTTCATCCCCTTCCATCTCCTCCTCCTCCTCCTCCTCCTCCTCTTCCTCCTCCTCCTCCTCTTCCTCCTCCTCATCTTCCTCTTCTTCCACCTCTTTCTGCTGCTACAGAGGCTGCTGCTGCTGTTATTACATGGCCCTGCAATTTCAGCTGCATCTGAGTCTTTAAAACATATTCTACACAAGATTTTTAGCAGCATTTGGGGCTACAAGAAAAAGACACTTTGCCATACACAACAAAGGAACTTATGAAGGGACCTCCCAAATGGTTTATCTCTAACCAAATGGTTTTCTCCATTCCTTCCGCCTCCTCCTCCTCCTCCTTCTCCTCCTCATTATCATCCTCACCCTCATCCTCATCATAACCCCCTTCCTCCTTCTCATTAAGCCTCTGCCTGCCCAGGTTTGCTAATGGCCCCTGTACTTCAGCAAATGTGGGACCATTCTCTAGTCAGTATGGGAGGGACCTACACAGGGAATGAAGACAAGGCCATATTTTTCTTTGCAGCTACCAAAGCTACACTCTACCACAAATGTGGGAGGAAGGATTGTGCACATATGGACATATGTGAAGGGTCTGTGTTCTTTTTTGAGACCAAGTCTTTCTCTGTAGCCCAGGCTAGACTAGAACTAGTGATCCTCTTGCCTTGGCTTCTAAAGTACTAGGATTACTTCCACACATTTTTACAAAAACACAGCTCTTTGCAGCCAGACACACTATTGGGTGGGAAAGTCGGGGACAACCAGCGACCTGAGCAGAGAGGTAAGCTGACTGAACTGAGGCTGGTATCATGCTTCTGAGGAGAGCCGGGATGTGATATGGAAGGCTCTGTACCACTCTGATCTGAAGGGAAGAGCCCAACTTGAAAATGTGGGCTTGGCAGTATACGGCAGTATACGGTCTTGAACTCCAAATCTGCAGTTTCCTGGTTCTGCGGAACCTTTGTTTCTAAACAAAGTTGCCACCAGCTGAAGCAGCTACTTCTGATTGCTAGGATTAAATGCCATGACCAAAAGAGACCCACAGAAGAAAGATCATTTTGGCTTATGGTTCCAGAAAGGTAGTCTATAATGGCAAGGTAGGCATGACAGCTGGCTCCCAGAGAAGGAAGCTGAAAGAGTGCAATCACACAGAGAAAGCAGAGAGAGTGTTCCGGAAGTGAGACAAGGCTATAAACTCTCAAAGCCCACCCTCAACAACACAATCCTTCCAGCAAGACCCCTCACAATGCCACCAACTGGAGACCTAGTGGCAGGTGCCTCCTCTTCTTCATTCTGAGCTGGCCTTGAACTTGCTAGGTCATGACTTTTGCATGGACCTAGGAAATCCAAGTGCTTCTGAGACCAGACCTTAAACGCTGATGGTTTCCACCCTCGGAATCCAGCCCTGCGCCCTGCTGGAGAAACTGAATCCTGGAGAGACACCAAGAGCAGCCAGCCAGGACCCAGCTGTCCTGGCCACCTGGCAGAACAGTGGGCACAGAAAGCTTTGAAGAGGTCTGGGTTGAGACAGTAAGAGGCTGGTGAAGCTCGGGAAATCCTGCTCCTCCCGGGAGAAGAACAGGGCCTTCCCCTGCTGCTTGCACTCAGAGAGCTCTGCAGCGCCATCTGAAGAGTGCACCCTGCAAGTGGCAGGGCTGAGCGTGCACAAGTATGTGCCTGGTGCTGTGTGGGCTGAGTGTTAGAAACAGGCTGTGCAGGCTCCATAATCCTCACAGCCTCCCTCCCACAAAGCAGACCTCGCTGCCACCTGCCCCTTCCCGGCTTGGGCCAGACAACTGAGCACTGGAGTCCTTTTTTTGCTTAAGACCAGAGCCAGCTCTTCTTGATGGGTCGATTGATACATGTTGAGACACCTTTCTCACCGGCCTTTGCAACCATCTCCTCTGCCACCCTCGGCATGGACAGACCTCCTCTCTACCTCTCTCAGCCTCGCCTGCCTGCCTGCCAGAACCATCCACCTCACAGCTTCCCTCCCCAGCCTGCAACAGCAGGCCACTCAGCTCCTACCCCCTGCCAACAGGCTCCTTCCTTTGCCTTCTCCTGAGAGACTGACTGACCTGTACCCTGGGGTGGGGGTGGGGTGTCCCTCATGGTACTCTGTATATCCCAAGATCCTCTCCTGTGCCCTCCAGCCTCAAGGAGACTGAAAAGACTAAGTCACACTCACCTTTGTGCACTGGGTGTCTGACTTGCTAGCTGGTATATACCAATCACCTGATGGATGTAACTGTCTCTCAAGCTCCATGGCCCCTGCAGTCATGCTGTGTCTGAGGAACGTAATGAAGGGCTATAGGGAGGACCAGCAGACAAGGTCTGCCCTAGTTTGGCTTCTATCGTAAAACACTCGGACCAAGAACAATTTAGGTGAGGAGAGGGTTTACTCAGCACACACTTACTGGTAACAGCCTACCACCAAGGGAAGTCAGGGATGGAACTCAAACAAGAGCAGAGGCAGGGGCATGAGTGAAGGCCAGGGAGAAATGTTATTGGCTGGCTTGTCCCCCACCCCACCCCCAGGACTTTCTCAGAGACAAGCCAGTTCACCTGCACAGAGGAGGTACTGCTCACAATGCAATGGGTCACGCCACTCATTGATCAAGAAAACGTCCCATAGACCAAGCTGATGAAGGCAGTTATTCAATGAGTTCCGTCATCTCAGACAATCCTGGTTTGTATCAAGTTAACAAAAACTAACCAGCACAGGGTCCAATTAGCAACACAAGGAGAAAGGTCCCCAGCCTTAAATATCACTCAGGGTCACTGTACACTAAGGTTAGTGTTGTTTACCAGACAGACGTTCAGCCAAACAAACAGGAAGGGACTGACATCCAGCCAGTTCTCCACCTGACAAGCTGGACGTTCAGGGACAGTGCTGCACATACCCAAAGGCTCTTTTATCCAGTCCTGATGTGAAGCAAATGCTATATATCATAGTCAAGTTGACTGGCTTAGATCATTCTATCTCACAGGAAATAGATCGATTGCGTATCTGGCCTGTAGTGTATACCTGAAGTATGCAAATCACAAAGGAGAATTTGAGTCTCTGGCTATAGAAACTCAGGGTGAGCAGCAGGGAGTCTGCCTGCCACCATATAGCATAGAACAGCTAAGCACCTGTGAGCACCATCACCAATGCAGCAATGGGCTGAGAATGTCTCTCAAGAGATACACCTGGGCACGCCCAGATTGTTCTCACAGCTGAAACTGCAGGGCCTGTGAGATGGGTCAATAGGTAAAGGTGCTTGTCACTAAGCCTGAGTTTGATCCCCATGATGAAAGTAAAGAACTGAGCCTCTCAAGAGATGGAGTACACACACACACACACACACACACACACACACTTTAAAAAAAAATTTTGAAGTGCTACTTCAGAGTTTCAGCCATCTCAGTTTCAAAGAGAGCCTTAGCCCTTTATATAATGCTATCTCATCAACCAAATAGCCTACCAGTGTAAATGTCCACCAACTCCTGATGAGCCGAGATGATTCCTGTCTCCTCAGAGTTTATATTTGAGTAGCTAAGTTAGAGAGAGAGAGAGAGAGAGAGAGAGAGAGAGAGAGAGAGAGAGAGAGAGAGAACAGGACTCCACATGTCTTCCTCTTGCCTCTGCATACACATGGGCTCATAGGACTAGCTGATCTCCAGGAATCCTCCAGGCATTCAGCACTGGGCTGCTGAGACATCCAGCCTCACGGACTGAACAACTATGGAATCGTGGCCTCTCCAGTGTGAGGCAGCCTAGAAGCTAATCTAATAAAGCCAATACATCTATACGTTTTACCATTTCTCTTCCCTCAGAAAACCCTGACTAAGATAAGAAAGCCATAAAATTATTTCAAATTCTAATATGTATAATAAAAGCAACAAATATGGGGAATAATAAGGGAAGCAGGCAGATAGTTCTATCAAGAGTGATCCAAGAAGACCTCACATACACCAAGGCCTACAGGATACAAAGTGGTTAGTCTTGTGGGGAAAGACAAGGGAAGCTATGATGTGACTCAAGCAAAAGCTCTTGGCCAAGATCCTGGGGCAGGGAGGGAGTGGGGTTAACGCAACCCTTTGCTACAAACTACTCCTTGCTGTCTGAGGAGCCTCTTCCCATACCCTGCCTTAACAAGTTAAACAACAAAAGCCATATTAGACTACTTGTGGGGCCCTCAGAAGATTCAGTCAAGTTATAGGGCAGCTTCCAGACCAATTCAGGTCTGTGAGAATGGAGTATCTACCTGCCTCCATGCCTCCAGGAGACACCCAGCTATCATTTCAAGCCAGTGCCCAATCTTCGACCTCCTCGGGGATCCTAAGCATCCCATCACCACAGGCCAAGAACCCCCAAAGTTCTCCTCATTAAGACAATGGAATATACAATATATGAGGTCGAGCCTGCCGTTCCCCTGTGTTCTTGAGCCAATAGATCCCAAACCAGGCATGCAGAAATGCTAATGGGAACAGAGAACACTGAACAAAACCTGCTCTTACTTTGATTCAGTCCTCGCTGACACTGACTGAGAATATAGCAAGGATGTTCTCTCCACACACAGCCTTCATGGGAGAAATTCAAGGAAATGACTTTCTGAGAGGGTCAGAGAGGAGGGGACTCAACTCATCAAGGATGGGCAGAGTCTCCAGTGGTATTTGGATCTCCACACCACAAATGAAAATTATAATAAGTAAAAACTGAGGAAGATGGGAAAACCAGGCCAGGTTAAGTGTGCTACACAGTCTACATGTCTAGCGCAGGCTCTGGAGCAATGGGCTTATGAGGTCAAGCCTGGGCTCTGGGCAAGGCGTTGACCTTCCTCACTGCACCACCTGATACCTTACTGTTGCCTTGTCTGCATTTCCCCAGGTCTTAGGAAAACCCAATGGGATGCTCCCTAAAGACTACAGTACACACAACTGGTTCATTCCTTCCACCCATTCCTGTCATCCTGACAGCTCAGATTCCTTGCTTGTCATCCTCAGTCTCTCTGAAACTCCCTGGGCTACAATCTCCATAGGTATGCAGATCCAGCCTGAGGGATTGTTTAAAATTAGTTTGTGTGTGTGTGTGTGTGTGTGTGTGTGTGTGTGTGTGCCTCAAAATGATAAGAGAATCCTGCCTAAGCTCAGAGCACCGTCCCTTTTGTCCGATCTGACAGCATGTTGCAAGCATCTGTTTGACGCTGTCGGCAACTGAAATAGCAATCCCGCTCCAGCTGCCTGGATTGGGCTCGTCACTGTCTTGGTTCGACAGCTTGGTGAAGAGTGAGTGCCCCGTGGATTCTTTCTAGTAAAGGCAGAAGTCTCAGAAGCTGGATGTCAGGGACCTTCATCCAGGTGTGTAGCAGAAGGTGGCATTTTAACCCTCTGAGGACCAGGTAGCATGGCCCCTTCGCCGTGCTGTGAGGCGTTCCTCTCTGTGTGGTTCTCCACCCAGCCTCTTTTGCTCAGTGTTCTAGAAGCTTCTATTTTATTTCATCTTTATTTTCGAGATGTTATCTTTACTATCTAGCCCAGTCTCACTTCCAATGGGCAATCCTCCTGCCTCAACCTCGAGAGTGCTGACATTATGTGTAGGCTGTTCACTGAAGTCTCTACTTGCTGGCATTAAGACCTAAAACCATTATTGTTCAGAGACATATTCTCTCTCTCTCTCTCTCTCTCTCTCTCTCTCTCTCTCTCTCTCTCTCTCTCTCTCTCTCTCTGTGTGTGTGTGTGTGT
>NC_034599.1:83935046-83943047 GCF_900095145.1 Mus pahari
TGTGTGTGTGTGTGTGTGTGTACATGTATGTACATGTGTGAGCATATGTAAATGTTCATAGGGGAATGAATAGTCATCTTTGTGCCCAGTGCACATGTGGGTTTGTGCATGTGTATGGAAACCAGAGATGATCCTAGGTGCGTGTCCTCTGAGACTACACACATTGGTGTTTCATTTTGTTGTTGTTGTCTCCATTGGCCTGAAGTTCACTGAGTAGACCACACCGCTGGCTAGTGAGCCCCCAGAATCCTCCTGACTCTGTCTCCTGGGACCGATTCTCACACCTGGCTCCTAGGTCCTAAACTCTGGTCCTCCTGCCCACAAGGCAAGCAGTTTACAGAATAAGTCAGCTCCCTTGTCACGAAGCAAATACTTCTGAGACTATTTCAGGGATAAAAGTTGCCTCTTCTTAACAAGGACACAGCACCTTGCAGGTAACAATGCGATCAACCTCAGACTCACTTGCCTCTTAAGGTCAGCATTCATCCAATGAAATATCTGAATAACTGTCCATAGCAGCCCTGCACGTGTGACACTCTAATTGCTTAGGTGTCCGTTGCTTCTATAAGATGGAGAACTCTTTGAAAGCAAGCCCTGCTTCCTCAACCTTTATCTCTGCCCCATCCCTTGCAAAGACCATATAGCACAAGGGCCTATGGGTTACTGATTGGGGGAAAAGCGTGTAATGCTTTTCTCTCTAAATTGGCTGCTTCACTTAACGTCACTCCGACCTGGGCTCTACCTGCTTTCCCTTGACATTGGCAGTGTGTGAATGTGCTGTGATAGAAAGGAGTGCACACTGTGAATCTAGCCCCTCAGTGCAGCCCGTGCAGTATAAGGCCAACCTACTTGCCATTCCCCACCAGGGGCTCTGAGCCAGGGGCTGGGAGCAAAGCCCCGTGCGTGTGCTCAGCTCCTGGGCATAAGATGCACACTATTGTGTGGTTTCTGGATGAGCTCCCCATTGCTCTCCATAGAAGCAGTCTTCTGAGCCACTCTCTCCCCAGCTCTGCTTGGCTGGCTGGCTGAAGCTATTCTGGGCATTTCTTCAAGTGTCATGGGGAACTTAAAACTCACCAGTGACAAGCTGGCAGATTCATTTACAGAGCACAGCTCCTGAAAGCTACTAATGATGCCGTGAGGAGACGGGGAGACAAAAACCAGCAGTATTTGGTTTTTGGTTTAAGACATAAATATCCGAAAACGAAAAATCCCTCAGAGCCAGCTGCCCCACAAAGCATCAAGAGCTCTGTTATGTAAAGAGCTGTGGCAGCTAAGAGGTCAGGGCGGCACTGCAGTAAGGCTGCCAGTGGACCTGTGCCCAGGCCTGGGTGGCTCCGGAGGGGCACATTCCTTGTTTATGTGCAGGGGCACTGCTAATATGGCCTGGTTCACCGGGTATGGTGAATGTCGGGAGTCTGTCACCTGTCCCTCTGAACAAGAGTGCAGTGCAGGCGACCTCGGGGATGCATTTGAATGTGACTTTATTATATACCTCAGGCCTCTGAAGTGCTGAAGAAAGCAAAAGGATTCTTACCTTTCCTCCCTGAGAAGACCCAGGAGGGTAATACATCCATGGGGAAGAGCAAGAACCTGGCTTTTTTTTTTTTTTTTTTTTTTTTATTGTTATTGCTTTGAGACAGGGTCTCTCATAGCCTAGGCTGACTTCAAACTCACTGTGTAACTAAGACTAGCCTGTGGCTTTTGCTCCTCCTGCCTCCACCTCCCAAGTGCCAGGAATACAGGATAGGTGTGTGTGTGTGTGTGTGTGTGTGTGTGTGTGTGTGTGTGTGTGTGTGTATACAGGCCACATGCCACCACACCCAGCACCAGGATGTTACTGGCTAAAGTGAAGGTGCACTGGGCATTGAGCTACCTTGCCCTAGACAGGCAGGAGCTCTGCAATGGGCTGAGGAAGCTTAAACCAACAGGAAACCAAGTGTTCTATCGATGGAATCACTCCACATTGAGCCTTTGGAGACTGGTCTCTATTGCACAGCATAGCATCTCTGACGCTTCCTGGGGTCGGCTGTGGTTTCTCAGTGTGCAGATGTGCCGTACAGAAGCTGGCCATTCACCTGACTGAAAGACCCTTGAGATTCTTTGCAGCTTTGGACCGCTCTACTCAAGCTGTTACGGGCATTTCTGTGCAAGTTTGTACGGACATACATTTTCGTTTCTCTGGGTAAGTGCCCAGAAGTATGATTTAGGGGGTCTCAGAGTAAGCACATGCTCAGCTGTGGAAGAAACTGCCAAACCCTCCCAGAGCAGCTGTACCGTTTTACATGCTTACCAGCGATGGGTAAGGGCTTCAGTTTCAGCATCCTCACCAGAATCAGCACTGTTTCTCTCTCCAACCCCCCCCCCACCCACCTTTCTTGTAGGTATGAGTGGTGGTTTCTCCTGCCCTGAGTTTCTGTTTTTGTAACAGCTAGTGACTTTGAACAATCTTTTCTTATGCCATCCACACACCCTTGTTTGGTCTAGTTTTTAATTGGATTGTTTCCCTGTTAGGTCTCCAGTGACACGTATACATGCATATAAATATCTATGAATATATATATATCGCATTCAAGATACAAATCCAATAGATACAGCTTACAAATATTTCCCCTCCCCAATATGTAGCTATCCTTTTGTCCTCTTAACAAGGTCATTTTTAATCTCAACTGGGTCTGATGTATTGATGTCTCTCTTTAGTAGATGGTCTCATCTTCCTATTACCGTATGTACTTACTCTCCAAGCCTATGTGCCGGTGATCTGGTTCTCTGTTTTACAGTTTTCATGTTGACCTCGTATCTGGGATCCATTTCTGAGTTGATGTTTGCCTTCAGGGAGGTTTAGCCAGAGGTTTGTATAATTGCTCATGGAGATCTGCGCGCTTCCGCACTTTCATTGAATGGACTTCCATCCTATTAAATCCTCTTGCATCTGTTTGGATCTGTTCCCAGGGTCTTGCTTCAGTCACTGGGTCACAATCCCTCTGCCAATACTACACAGCTAGGTGACACCTGGAGACATTCCTGGTACCTTTATCTCTTTGGCGATTTAAATTCCTTCAGCTATTCTAAGTGGTACATCTTAGAATTCTCTTATCTGTGTTACAAAGAGAAATGTTGCTGCAACTTTAATGGGAATTTATTTAAAACTGTATGAATTTCTGACAGCTTAAGTCAGTAGAAATTTCAAACCCAGGAACACAACAAGTCTTTACTTATTTAGGTATTTTACTTCCTCGGTCAGGTTCTATACTTGGAAGTGCTTGGGTCTTTTATGTATTTTGTGGCAGTTATACCTGAGAATTACATCTTTCAGCAACTATAAATAATATTGAATTGGCGAGTGTACACATTTGTGTCTGGAAGCCAGCGGTTCATGGGAGTGTCTTCTCTCACTCTCCCCTTTATTTTTTGAGACAGGCTCTCTCACAAAACCTAGGGCTTGCCAGTTCAGCTGGGCTAGCTGGTAAGCGAGCCCTGGGGATCTGCCTGCCTCTCCAGCCCTGGCATGGATGACAGGTGCACTCTGTCACACCAGCTTCTCCATGGGTGTCACACCAGCTTCTCCATGGGTGCTGGGGGGGAAAGCCAGGTCCTTACACCCCCACAGTGAGCACTTTAGCAAGTGAACCATCTCCCAAAGTCTTGTATTTTTAACTTTGATGTCCATGTGTTTACTGATACTACAGAAAGTAATATAAATTTCTGTGTTTCTGCTTTGGCTTTCCTTCCTACTGACCTCATGATTCTGAGTTTTTGTTTCTTTGTTTGTTTGTTTGTTTTGCTTTGCTTTCAAGTTTTCTTATTTTCCTTTCTTTTTCCTTTATGAGCTAGTAGGGCTTCCAATACCATGTTAATCATTTGAGGACAAATTAACATTTATTCTAACAACAACAACAACAACAACAACAAAAAAAAAACAGATTAAGAAACACTCCTCAATCCATTTCCTAATAACCAACATTACCAGAATAGCAAATTCAGGAGGATGGAGTTCAAAAATAAAAAAAGAAAGAAAGAAAGAAAGAAAGAAAGAAAGAAAGAAAGAAAGAAAGAAAGAAAGCTATAAAGCATATGGTTCGTGAGTACAGATTTTAAAATCCTCAGTAAAATACTAATTCACTGGGTTCAGCAATATATATGTACCAGTACTAAATGAAGTTTCTTGGGATTTTTCTTTTTAGTTTGTGCCCTGTTTTTTTATTTCTGCCTTCTATAATGCTTTTCTTCATTATAATATTATTAGTGACGAATTTAGACAATGATTCAAAAAAGAAAAGTCCTTTTAATAACACAAAGTCTCATCTTGACATAGCTTCATCTCCAAAAGGTGCATGATCAGATTGGAAAAAGCATCCGACAGACAAAGAAGCCTAGGGCGAGCTTTTTATTTTTGTTTTTGTTTTATTGCAATATTGGATTTACTCAATGGCATGTTTTTATCCCACACGTATTTATTGGATTAGTGGTAAAATGGTTCACAATGAAATCTACCACATAATGAGACTTAACTGCTTCATTCAGTCATTTACTAAATGGAGTTTCGTAGACTTTTTCTTTGCGAATTTTTGATGTTGGCTTAGTATCAGACATTTATCAGCCATATTAATGATGTGATATATTTATAATCTATGATATTAATAAGGGAGGAAAATTGAAATTTTAATAGCAATACACAGAAAATGTGTTTGATGAAGTTCACCACTTTATCATTTTGAAGAAAATAATTTTTCCAGAAACTAAAAATTCAGAGGTATAGCCTCAGCTTGATAAATAACACCTATTTTAAATCAAACCTAAAACACAAAGGTCTAGTACTAGAGAGAGAGCTTAGTGGTTAAGAGCACATACTGTCCTTCTAAATGACCCAAGTGTCCCCACGTGTGAGTGTGTGTGAGTGTGTGTGTGTGTGTGTGTGTGTGCGTGTGTATGCACACACACACACACACACACACATGTACATACATACATACCACACCACAACCATCATCAACAACTTCATCATGAAAAAAAATAAGTAAATATTTTAGCCCTTTCCACAGAACTGAAGTAGAAATTTCTGGTGGTGTCATGTGATATAGACTCATGCAATATTTTGCAAGATACATCAGAGGAACACGTGATGCGTGGAGAGAATGTAAGTAGACTTAACAGACAGTGAGGGGGCTCACTTAGTGAGCCTTGCAACACTTTGTTGGTCTTGAGTCTTCGCTTCCTTGAGAGAGGCAGGGCAGAGAACTCCTCTTTGGGACTAGGCTGATTCTGGTCACTCCCACTGACTCCTGCAGATTTGGTAGAGGCCTGGATGTTTCTGCTGGATTGTGCCACCGTTGCTGATTTGTGTTTGGTATCCAGACACTACTGCACTAGATTGCTGACATACGAATGGCCCCTAATGAACTACTTCTAAACAGGTCCACACCCCCTTGTCCTATTTACCATCTTTTTCTCCCCTACCTTTGGACAGTGGGCTAGAAGTGGGATCCAAGCATTTGAGAACCCTTAAGCCTACACAGTAACCTCACTACTATTTTCCAAGGCTGTGTACTTTAGCATATTTCCCTATTATCCAATTCTTGTGCTAGAGATAGGAGTATATCACATGTCAGTCAGGAGAGTTGGAAGGTAGTGTAGGTCCCAAGAAGGGGCCCAATTTTCACTGCAGAGCTGAGCCCTGTGGAAAGGAAATGACAAAAACCCTAACTATCAGGGAATAAGGCAGAGGGACCTCTGGGTCTCATTGCTCCAGTAGAGCCCTGGAAATGCTCGTGAAATCCCCCTGGCTTTTCTCCCAGGTTTTCACATGCCCAGCAATGGTGATATAGTAAAATGAAGTAAGCTCTACACTGCTTCAAAAATACAGCTCTCCAGCTAGAGACAGGAAGCAGAAACCTCATCCAAAAGTGGTACTAGGGACTAAGATGCTTCGAGAGTAAGCTGCTCAGGATGGGGAGATGGCTCAAGGGGCCAAGAGCTTACAAACATGAGGCTCAGAGTTCAGACCCTGAGTCCCATGTAAATGTTGAGTGGGTGTGGTAGCCCATTTATAATTCTAGTGTTCAAAAGGCAAAGACACTGATCCCTAGAGAAAGTAGTTTGCCAGACTGGATATATTGGCAAACCTTGTTCATTTGAGAGAACCTTCACCAATGAATAAGAGGGATCAATCGGGGAAGACTCCTGATGTCAACCTTGGACTTACATACATATGCGCATGTTCTCTTTCTCTCTCTCTCTCTCTCTCTCTCTCTCTCTCTCTCTCTCTCTCTCTCTCTCCATCTCTCTCTCTAGTAAAAAAAAAAAAGTGTAGGCTGTTCACTAAGAAGATCCCTCAATAAAGCCAGAAGAATTATCCAACAGATGTGACAATGGCATCACAGGAACACAACATAATAAAACAAAGCACATGAGCCCTCCGAAAGATCATAACTCCGTGACCACTGAAGGACTGAAATAGGTCAGATGGCAGGTGAAAAACTCGGAAGTTTACTTGCAGACGTGATCAATGACCTCAGATGAATCAACAAGCAGGAAGCAGACATGGGAAAAGCACTTCAGGACTCGGAGAAGAAAGCTGACATCATAGTCAGTGATGTGGGGGAAAAAAAGGACAAGAAAAGGAAAGGAAAGGAAAGGAAAGGAAAGGAAAGGAAAGGAAAGGAAAGGAAAGGAAAGGAAAGGAAAGGAAAGGAAAGGAAAGGAAAGGAAAGGNAAAGGAAAGGAAAGGAAAGGAAAGGAAAGGAAAGGAAAGGAAAGGAAAGGAAAGGAAAGGAAAGGAAAGGAAAGGAAAGGAAAGGAAAGGAAAAAGAAAAGAAAAGAAAAGAAAAGAAAAGAAAAGAAAAGAAAAGAAAAGAAAAGAAAAGAAAAGAAAAGAAAAGAAAAGAAAAGTCAGCTGTGTGGATGAGAAACCCAGCAAGGAAACGTGTTTTAAAAAGAAAAAATGTCAAAGGTTTGAAATAATGAATCCAATAAAAAGTTCACCAACAGAGAAAATGAGCACATGGAAACAAAAGTATCCAGGATGGGGAAAACGCTACCTCTAATCATCAACAAAACAAACTGAAGTTTTAAAAGAGAGAGAGAAAGAGACCACGAATTCAAGGGTAGATGCTGCTGAGATTAAATAGGGAGCACAGAAAAATGTATTCAATAAAAATTTAAAAATCTCTCAAATCTTGGGAAACAAATGGGCATCCAGGTACAAGAGGTCCTGATGGTACTGTCAGCCACTGCAGAGAAGAACTTCTCCATGATGCCTGATCGGTCAAGCTGCCACAGTACAAGCCACAGAAACCACTGAGACTTCGTTGTCCAAAAGCAAAGTGGCAATACGCCCCACAGAGGAGGAAGGTGCTTCAAAGAGACCTGATGGGCTGCAGGTCAAAAGGTAACTGCCCAGTGAGATGGAACAACATTGTTCTGGGCAGAAAGCACACCTTGCACAAACAGGTCCAGGCCTGAACCTTCCAGGTCTTCTGGGGAGGATTCACACGCGGCTCAGCAGGAATCCAACCGAAGGTGCAGAGCCCGCAATGGATGAACTTTGAATAGTGTTCAGATAGCTTTACATTTCATCCTAAGGGTAGCTCAGGGGCTATAATCAGAAGCTATTGTTCTTAACATCTGGAGCGAAGCCAGATCCACAGAGGGGAGGGAGGCCGGTGAGAACACTGTTTGGACTTGAGAAGAGAATCCAGCACACAAAGGGACTGTGTGTATGGGGGAGGGGGACACGCATTTGGAAGTCAGAGGACGCTTCTCTCCTTGCACCACGGAAGCTCCTGGGATCAAATTCCGGTTGTCTGCTTGGCAGCCAACACCTGCTGAGCCATGTCTTCAGGCCTCCAAAAGTTTTTGACTGAAAAAATTTTTTTTCTCAAAGATCTTTGCATGTCCCTGTCTTGTTCTTTCTTTCTTTCTTTCTTTCTTTCTTTCTTTCTTTCTTTCTTTCTTTCTTTCTTTCTTTCTTTCTTTCTTTCTTTCTTTCTTTCTTCTTCTTCT
>NC_034599.1:83943057-83979528 GCF_900095145.1 Mus pahari
TTCTTCTTCTTCTTCTTCTTCTTCTTCTTCTTCTTCTTCTTCTTCTTCTTCTTCTTCTTCTTCTTCTTCTTAACTAGTCACTTTTTCATTTTAAAAAGTAAAAGAAATACAGATAAGAAAGAAGGACCGTTGAATCCAAATGAGAAACAGTGCACATATGCCTCCCTCCCTCCCACTCGCCTGAAATGATTCAAAAGATCAGATTAGCTGGGCTGGGTTCCAACAAAGAGGGTGGCAAATCTTGGAATTATTTTTCGTATTATCCCGTGCTTATAAATCAACCCTAGCCCTGTATATGTAGCAGAATGTGATCCAAATGTGTGAACAATGGAGAGATAAGCATGACAGCCTGAAACCCCACGGTTTGAGATGAAGTCCTAGCTTCCTATGACCTAGAGCACACCACTGTCTCAGTCAAAGGTAATAAGTTAGGACTGAAATACCTGTAGTTTTTTGGTTTTTGGTTTTTGGTTTTTTTTTTTTTTTTTTTTTTTTTTTTTTCAGCTCTGAAGAGTTAAAAGGTCCACAGCCTTTAATCCCAGCACTCAGGAGGCAGATGCACGCAGGTGGATCTCTGAGTTGGAGGCCAGCCTGGTCTACAGAGTGAGTTCCAGAGCTGCCAGGGCCATCACACTGCCCTGTACCATCACTCCTCCTGCACAGAAAGGTAGAGAGCGGGGCTTGGAGCCTAGGGACAGTGAAGGGAGACAGCCCTCAGCAAGAAGGTACAACACCAACCTCTCTCCCCCACTTCCTCTAGGAAAATGGTCCTCTTTAGCCAAACCCAACAGGAAGGGAAGGGAAGACCAGATACTGAGACCAGACACCAGGGTCACAGAACTGGATAAGGAGGAGCTCAGGCTATGCCCGGAGTAGCAAGTGGATCTCAGGAATGCACTACCACCTGCCTCGGTTGACTACGGCCATGGGCATGTGTTTGCTTTTTCTTCATTTATTACAAGCTACACAGTTACCTGTGATTTTTTCCCCCCTCTGGGTTTTGAATGGACTGGGCGGTCTTATCACTAAGTGACTGAAAGTCACTGGGCAGTATGGATGTAAAAGGAGTGAATTGGTCCATTCTTGGTTGCTATAACAGAATATCAGAGTGGGTAGTTTAGAAACAGCAGGAACTCATACCTCCAGAGACTAAGAAAGGCAAATTATGGTACCAGAATCTGGCCAAAAAACCCTTTTGTGTTGGTCATATCATGGTGTGTGAGACAGAGAAACATATGATAAACCCATTCATTTTCCCTGGAGCCCATGCCTGTGACGAGTAACCCATTAACCCATTATCCTATTCATGACAGCATTAGTCTGCTCATAAGAGCAGAATACCTTTTAAAAGGCCCACATCTTAATGCCTCTACAACGGTGATTAAATTAAAAGAGGATATGCAAACTCCAGCTGGTAATAGGCCAGAGCACTGGAGGCTTGTGCTGCTGGCTTCAGAGCTTGGGAACACGAGCAAGGTAATATTCTTTTGTCTACCCCATGTTTGCTTCTTGGTCTGTAGCTGAGATCAGGATCCTAGCAAGTCACTGCACTACCAGGATACTGGTGGTAGTAAGGGAGAAAATCAGGTTCCCTCAGTTCTCAGACATATATGCTCTCAGCTGCCAGCTAGCTACACTAACAGCAGGTCATAGTTAGAGCTTTGACCTTGTGTGTCGTGTGTAAGTTATTGAACTGTGCTACTGATTTGTGTCAAATGCCACACCCTGTGAATCCAATGTGTGTTTTTCCCAGAATCCTTGCAACAGTCACAAATTGATCAGCTGCAGAACACAGGGCAAAGAGAGCCATACATTTCAGTATGTGTAAGATAATGCAGAACACATTCTCTGAGCACAGCGCAACAAAGCTGGAGATAAGCAAAGCAAACAAAAACTTGGCTTGGAAATTCAAAAGGCATTTGGTTATAACTTGAGAGCCAGGCATGGTGGGACACTAAGAAGGCAGATCTCTGGGAGTATAGGGCTAGCTTGATCTACAAAGCAAGTTCTAGGCTAGTCAGGTCCATGAAGTGAGGTGCTGTTTTAAAATACAGAAGAGGGGAGCAATTATATAATTACCCACCTAAAGGATAACTTCATTTCTGACTCTTTTACTACAGTGAAAACTGTAGATTTATATAGCAATCCCATTGAATATTTATGTAACAGGTCTATAGGATCTGTTTTATATAGCTAACCTACTGGATCTGAGGGAAGAGGAGGAGTCAGGTCTTACAAGGAAAAAAAACTCAGCCTTTAAACAAGAAATCAAGAAATTAAAATAAACCATGTGTTCAAGAGGTAGAAGGAATAGCAATAAAAATAACAGAAATAAAGGGAAAATAATTAATAAACACAGGTATTGATGAGTTAGGAAACAGAATCAATAAGTAGTTGAACATCTTAATAATATAAATCCAGTGTTTGTAAGAGAAGATCAATTCTATGAAGACAAAATCAGCACATTAGAAGAGGTGACACAGATGGAGAAACTGGGAATGACAGAAGAGTGTTTGGTAGCAAGTGTAATAAATTGGAAAGTGTGAACAAATTATCTTGGAAATTACACAGAGATTGACTCAAGAAAGACAAGCTAAACAAATTAATAATAATGTAAAAAAGCATTCCATCTTTAAGTGGGGTTTGTCTGAAAAATGCTATCATGCCTAAGTGTTAGGAAATTCACTGCTATATTCCACTCAATGAGCAAACTCAGACGAGCTAAAATTCTTAACATCAGAAAAATTCATTTCATAGTAGTGGCTTAAAAATAAATACAAAAATAGCAATAACTTCCTTTTCTGCCAGTAATGTTCACTTTTAAGAAAACTGGTGTGATAGGGTGTGCCTGTTATCTTAGCTTCTGTGAAAGCGGAGGCAGGAGAATCTCCAAGTTTGGGCCCAGCCTGCACAATGCAACAAGCCCTCATCTTCTAAAAATTAAGTTCAAAACACAAAAATAATCATGTTTCCAATAGTAACCATTAAATACAAAATATCTAGAAATGAAATGTGCAAGGCATATATAAAGGAAAGTACAACATTCTACCAAAACATTAAGAATAAAGAATTTGATGGATGAACTTTTGCATAAAAAGACAAAACATGTTATAAAAAATAATTTTATGATATTTTCAATATAATTCCAGCCAAATTTTTTCTGGAACCTGATAAAATGAAAACGCTTATGAACACTGTAAAAAAAACAGACAGACAGACAGACAGACAAACATACAAACAGGTGTGGTGGTGCTCACCTTTAATCCCAGCACTCAGGGGCAATGGCAATTAGATCTTTGTGAGCTTAGGGATAGCCTGGTCTACATGACAAGTACTAAGATAGCCTGAGCTATGTAGAGAAACATTATCTAACGGGGGGGAGAGGGATGTTTTACAAGTATGTGTTGTGGTATTTTACTACAATGATGAATAAGATGAGCAAGACACGGTGGAAGTTATTTACATCATACATGTAGTCACTGACTATATGTCACTGGCTATACGCCTATGAAGTACTGATAAATCTACAAGAAAATATTAATGCTTCTGCAAACTCTAAAATTTTTTAAAGATAAGCAGGAACTTAAAAAGGGAATGCCATGACTGTGTGCAGTTAAAACTCAATGAATTAAAAAAAAAAAGAAATAAACTTAATACAGTATGCGATGTGACTCTGGCCCTTCTAATGAGCAAATTTTTAAGAAGCTAGACAAACATCCGTCTTGGCACAGGGTAAAGAAACTGGCTTCCTCGTCTTCTGTTGGTGGATTAACATAAAAATTAGGAGCCAACCCACTGGGAATGAAGCAGTTCATACCAGTGTCCGAGTGTCTGTCCCCTCATCCAGAAGGCCCATCTTGAGAAACTTACCCTAAGTCTGGTGGTGTCCATACAACAGTAACCATTGCATATAACTGCCAACAGCTACAAACTGAATCCAACTCAGCTGTCCGTAACAAGAAGATTATTGAATTCTAGCAGTAGGAAGAAATATTTCCACGTACTACAAAGAGGTAAAGAAAGAGACTGAGCCTATAAAATGTCAGACACCTTAGAAAGGTGTTTTGAGGAGTATGTTTCTATCTGGAAAATGCAAAAAAAAAAAAAAAAAAAAAAAAAAAAAAAAAAAAAAAAAAAAAAAAAAAAAGGTTTCAAGAAAAATCTTTGATGGTGTCCTCTCTCTATTCCCTGGGGGAATCTTATTTATTTATTATTTATTTCTTTTACAAAGTACATCAATCAGTTTTAGAAACAGGCAGAACAACATGGCTAACACAAACTAAAAGTATAGGCTCCTTGTTCCCCACTAGGTATCTGGTCAAGGTGATCAATGGAACCTAAAATGAGAGTTGGGATTCCCACAGGTAAATCCCACATGCCAGAGTTCTCTGATTCCATAAACTTAATGTCTCTATTCCAAAGCTTTTCTTTTTTAATATGTTGCCAAAGGGGCAAAAGTTCTCTAAGCGCACATTCTCTCTCTCTTGCTTGCGCATGCGCACACGCACACAGTGAGGCCTCAGTTTTTCTACCTGGAAAACGGGGTTGTTAACCTCTATTCGAAACTTTTATTGGGAGAATGGAGTGAATCAAGCAGGCAAGGCCCAAATACACTGTGCTTAGCCAGCCTCTGCCCTTCCCTGGAGAATAGGCTAAATTCTTTCCCCTGTAGACAGTGTGTTTAACCTCTGAGTGTGCCCCTCTCTAGCAACTATGACAACATACTGTGTTCTTCTAAGTTTGGCAGGCAGAGGAGCGATATGAATTGACATGTATTTATTACAGATAGGGCAGCCATGATAAACCAAAGAATGTCATCCAACTCTCTAGTTTAGGGGACCAAGGTGATTACTGGGGTTATTTGCAGGGCATGGGTAACTCAAAGGCAGCTATATCACTAACCCACACCCCCTCCCAATAATGGGTGCATCCCTGGAGCTCCCTGCCCTACTGGCTGGCAGTTCTCCTGAAGGTCTTCTCTTCCAGTACCACCCGCTCCAGCAACTTCTCACCTAACCCTCCGGAGCTCTGTGAGTCTCCTTAGGTCAAGCTTCCAGAGCTATGGTAGTTTGGACGAGAATGACCCCCATAGGCTCAGTACTTAGTCTCTGGTTGGTAGA
The DNA here is from genome assembly GCF_900095145.1 of Mus pahari. Taxonomy (NCBI): domain Eukaryota; kingdom Metazoa; phylum Chordata; class Mammalia; order Rodentia; family Muridae; genus Mus; species Mus pahari. The sequence continues at coordinate 83,948,178 of NC_034599.1, forward strand.
CTGGGAAAGATTAGAAACTATGGCCCTGTTGAAGAAGGTGTGGCTTTATTGGAGATGTACCTTCAGATTTTAAAAGCACACACTAGACGCAGTCTCTTTGGGCAAGCTTCCAGATTAAATGCCAAGAGTTGCCTTGGTCGTGATGTCTCTTCACTGCGATGGAACATTGACTTGTTCTAAGAGGCTTATAAGATCTTATGAGCCTTTCTTCTCCCCTCTAGGAGGTGTATTTCAATTTAGGAGAAATTGCTACACACCATATGCCCACCTTCTCTATGGCTCTTACACAAGCCAAGAACCAGCCTTATAAATGATATCTTCTTAGCCAGAATCATTAAGTGGTTTCCAAGAGCACTGAGCTTGATTCCAGTCAAAAGACTGCCAAGAGACCAAATGCTAGTCTCAGGTTTCTGCCTGTGGTCAGTGGAGGAAAAAAAGCAATATTCACACAGCTTACATAAGACTAATCAAAATTCCAGACAGGACTCCAGCCATTTTCCTCTCTCTAGCACAGCAGCCTGGAGCTAATACAGGCCTTCCAGCATGGTCTAGCTCACCAGGAAAGCCCAGAACCTAAGGATTAATTAGCAGAAGTATAGGACCCCAGCCTCCCTATGCTAACCAGGGCAGGAGGGGGGGCAGTGCAGGGATATGCTTGGCCCAAGATTTAATGGTTCTTAGCCCTGGCTCCATGTTGGGATCTCCCAGGAGTTTCTAAGTAGGGTATACATGTTTAGACTGTCTTCACTAGCCTGGAGTAAGGTCTGAATACAGACTTTAAGCCTCTAAAGGACACTGGAGTTTGGAGCTTCTGAAGTGGGCTCAATTCTTCTCCTGACTGACACCTTTGCTTAGCATGCCTTCCTCAGACCCAAGAGAAAGTGGGGTCCCCACCCCCACCCCCGGTTATATCCTAGGAGTTATAGAGCAAAGAAGTTCCTAGGCTAGCCCAAGCTCCAGAAAGCAGGGACTACATTTTTCGTATCATTGTATCTCCAGGATCCAGCCAACAGAATAAGAGGGTGATGAGTCCCATAGTCTTCACCGAATGAGTCTAATGAGTGACCAAAATCTAAGGAGTTAGCTGCACAGCAGTGCAGCTGTGTCATTGGCGCTGGCCCCTCTGTCTCAGACCCTGCCTGGCTCCCCTGAATAACAAGGCATGCTCTGACCGCAATCTCAGGCGATTCATTGCCCAAGGCAGTATCATTGATTCTGCCATACATCAGTAAGTCTCCAAACTCCTGTGGTGAAATCCCTTGTGAACACGCATTACCCATCCTCCGTCAGCCATGTATTGTAGGGACTGTGGGTCTGTCTGCCATACAAGCTTCAACCAAGGCCAGACCTTTGCTCCAGCTCATGCAGATGCACTTTCTCCCTGGCTCTCGGTCATCACTGGGGGATAAACCCCAGCCTCAAAGCAACCCTAAAGCCCTGCTCTACATCAGCCTCAATCTAGTTCAAATCCCAACTCCTTCACTTTCCATTTGAGTAAGCCTAAGTGTATGAGCCCAAACCCAGCCTCCACTGAAGGCTATAGAGAAAATGCAATGGCTGACCTGCGGCAAAGTGCTTTTATCATAGGGCCCCTTACCAGAGATTTCCTTGGCCTTTTCTGCAACAGGCTTCCTAAAGGGAATTTACATAAAAACCTCAATCCTGAAAGTTCTGCTTCTACAAAAAGGCAAGGGAAGTTAGGTGGCTGCCTGTGGTCAGTACTCTGACATGGAAGCATCAGGAATTCAAGCCAGTCTGGGCTACATAACAAGATGCAATCTGAAAAGAGGAGAAGGGCTAGGTAGGGAAAAGATGAGTGGGGCAGGAGAAAGGAGAAAATTAGAAAACAAGGGGGGAAATTATCCCAATCATTTCACAGGCTCTCTCTTGTGCAAATCAAGCCTGCATGAAGGGGCTTAGCTCTCTGCCCTTTTTCTTTTGATTACCGGAGGAAGAAAAATTAACATCATTTAGGAACACGGGCCTGGGCCACTATGCCCTGAACTGGGCCACTATGCCCAGACTATGGTGCATGGTGTGTGTGTGTGTGTGTGTGTGTGTGTGTGTGTGTGTGTGTTTCTAAAGGGGGAAGGGCTCTCGCGGTTCTGTGAGGAAAGATGGTGTTGTGGGGTTTTTTATTTATTTATTTATTTTCTCCAGAGAGCTGCGAGGACACCCGTCCCGGCTGCAAACTGTCAGCGCCGGGCGCCGTTCCCGGTTTCAACGAGGCCGCTGCCCTCTGCGGCAGACGGCGATGCGCGCTCCCCGCACCAGAACCCGGCTGGCCCGGCAGCCCGCGCGCTCTGCCGGTGCAGCATGCGGGCGCTGTGACGTTCTCGAATAAATGCCGTGTAACTGTGTAGGCGAATTGAAGCTAAAAATAAGAACGGAAAATCTATCATTAAGGTATCATTGCGCCAGCGCAGCTATGTGAAGGCTCCTATGGTCCCCGGCGCCTGTGTTTGAAGCCCGCCTTCAGGCTTCAGGGGTATTTGCTGAAAACTTCCACCAGTGGCTTGCCAGCCAGACCCTAGGGCTCATGGGGTGACACCGGTTATTATGGCAACGCTCAAAATGGAGTGGTCACCTCTCCCCACCCAAGTTCACCCCTTTTATTCTCGGGTCGCTGGCGAAGCCGCGAGTAATAGAGAAGAAAAAAAAAACAGAGACTCGAACGGTTATGCACAAACTAGTGCATCCCTTTTGCTATCCACCTTCCTCCATCCACCTTGAATTAGAAAAATAAAGTAGGGAAAAAAGGTGAGAGAAAGCTGTAGGAGAGAAAAAATGACAAATGGGGCCGACCCTAGGTCTAAGGTGCGCCGCGGCGGGGCGCAAAGAACACAAACTCCGAGGAGGCGAGCCTCCAGGGTGCCATTGGCTTGAACGAAAATTGATCTGATTTGGCTTAGAACACCCGAAGTAGAGAAGAGGAAAACAAGGAGGGAGGGGTAGGCGTGTGTGTGTGTGTGTGTGTCTGTGTGTGTGTATGTGTGTGCGCGTGTGCGTGTGTTTGCGTGTGTATGTGTGTGTGTGCGTGTGTGCGTGTGTTTGCGTGTGTGTGTCCGGGGAGGGGAGGAGGCGCCAAGGTGCAGCCTGCGTGCGGCTCTGCGCCTCGGCGGGGCTGCGTGCGTGTGTCCCTGTCCGCGCTGCTGAAACGGGCTCTTCGAGGGATTGGCGTCATATGACTCCGCCTGCTGCCCCCCAGCCCTCGCGCAGACCGCCCTTCCCTCAGTTAGCTGAGGGAGGGTCGTGCAACATCCCCAGGGGCCCCCGCGGCTCTGCGGAGAGGAGAGGTTCCAGCCAGGAAGGGTCCAGCTAGGAGCACGGCGCCCGATCTCAAAGTGTAGATCTTGAAGGGGGCGGGGTGTGAGAGAGCCGCGGGAGGGCGGGGGAGCGAGCGAGAGAGAGAGAGAGCGAGGGAGAGCGAGGGAGCGATTCTGAGAGCGCCAGAGAACGGCGGAGCGCGCACCGACGAGGGGCATTCGGATGCCTCTCTGAGATGTAAGTGCGTAGCAGTCTCTCAGGCCTTCTAGCACCATGCAGAAAGCCATCCGGCTCAACGATGGCCACGTCGTGACCCTGGGACTGCTGGCACAGAAGGACGGCACGCGCAAAGGCTACCTGAGCAAGAGGAGCGCGGACAACCCAAAATGGCAAACCAAGTGGTTTGCCCTGCTCCAGAACCTGCTCTTCTACTTCGAAAGCGACTCCAGCCCTCGGCCCTCCGGGCTCTACCTGCTCGAGGGAAGTATCTGTAAACGCGCGCCCTCCCCCAAGAGAGGGACCTCCTCCAAGGAGTCCGGCGAGAAACAGGTGAGGGAGCGCCGCGTCCCGACCTCCCGCGCCCCTGCTAAGGCCTTTGAGGGTTCAGGGCCTTCCATTCAGCTTTGGGGACAGAACTTTGACCCTCTCCTCTAAGAATTCAGGGCGTCTCAGTATCTTTCGCGGGAAGGACCGGCTGGACCAAATTGGGAGGGTGACCCTAGTGAGGGCAGAGGAAGCAGGGACTGCGGGTAGAGCACCGCTACCAGCTGCGACCGCCCTTGGCAGGGTAAACCCCGTAGGAGTGTGTGGGGGGGTGTTGGTGGTGGCGGGGACAGGAAGCCTGAAACTTGGAGATAGAGATGAAGATGGGGTCCAAAGGACCTACTGGGGCAAAGAATCTCATCACCGTCCGACTCAAAATGGTGCCCCTAGCCCCATCCCAACCCCCACCCTCACCCCCCATCCTTGATAGCCCCTATCTTCTGCCCGAAAGTGAAATTCCTTACACTTAGGCTTGGAAAGGGTGAGACAGACGTCGAAGCGTCGTGGTCCCCTGTCTCATGCAGCTAGGGGAGAACTATAATCTGCGCTAGCCTGGCCGAGTTAGGGAATTGGGGTGGGGGTGGGGGAGCTGGGGAGTCGTTATTTTGTGTGATCTAGTGATGATGTGCTTCAGCTGGCTCTGGCCAGGCTAACAAACCCCAGGGTTACAAACAAACGCTGAAATGCGCGGAGGCCAGGGCCGCCAGGGCTGCTGCGAAGCAGTGGGACAAGTGGGTTCTTCTTCTTTCCTCCCCCGCCCCTTGCGCCGCAGCGGCCGCTGCAGTCGCCGCGGTAGCGCTGCGCTCACTCCGTTCACTCGCTTGTGGCGTTGCCCAAAAAGCAAGGCTAAAGGGCTAGGCCGCGATCTGCTGCGGGCCTAGACGTCAGAGACGCGCTAGTTTGCCACTGAAATGGGAGGGGCACCTGCAGCCTCGGGGTGGGAACCCTCAGGGAGAGAGATCTTTAAGCTTGATATCCATCCCTCCCCAGGCATCTGGTCCCCTGGCTTCTGGGAGGGAAGGAAAAATACGTGACAGTGTATCCTAAAAATGTCAGCTCTAGGAGAGGCCTGACATTCACAGGGCCCAGCCCCACCTGGCTATTTGCCCGGATGGAGACACTGAGGCCTAGAGAGGGAGAGGGGGAGGGGGGAGGAGAGAGAGAGATATTGATTGATTTTTTTTGCACAGCGTCATAGCAGGAGTCGACGTCGACGTAATGTTCTGAGAAGACAACCAACCAGGATCTCAAAAACATTCAGGCTGGTGGCAATTGAATTGACTGGGATGACAGCCACCCTTGAAGTCTCCTTCTCCATAACTAGGACAGAGATCTGCACTCTGTCCCTTCACCACTCTCTTCATACCTTGCCTTAGCTCCTTTAGTATTAGGTTTCTGGGGAGGGGGGTCTTGGAAGTGGGGACAGAAATTTGGGGGATGACTCTTGAGAATGACTAGTCAGGTGACCAGGCAGAGGCTCCCTGATGGCCAGGAACAGCAGCTCCCTAAGCTTGTAGCCGAATGTAGCCTTACTGGGCTCTGCTAGAACACCCAGACCCAGGCTGTCTGCCCTTCTGCCCACCCACTGTCTGCAGCCACAGCACACACCTGTTTCTACCAGTAGATTGCACTCCCAGGCTCAGCCAGGGCCCTCTGGTGCCCCAGCTCCCTCCATCACAGTAGGATCTGAGCTCCTAGGTGGGAAGGAAGACAGAATAGGGAAGCTATGTTGATGCAGGTTCAAGGTCTCCATTCTCTGAACTAGAGGACTGACAAGATGGAGGCTGGAGCCTGCCCCTCCCCCTCCCCCTCCCCAGCTAAATGGCTTCTTCCTGTGTGACGTCAGTTAACATACAGAGGTCCTCTGAGCCTGTTTTGTGTACAAAGGGGGAAAATGACACTGGATGGATGGATCCCCAGGTCCTTGAGAACACAAAACCAAATTTTGTGTAGGAAAAGATTTCGTGGGCTTCTAACTAGATTAGGATTATATCTGTTTGCATATTAGGTCAATCCATTCTTGTCATTCTTCAGGCTGAGAAACTGAGGCCCATAGAAAGGGAGTTGCCCTGTCAAAAATAAGACCTAGAATTGACTCAGGGTCTAAATTTGGCAAGATTAGCTGGTATCTGGTAGAACTTCATTTTTCAAGGGCCTTCATTTTACCCAACTGTAAGCCTATGGGAACAGAGAGCAAGTCTGAGCTGGAAATCCCCCACCCTGGTAGCAGTGGCAAAGTTGAGGACTTGAACACATAGCAGATACATAGAAACTGCTTCTTGGTCTGGATGTGTTTGAAGTGTTGTGTGTTACTTCCATATTTCGTGTCCTGAGAACTAAGCGGGTGTTGGGTACTATGCCTAAGAAGCTGATGATCACAGATGCTGGCATCCTGGGGGAACATAAATACAAACAGGGAGGCCCAGCATAACCTGTAAAGACCTGGACTGCAAGGTGTTGTGAGAGCCCAGACTGCTATGACGTCATCTCACTCAGCTGTGCCCGGATTGATCTATGTTTAGAGCAAGAGCAGTGTCCAGGGCTTTGTCTCACACTGGCTCTGCCCGGGGACCCCAGGGTCTCCTGAAATGAGATTGGTGCATCGTGCCCCACCCCACCTCCTTAGCTGCTGCAGGGTACCTCCCTGGCCTGGGCTCTGTTTACTCAGCCCTGGTGGCCTCTCTTCCCAGCCCTGAACAGTGACGTGACCTGAATTAGAGCATGGGTTCCATGTGCCTAGAGATTGGCCCTGAGAGCCCCATACTCTGCTTCCGAACAGACTCAGACATGGTAGCTTTCCCAAAGTACCTGACATAGAATGTCTAGTGCTGGCTTCTCAGTAAGAGATCTTGCCAAAGCAACCTCAGTTCAGCCTGTGCTCCCTCCAACCAGGAGAGGCCAAGGTGGATGGAAGATGCCTTGTGATTCCCATGAAAGAGAAAAAGGATTGAAGCAGACAGCAATACCAGTGGCTCAGAGCCTAATATAAGCTTAGGCTCCATGAGCTGAGAGCCCCTCCTCCGTTGGGCCGGGGTTATTACCTAACATTACTCAAGAGTCTTATCTATAGAGAACATTTCTGATTGGCCCGGTGGCTTGATCTCCACCACAGCCTGGAGACTGGGTATGCTCTGGTTTCACAGGTGAGGAGACAGACTCCTCAGTGGCCACCCTGTCATAGCAGCAAACATGAGACTCTGCCCTCTGGCCTCCCCTCTCTGCAGCTCTGCCAGCCTCACCACCCTCCAGAGCTGAAACCTAGTCAACTCCTCCCCCCCCCCAACCCCCCACCCCAAGCCAGGAAAATGCAAGTAGGAAAAGGATGCTGCTCTGATGGCAATACCCATCACACCCATCACACAGCTTCCTGGGGTCTAAGCAAAGCGAGGGGTGAAGGGCAAGGCAGTAGCAGCTCCAACTTAAGAAGGATTTGTCCCTGCAAGAAGCTGGCAAAGCTAAGCTAGAAAGCCAGCATGTGTGATCGCTGGCTCTGGAGAAACTGTGTGGGGTGTTCCTTTACCCACCCTACTACCTCTCAGCAGAGAGAGAGAGAGAGAGAGAGAGAGAGAGAGAGAGAGAGAGAGAGAGAGAGAGGGAGAGACTGAAGAGGCTCCCTGAGGACACCTCTCATAGGAATGGAACTAAGAAAGCTCTACTCCCTGCCCCCTGTCTGCTGGCAGTAGAGTGAGGGTCAGGGACACATTGTATGCCTGTAAACCTAAGCTTGAAACATCATTGTGGTTGATTTATCCAGGGTACACCTTGGCTCTCCATACTGCGCCAGGGTCAGATCCCACGGGTGCAGAGGAGAGGGTGTTACACTCCAAGCAAGCACAGAGTATCCACACAGTATCTACCTAGGGCAAGAAGTCCTCCCTTGCTCACTCACCAGCCCCTCCTTGGATAGGAATCTGGCCTCACCTGTCCTTATCACACCTCACCCTGATCTGATCCCCCACCTCAAGCAGTCCCAGGACTCTATTATTCTTATATTTATATCACTTTTAACCTTTGTGGTTGACACGCGACACATACCATCCCTACCTGTTTTCAAGGTAGTGTTACATTCTGATTTGCATCCACATAAGTGTTGATCAACATATGGTAACTGCTATATACATTACCTGAACGCTTACGTTTCTTATCTGAAGTGAGTTCAGATTCCTCCTTCTGCTAGCCATTCCCTACATGATCCCTTGAAAGCAAACCTGCTGACACCCCTAATGAAGCCCCCAAACCCCTTCTCCCCCTCCTCCTTGCTCACATCACAAGTCCTCATCTTGTACAGCCCTCTTCCTTCTCTCAAGGCCCTGGAAGTTCTGATTTGGTGATCTTCGCTCCCCCCCCCATACCTGTGGGGTGTGGCCTCTGATTCTCTAGCAGGTCTCAACCTGAAAATGGCCTCTCAGAAGAGAAGTCCGCCTGCACCCCTCCAGGAGCCAGTACACCTCCCAGCTTCAGCACCGGTGGTGGTGTTTCTAGTCCCTTCTTCATTCATATCTGCAGTCATAATCCTTGACTACTTCCTGGGCTCAGCTGGTAGTCTGGAGATGGACATTTCCCCCACTAAATCCAAACAGCAGGACAGTGCTAGGCAACCGGGACAGAAATTGCATAATTAAGTGCCCAGGTGACAGATGTGGAACCCTGAAAGAAAGGATGAATTTCTGTGGTACACAGAAGACTCTAATGAGGGACTGGCAGGACCTGTCATTCCACTGGATGAGATGGAGTTGGGTAAAATGATGCCACATTCTGTGCTAGCACGTTGGGCATGAGCATACAACCAGCTGTGATGGGGAGCCGACAGTGAGAATTGGTGCTGTCCCAGGAGGACAAGCGGGGAAAATGGTAGAGGCAGGAAAAGGTTTTGTCCACAGTTGTGAAGAGGATGCCCATCACAGAGAGAGTGACCCGCAGTGGACAAAAGCAAGCATACATCCAGAAAGGGATGGACCCAATGAAGGCCATGGTCAGATGTTTGACAGGTGGCCCCCTGATAACTGGACCCTAGGGAATGAGGTGATGTACCGGACAGGTGCACAGAGGACAAGACAGAGGACAGTGCCAGCTGGGTAGACCCTGTGTGCTCCCTTAGAGTCAACCTGACATTAAATTCTTTCACAACCTGCCATGGCTTGTTAGCCTATCCTTTGTGTTCTCTGAGAGCAGCCAACAGTGAGGTGCTGAGCTCAGAGTGTTCTCCACGGTGCTCCCCAGGTACTGTTGCTCCAGCTCCACAGACATGGATGGGAAACCCAGAAGACCTGACAACGCTGCGTGACAGAGTGGAGTCGAAGCGTCTCTTCCACCATCCCTGTAGATTGATCATTTAGCTTTCCATCTATGGTTCTGAGAAGCCCTGGGGGCCATGCCCCCACATCAGTCAGAGAAGTCTGCTTTTAACTGTTTTATGTATTAATTGGGCTTCCACATAAAAACTCATCTATATTAATGCTATAAAGTGTTTGACCTTCGCTACAAGTTATTTTCAAATGCCCTTCAGCTCAGCTTTGGCATGTTCTAAATGCAGAATTAAAATGTCTATAATTTTTCTTTCTCTTTATTTTCAGTAGTGGGGATTGAATGAAGACTTTGTGCATGCTAGGCAAGTGTTCTACTACTCAGCTACCCATCTACCCTGCTATGTTGTTTAACAAACAACAACAACAACAGCAACAGCATACAGTTTTGCTAAGTTACCCAGGCTGGTCTCAAACTTTGGATGCTCCTGCCTCAGACTCCCAAGTAGCTGGGATTACAGGCATGAGCCACTACACCCAGCTTTAAAATGTATATAATTTTGCAACATGGTGCTTTAAAACAATATACAAGAAACACCAAGTAAGAACACTGAGTACTAGCCTTTGCGCTCCAGAGTATGACTCTATACTTCCCTTAATGATCTCAGCAGCCTTAGTAGGTCATCACTGTTAACCCATTTTTCAAAATGGTAAAACTGAGGCTCCAAGAAAGAATTCTACTTCTCGTGGTCAAAGTTACAAAGCAAGTATATGCAGGCACCTAGATTACTCTCAAACCTAAGCTCTCTAGCCACAAACAGAACATAAAGACTCTGGCTGGGCACTTTCTTAGCATCATCTGCCTGTCAGGATAGAAAGAGAATCAGGACAAATTAAGAGCAGTGCTGGGGATGTGACTTAGTTAACCTAGCAAACACATAGACCTGGGCTATTCCTCTTGCTAGGCATGGAGGTGCATAATTGTCACCCCAGCATTCAGGGTGCAGAGGCAGGAGGATTTCTGCGTGCTTGAGGCCAGCCAAAGATACTGTAGAGAGATTCCTTGTCTCAGGGGGAGAAATTAACAGTGAGTAAAATATGTCATGGCTGTTTCAGTGACTTTTGTGAAGGCGGCTTTCCTCTTGTGTGGGAACCTTGCAACTCTGCCATGATCAAGGGAAAACACAAGGCAGGCATCCACGCCCCACAGTCCTGACTCACTGGCCTAGAATCTGTAGGAGCCTGGAGTTGGTGTGGTGTACACACAGCCAAAATCACAACTCAGCCCCTTGATGTATATATTCAGGTGCTCCAGAGATTTGTGAACTCGACAGAGGCCCAAAACACTGCCAAGGCCCAAATGCTCCCACGAGGGCCACTGTCATGTAGAGACTATCAGGAAGACCCTGATACCCCCCACTTCTTGTCCCCAGAGGGAAATGCACACACCCTCAAACACAAAGCCTTATTTTCCTGCCTCCAGCCCTAAACATGGAGAAGTTCCCAGCCTCTCAGTAGTGTTAGGGACTTTCCGCCTAGGTGTTTTTGTTACACACAGACACACAGACACACAGACACACACACACACACCAGATTTCGACAGATTTAAATCACCCTGGGCCTCCATGTCCCCATCTCTGTTAAACTGGCTACAATGTAGGAAGCTACAGCAGGACCTGGCAGGTGTAGCCAGTGCACTGTAACAGTTACAACTTCCACATGTGCTTTCTTTTTTAAACAACCAAACCTTTCCTCAGTGAAGCAGTAAACCAGGTCACCAGGGTGCCAGGTGAAACAAGTCACCATGGAGGTGTAACCCCAAAAGCTTCTGAAATTCTTAGTCAGCTACTCCTGAAAGGGGGAAGGCGTTTGCTGCAGGCCATTGCTTGGTCTCTAGCACTATGCCACTAGAAGTGAGCACTGGTAAAGGCTAGACTCTGGGGAGCAATAAGGGTCCTCTTCATTCTCATCCAGCCCTGTGACACACTGCTGAAAGTTACATAATGCTTCAATGCAGTCCCAACAAACACCTACAGAGTATGTGCTGTGCCTGGGTCTGAGTTCTCAATGCCAAACACCAAAGGTCAGAGCTGGAACCAGACCTCCTAAATTGATAGGGTTGCTGGAGAGCCAGGCCAATTGTTAAGTGATTTCTGCTTCAGAGAATAGGTTTTGCTAACCTCTAGGGCAAAGGCAACTTCTTTCCTCCACAAAAGGAGATAATCATTTTCTAGATAACATCTCCCAGTTAATCCTTGACTTTCTCCACATTGAAAGAAAAGCCAACTCATATCTTATAATAAAACCTTGTCAAACCTAAGAAAGTGAAGGGATTAATTCGTATCATTCTTCACTGGGATTCCAAAATTCCTTGTAGGAATGCAGAGAAACCTACTCAAACATTTCCAACTACAGGCAGAGTTGTCTAAATGCCTCCTGGGTTCTTCAGCAACCTCCAGACATTGATAAAATGATTTGGAAGATCGTGGCCACAGGCAGTGTTTGCAGACTGCCCAGTATCCCTTTGCCCCAAACCTGCCCTTCCAAGATCTTCTTTGCCCTCCCGCCAGACTGTTTGCCACCCAGAATCTTTTTTCCCTCTGGTCAGATCTGTGGAGGGAGGGGGAGAGAGAGTAGAGTTCCTGATGAGCCTTACAGTATGGGTATAGGTGAGGAGAGGTGTGTGGTTGTATCAGAGGGTTTCCCTGCTAGCCTGGGCAAAGAAGACAGCAGACTAATTATGAGACCTTCAACTGCTTCAGGAGCTGGAGTGAGCAAAAGTGTGAATGGCGTGCCTAACTTCAGCAGAGACATGACGCTGATCTTAAGGGCTAAGTCACTGTCCCAGTCAGCAATACTTGCTGGCCCTCAATTAAAAAAAAAAAAAACAAAAAACAAAAAAAACACAACATGGTCAGGAGACTACCTGATGGAGTCTAAATGTCCTGACTGCACAGTGCCACCAGAGTCTGGAGACCAAACAGTCAGTCAGAGAAGCTCACAAACAACCACTACCTTGTTTATTCTAGTCAATTAGTAGTACAATTGGCTACTATAATTGACCCAAGCTGAACATTGGCGAAACAAACAACAACAACAAAAAGGCGTCTAGTAAAATGGCTCCTCCCTTCTGCCTCTAGTTTCCGAGAAGAGCTCATTATCACTAATGTCCTATGTACTCTTTCAGAAAGGACACATATCAGATATGTGCCTGTGGAACAGAGCGATGGGAAGATAGCAGCAATGATTTGAGTGAGCTGAGTCCTACAGAAGCAGAGGGTCTCAGCACACACACAAAGGAGATGATGCCCCTCGTAGGGACAAGGCAGACAGAAGTGACTCCTCAGCCAGGCCTTGGAGACAGTGGTTTTCTGTGGTCTACTAATTACCACTGTCATGCTTGCCCACGTCTTCTCTTTTTGCCTACGCTGTAGTGAGTGGGCTCCTGTCCTTTCAGAGAAGTCATTTCTGACTAAGAAAGAGCCCTGCAGTCTGGCGCTGTGCCTGTGCTAGGCATGGAGCTGTCCCTGTTTGCTGAGTGGGTGACCAAACTCATTAGACCAGTTCATTAGTTAATTGGTTAATAGCAAGAATCTCGAAGCAGGTGGTGTTGAATTTACCCCTGAGGAGTGGGCAGTGGGGCCAACAAGATTGACGAGGGGCAGGCATTGTATGAAAGAGACTTTGATGGCACACGGACAGCAGGAAGTTACTGGGTAGTCCTGTAGCCAAAGGATTATTTCTGGAACATATTCAATATAGAACCTTTTCTGACTTATTGATTTACTTACCTATTTTTTTGAGTCAGCATCTATGTAGCCCAGGCTAGCCTCAAACATAAGATCCTCTTGCCACAGCCTGTGGAGTGCTGGGATATGTGGGAACACCAGTCCTATCTCTTTCATTTCGGCTGGGGGGAAGATCTATTGATGTCTCATAAATTCAGAATTCTCAGGAGTCATACTGGGTTTGTGGCAGGTGTTAGGATGTATTATTTCCTCATGGAGACTTCAAAATGCCATGTCACTTCCATTCGCAGTTCGATTCTCTCAAAATTCCTGCCCCCATGGGGGGTAGTTAATGCTGTGGACCTTAGGTGCCACCTGTCATATGAACAGTAGAGAGATAAGGAAGAGGTAGTAAGAAGGACAGGAACCTTGACCAGCAGAGAATTAAAAGATCTAGACAGGAAGGTATGGAAAGGACAGGAAGAAGACATATCTTTCCAGCTCAAATAACCAAGATATGGATCTTTAGAGAACCTTGACTCATCCAAGCTAGAAGCTTGCTTGCTGTACGAGACACAGTGACAAGGGACAAGCCTTACTCTGGGTCATGAGAGTCACTGTTGAAGGAAGAGCCTCTGTGGCAAGCATCACCTTCAGCTTGTCTCCTTGCAGATGTATGTGAGCCAGTCTGGGGGGTGTAGCTACCCTCCAAGGGGTGAGGACCAGCAGACGATATGAAGGTTTCTGCACCATGGGGAAGGCTCAGAATGATTGTCAATATGTTCATGTGCTATCTATCACTAGTCAGCCATGAGGTGGGCACTTCAGAAACTCAGGAGCTCTGGACATTTAATGCTGCCACAAACTTGGCCCCAAATCTCTAGACTGGATCCGGGCCTGAAAGATAACAATATTTTTATCACACACCTGCAGCAAATCATACCAGCCAAGAAATATCCATACTAAATTAGGCTCAGCTGTGTTGTCCAACAAGCTTACTAGGGGCGGTAATGCTATAAAGATAGTAAGAAAATCAAAAGAGGAGCAAACATGCAGTGAGGACTTGTAGTCATGATGGTACCAGCCTTCTCACAATTGGACCTTAGGAGAGCTCTCAACGGAAGAGAGCCTCTTCATGCCAATTGCATAGGTGGAGAAACAGAGGTAAACCCCACTAAACACTGCTCGAGGTTATCTGCCTAGCAAAACATGCTGGCACAGGATCTATCACAAAACACAAGGCCCCAGGGCTTTTCCTTGCTGCCCTCCAAATACAGAAGAGTATGAACTGCCCATTCATTTCTCCTCCCTCAGGGAAGTCAGCCAGTTAGTTCCTCATCTCAAAAGAAAGTAAAGAAAGCCGGGAAGATGGCTCACTGAGGGAGGTGCTTGCTATGCAAGCATGAGAACCTGAGTTTGGATCCCCAGGACCACGAAAAGGCCAGGCATGGTGGCCTCTGGGTAATCCCAGCACTGGGGAGGTGGAAGATGGGAGGAACGTTCAATAAGAGACCTTCTCTCATATTTAAAGTAGAGAGGATTTGAAGACACAAATTACGCACATACACACTCATGCTCACACACACGTGAACACGTACACACACCAAAAAAACAAAAGGGAAGAAGTTCTTCCAAATGCAGTCTCCCTTTTCCTTTAGCCCCACACAGAAATGGAGGCTGGAGTAAATATACCTGTCCCTTTACCTTTGTCATGCCAATGTCCCCAGAGAGGGCAGTTCCTTGTGCAGGGGCAAATGAGGGATGCACTGCTTTATCCAGATTGGCCTATAAAGCCACAGTATTGCAACCCTGCTTCTTACATGTTCTCGTTCTCCAAAGTCCCAGATCAAGGGGACACCAGAACCTGTCACAGCATAGGCCCCACACCTATAGGAAGCAGAACCACACATGCCCTCTGCGATTAGCACCATATGTTTCCCAAACTCAAGCAACATACCCATACCATTGTTACCAGCCAAGGACTGCAATGAGCCCATTCTGTGGTGAGGGAAGGTGTTTCCATTGTCCTTAGATGTCTATGCCCAGTTGTAGAGAGGAATCTTCCATCTGGAATGACTATTCACCGGGAGCCGCTCACAGAAGCCAAGGTTGTCCTCCAGGGCTGCAGAGTACAACAGGAGCCCAGATGGTAGCTTATGTCGGCTTTCCTGTAAAGCCCTGCCAATGTTTCCAAACACCTGAACTTCACAATAAGATGTTGGCAGGAGACATGGAGCAGCAAAAGCCAAGGCTTTCTTAGCTCACAGACCTCGGGGTCCCAATTAGATGCAAAAGGGAGTCCCTTCAATGTCCCCTTTTCTCAAAATCGTTGTCTTCCTTCATTTTTTAGACCCAGGGGCATTCATAATTTTGGCTATCCTCACACCTCCATAAAAAAACTTCCCTTCCTCTTACTTTAACATCAGAACTCCCTTCCCCAGAAGTTTCTCTAATTACCATCCTCTATGGGGAGCAAGGAAACAGTCTGGCACAGAGGAAGGGCTATCACCCTGTGTCCACCCCTGAGCTCTTTGTATTTAGGGGAGCCTATCCCAGTGATAATTAAAATAAAACATCAGATCCAGACTCCAGCTAACCAAAAGCAACAAACTTACGGCCTGGCCCTCTCCCTGGGGGCTTTGCTACATTCCTCATTATGATGGCCACGGGGCATGTGATCAGGAGAGTTGTTTATTATCAGTATTAATGTGAGCCAAGAAAGAGCTACATCCTCCCTGCTGCCTTTCAGAGACCTCAGAGACTGGGTGAGGTAGAGCCTCCTCATCTCCCTCTCCTTCAGCCATTTATTGGTCACTCAGAACCAGCACAGGGTAGGGATGAGAACACTCCAGGACATTCAGGCCCTGACCTCGAAGCAATCCAAGCCCTGTGCGTGGGTCAGTGCATCTCAGAGACTCCAACATTGGAGAGGGAAACTTAGGAAAAGGAAGCGTGTGCCCAGCAACCTGCATCCCAGTGGCAAAGGTCAGGTCCCAAATAGGAGGTGTGTCAGTTGGCTCCTTCGCTCTCCACTTCCTTGGTGTCTCTCTAAGCATCTGGGGTCATCAGCTGGAAAGCAGACGATGCCTGCAGCACTTGGTGGGTATGGGATAAAACAAGATCATGGACGTTATAAGCTCCTTTCCTTTCCTGAGATGGAGAAGGAGCTACGTGACCATCTGCGGCTCCTCTCTTAACCTGCTTCCTTCCCACAGGGCCAGTGCCCACTAGAGCTCTTCTTCAGCTCTTTGAGGCTGGAGCTGAAATTTCATGTGACAAGCCCAGTTATCTGCTTCTTAGGAAACAAGGGATCGCACTAACTCTGCAATAAGTCTCCCCGTCAGACCCCTAACACACTATAAGACACACACACACACACACACACACACACACACACACACACACAAACTACAAGTAAGACAGTAAAATTAGTTTACACATCTCACCTCGTGCTGCTGCTTCCAGCCATTTGGACACCAAGGCACTGAAACACAGGCACCCTGTACATGACACCCCTCCAAAGGACAGGCCCAAGGCCCCTCTTTGCACCGTACCCTGCTTCTTTATAAGAGACAGAGCCAGCAGCCCCAGCTTTGGGTTCTCTGTCCATCTGAATGGCTTCTCAGATTCTCTCTTGACCTCAAAGCTGTCCCCGGAAACCCACATTCTATATGTTCATTTCCCACTCATCCTCCCCCGCCCCAACCACCTATAGAGCCCTACCTATTGCACTTCTGTTACCCAAACCAGAAACCAGGACCTCACCCTGGCTCCTCTCACCTTGCCTTCTGCACCCCTGGGTTCCTTGTTTGAGTACCCCCCTGCCTTTCGTCTATCTGCTGTGTAACTTTTCTACTGCAGCAGGCCATAGGCCCTGGGTACCTGTGTTATCACCCACAGTCTTCCAACCAACTTGAAAGAGAATCAGAACCCAAGACACATCCTCTGAGAAGCTCCTTTTCAGTGGCTGGCTTCCTCTGTGCTACACAGTCCCTTTCACCTCAAGCATAATAGCAATCACATGGCATTAATTGCTACACACACTCATGTCGTCCTTCCTTACTTAGTGACAGGTGGTGTTCAGAGAGCTTTATGGGTACTTAACTCCCATCAACCCTATAGATGTGTGTCTCTGAGCTGGTTCCTCAGCTCCCCAGAGACCTCAGGGAGGCCGGCCCCACCATTGACTGAGCTTGAAGTCAGACGCCTGTGCCCAGCCCAGAAGTGGCTTATGATGTAATTTTCTGGGGACTGTACTATTGATTTGATTCTTTCACCCCAGCATTTAGATGAGTTCTTAGTCAATTTTCATGAAGTAATTAAAGACGTGCTATGTCGAATTGGTACCCAGTCCCCCCACGGAGAAGTTCTCTTGATAGGTGTCCTCTGCTGTCCTTCCAGAGTGCCTGATGGTTTCGAACCGTTTTTTGTTGTTGTCGTTGTTGGTGGTGGTGGTGTTGGTGTTGGTTTGTTTGTATTTGGCTGGCAAATAAGGCTTTATAGGGTTTGTCTCCTTATCACATCCTAGGCCTAGGTTTGGTTATGCCACACAAAATCCTTTTAGATTGAGCACTTTAAAGTACTAAATAGAGTGGTATACCAGCGGACACAAAGAATGCATCTGGGTCCGGCTGCTGCAGTAGCAGGCACTCAAATGCAGCCGGGAATGCTACGGGACTTGTGGGCATTCTGGTAACTGGAGGTGTCTTTTTCTCTGTGCAGCAACACTACTTCACAGTGAACTTCTCCAATGACAGCCAGAAGACCTTGGAGCTGAGGACCGAGGATGCCAAGGACTGTGACGAGTGGGTGGCCGCCATCGCTCGTGCCAGGTATGTCTGACCTTGCTAAGCTGTCTAGGCAGCAGACACCAAGCCAGACATATTTCCTCAGAGCAAGGAGGTGGGGAAGGAGAGAGGAGCATGGAGGTTGTAAAAGTGTCTCTTGCTGGGATCCAGTCTAGACACACACACACACACACACACACACACACACACACCCTGGAGAGTGAGAGCACTGCACTCCACTCTGTTCTAACCATTTAGCCCCATCTTGTCTTAGGTAGGGTTGTATCAACCAAGGCAACTCTTATAAAGGTGAACATTGAATTGGGGCTGGCCTACAGGTTCAGAGGTTCAGTCCATTATCATCATGGTGGGAAGCATGGCAGTGTGCAGCAGACATGGTGCTGGAGAAGGAGCTGAGAATTCTGCATCTTGATTGAAAGGCAGCCAGGAGGAGACTGGATATGTCTCACACTGGGCACACCGTGAGCATTTAAGACCTCAAAGGCCCACTTCCACAGTGACACACTTCCTCTAACAAGGCCACACTTCCTCCAGCAAGGCCACACATCCTAATAGTGCCATTCCCTATGTACCAAGCACTCAAATACATGAATTGATGGGAGCCAAACCTATTCAAACTACTGCATTTCACTCCCTGATTCCCTTAGACTTGTAGCCATAACATAATGCAAAATGCATTTAGTCCAACTTAAGAGTCCCCATAGTACATCACAGTCTCAACAATGTTTAAAAGTCCAAGGTTCTCCTTAGCAAGTATCCCACAGCTCTGGCATCTCTATCACCCCAGGGTCTCCAAGGCAACCCAGGCTTCCGCTTCAGAGCTTCACACAATGCCCTTTCTGGGCCTCTATGCAGAGACACCCCTGACACGTTCCTGGCCTCAGTGGCTTTCCTTAGTTGCAGAGGAAATTTTCATTCTTGATGTTAAAGCCAGAACCACGAGGCAAAGCTGCCAAGTTCTGCTGCTTGCCAGGGCTGCAACATGGCCCCCTTGTTCAATGATACCTTCACCAGCTTTCTGTTTTCAGTGGTTTACTTCACTGCCTAAGCTTGGCTATTCTGAAACTTGCTCTGTGGACCAAGCTGACCTTGAACTCTGCATGCTTCTGTTTCCTGAATGCTGGGAGACATGCCTGGATCTAAGCTCTTCTTTAATTCCTTTATAAACATGGCCACTATGCCTCAAGATCTGGATTAAAGGCAAGTGTTGGTCCAGATCAAAAGTGTGTGCCATCCTACCTCCAGAGCCAGATCAAAGCCTGTGTCTTCCAGTCTCAAGATCTGGATCAAAGGCATATTACCTTCTGCCTTAAGATCCAGATCAGGTGTGCCCTCCATTTCTGGACTGTAGTCCATTCTAGATATAGATCTCAAGATCTGGATCAAAGGCATATTGTCTTCTGCCTTAAGATCCAGATCAGGTGAGCCCTCCATTTCTGGACTGTAGTTCATTCCAGATATAGTAAAGTTGGCAACCAGGACTAGCCATCACAATCCACCCCTTGGACATATCTCCTTATGTCCAAATAAAAGCAATTACCAGGTCATAATAATGCCTAACATGATATAACTATCCCTTGTACAACTGCAAATACATTGTAAATTTAGAGTAGGTGGCAATGTCCCTTAGCTGGGTGGAATCTTGCCCTGAAGTCACCACTCCCTTTAATCCCATTAAATATCTTTAATCTGTTTATCACACTGAACACGGGACTTAGTTCCACTGCACTTCCTGGTGCCCCTTTAATCCCTGAATCATATATTTTGTACTTTTTCTTGTGCAGCTTGTGTCACTTGCGAAACTCACTTTTCATAAGAGTGAATTACAGAACAGAGTCTATACTAGGCTGGTTCGAGATTTCCTTTGCCAAAGCAATTAATTTAAATCCCTTCACCTTAACCTCAGGCAGACTCTTCAGACAAGGGCAAAACAACCATATTTGTCACCAAAATATTGCAAGAACAATGTCTAGGCAATATATATATACTAAAATTATTCTTCTCTAAAATCTCTTGAGCTAGGTCACTACAGTTCAAATCGCAGTGAGCATGACTGCCTTTCATGCTTCTACTAGTCTGGCCCATTAAGCCTCACTTAAAGCGTTCCACTGCTTCCTTAATTCACAGTCCCCAAATCCACATTTTTCCAACAAAAACATGGTCGGGCCTATCATAGTAATAACATGTGCTCTATCATCCAGTAGTTCCATTCCTTGGTACCTATCCAAGAAGAATGAAAAATTGCCACAACAGTCTCCTATGTAATGTTCTTAACAGCATAATGCACAAACATAGGCCATGATGTCTATAACCAAGCTAACATATAAGCAAACCTCTTGCACGTCCACAAAATGGAATGTTACTGGGAAATAATCATGAATCAACTACAGTTATATGCAACAAGGTGGATGAATTTCAAAACCAATATGTTGAATAAATGTAGCAAAAAACTGCTATATGATTTCGGTTATATGACTTTCTAGATCTGGCAAGACTAAGCAGGGTGGTGGAAAGCAGAGCAGAAGCTGCTGCTGGGGTGGGATAGAGTGGGAAGAGCTTCCTGGGTGCTAGAAGTTATCTTTGCCCTAATTCACGGTTTATGCTTTTTATCATAATTGCTCAAGTTGTTACTAGGGTTTGGGACCTTGACTTGTTATGTACAGATTTGGTGTCTTATTCAAAGAACTAAAATAATGGCTCACATAAAATCATAAATGTAGCAAAGCAATAGACTAGGTCAGATATTCTGTCAAGAGTGACCACAGGCTCTAAGAGTGAAAGAACTCAAGGCCCAATTGTTGTTTGGAACTTCCTTTTATGGGTTTCAAATAAAAGATGTTGTTGTTGTTCTTGTTCTTGTTGTTGTTGTTGTTGTTGTTGTTGTTTAAGGGTGTGGGTGGAAATTTTTTGTCTTGATTGATATATTATATATATAATCAATATATATGTATATATATATTGTATTGATTGATATTGTTATAACATGTCTTTTCTACATGTGTCCTTTTCCATAATTTATTCAATTTTAATCACATGCATGCCCAGTTATGTAGTCATAAAGTGGAAAATATGAAATTCTACCAAAATATGTTCAGTTTAACGATATAGTTTACCTTATTGCAAATGCACCCAAAACTACTCCAGGCCAGACTAACCCTCCTACTCCACACCAGAACATAATTAGAGTGTGATTAAATAGAATCTGTCTAAGATTAATGGTTGTTTGCCGAGGACTGGTCTCAGTCGGCCCCTCAACCCTCGGGGGAGTCAGAGTCCCGGTATTCAGGTGAGCAAGGAGTTGGCAAAAGTGACAAACAGACATGAACACAAGGGAGTGTTGATCTGAATGTAATTTCTCAAAGCAAGCATCAGATTTATATTACAGAAGAAAACGAGGAAGTTAGGCAACACATTAAGGTCATCCAAGATGAGCCTTATCCTTAACCTCATCCTTAATTGAGGTTACCCGATACAAAATAACTCTTTACAGAAAACAGAGAAATTCATACACACAAAAGCTAACAGGAACCAGGCAGTGTTTACAACTAGGATCAAAAGCAGCCCCACCTAAGGTCACCTGATTCTTAGAAGCCAGAGGCAAGGGCTTTATGCCCTTGCCACAGTTCCAATTCTAGTCTATTGTATAATCCACCTTCCCCCTAGGCCATTGTAAATTCCTGTGCATGGGAACAACTCAACTGTTGTTCTAAGTATTTACTTTAGTTCCTTCTTACACCACAACCTTCCTTATTCCTAGACCATGTAAATTCCTGCACATGGGAGTAACTCGGCTGTTATTCTAAGTTTATTTTGTAGACTAGCCCTGAGTTTTCTAGCTCTTTTCCAGTAAATTGGAATGCCTGATTTCTTTCACTGTCTACACTGGAGGCATTTCATCTGAATGAGTAGCATTCGTACTAAAATCAAAGCCCAAGGTTAGTTCAACGATTTCCTAGGTTATTGGAACACTGGTGGAGGCTAATCTAACTTAGCTATATGTCAAAAATCATTCCTTAGAGGCACTTATAATAAAACAATACTGAAGGAAAGAACACAGATCTGTTCACCGACTGAAGTAGGGACAAGTTTGGAGCATTCGTGCTACGGGATACCAAGACTCCAGGAGACTAAGTTTCCGCGAAACTTTTTGCCTCAGAGCTGCATCCAAGCTTTTGTGCCTGTCACACAGTTTCCACTGGAGTGGGTGTGGCAGTTGTTAAAGAAAGGAGAGACAACACTGCCTTCTTTAGAGCAGGTTGTGCATGCAGACCAGGGCAGATAGAAGTCCTAGGTTGCTAACGGGATTACAGGTAAGTTCCCTAGAAAGGTGTGTGTGTGTGTGTGTGTGTGTGTGTGTGTGTGTGTGTGTGTGTGTATAAGTAGGAATTCCAGGCTATCAGGTGCATTTTAAAAGAGAGGTATAGGTATATCCCAAGCCAAGCAGTGTCCCAGATTGCTAAACTATTTCCTATACTTGACTTCCTCAACATTATGGCATTAGTATTTGCACTTCCCACAAGGTGTGTATTAAACTTCACATTTTAAAAAATGAATGATGAATAATAGAATGTCTCATGTTTCTGTTGCTGCATAATGAATCAACACAAACTTGTCAGCTTAAAATATCCTTAAAATATTTTGTGGTTCTGTAAATCAGAAGTCTAGGCTCAACTGAGGTTTCTGCCTGGTGCCTTGTGAAACTGAAATCAAGGTCAGGTCACTGAACTATGGACATGATGCAACCTCAACCTGAGAAAGAGGTGGGGAAGGGGGAGAGAGAATGTACAGGCATGTACATATGTGGATGTGGATATGTTGCAAGAATTATTTCCCTGGGGGAGAGGTAAATAATGTCCACCCTGTCTTTGTAAAGTACCAAGCAGAAACCCCAGTCCTACAAGGTTCACCCTGGGAAACTAGAGAATGTATTGGGCTCACTTACAAAGTGGTAAGGGACTGCTGGCAGGACCATAAAAAACCCACACTGGAAAGTCTTCATTCAGCATAGATATATAGATGAAGCCACCTTCTGTTAACTTTCCCCAGACAATATACTCTAACACCTTCCTACGCCCCAAAGCTATATGTAAAAATACGCAGAAGAAGGGGCCAGAATCTCAGGTGACCAATGACCCGCCACACCCTTTCCTTCTATATAGGACTGTCAACTTGGGAGATCACATTCTACAAAAGTGTGTGAGTATGTGTGTATGTGTGTACGCACACATACATACACACATGCACAGCAGCAACAGCAGTAACAACTGGCTCTCTGCCATAGCCATATTGAGTGTGGAGTATTTTTACATGTTCCCAATTTAGTTTTTTATTTACATATACTTAATAGAAACATTCCGTGTACAAAAATAAGCACTGTGGTGTATTAATACCAAGTAGAGACATAATGTTCTCTCACACTGTATGTATCATAGTCTAGTATTATGGGATGCCTCTATAGTGTATGTGTATAGTTGTTTATACGATAAAGCAGCCAGTGTGATTCATATTCAACATTTTAGTGAGAGCTACATGCCAGGCCAGGGGTTAGAGAGGCTGAATGCACACGCCAGTCCTAGGGCCAATTCCATCTCCAGCTTTGACACTGTCCAACTGTTGTTCTGAGAAAACTGTGTGTCTTCACTGGACTTCAGTGTCTTCATTGAGCAAATCAAACAGTCAACCTTTCAGGAACCTGAGTTTCCTTCTAGTTCCGAGGCCTATGAGTTCATAAAGACAGTGCACCCAGGTGAGGCTCACTCAGTCTCCACTGGAAGGTTTCCAGAAGAGGAAGGAGTGGGGTGGAGAATGGAAAGACTGGGTAGAGGTGGATAGAAAGGGTGGGAAGGGAGGGAAAGCAGTATTGTTTTTTTTCATTGTTGTTAGCAAATACCTGAAAAAATCAGCTTAAAGAAAGAAAGACCTACTTTGGCTCACGGTTTCAGACTACAGTTGGCTGACTCCATGGAGTTTAGGCTTATGTTAGGATAGAAACATCTTATCAGAAGGGTATGGTAGAAGGAAACTGTTCCCTCATAGAAGCAAGAAGCAGCGAGAAAAAAGCAAGAGCTGAGGACAGAAATGTCCTTAGCAGACATGGTCCCCAGCTACACACTTCCTCCAATTAGCCCTTCCCCAGGTTCTACTACTTTCCAACGGTCCCCTCTATTTTTTTATTTATCTTATTTTTTATTTTTATTAAATTAATAAAATGTATTTTAAAATATACAACTCAGTATTGACATTTTTAAGTCATCAAAATAATTTATAATAGTTTAATGCCTTTAAAATATACATATCTTCTGAAGCTAAAAGTAATGTGCACTCAACCAGTTTTTAAAATCTATTTGGAATATTAAACACGATACAAGTACAAAAAAAATCTCTTATGAAATCCTCTATGAAAGGAAATTGTGAAAAGGTCCTTATTAGACAGAAACCATTCCATCTCCAAGGGAGAATATTCAGCGTAACTGTGGCTTCATAGTTCCTTTTGTTTCTATTTTGTGGAATAGTTTGAAGAGTATTGGTATTAGGTATTCTTTGAAGGTTGATAGAATTCTGCACTAAACCCATCTGATACTGGGCTTTTTTTTTTTGGGAGAGTATTTATGACTGCTTCTATTTCTTTAGTTGAGATTTATGGGACTGTTTACATGGTTGATCTGATCCTGATTTAACTTTGGAATTTGGTATCTGTCTAAAAAATTGTACATTTCATCCAGATTTTCCAGTNCTATTTTGTGGAATAGTTTGAAGAGTATTGGTATTAGGTATTCTTTGAAGGTTGATAGAATTCTGCACTAAACCCATCTGATTTTTTTTTTTTTTTTTTTGGTTGGGAAACTTTTAATGACTGTTTCTATTTCTTTGGGGCTTATGGGACTGTTTACATGGTTGATCTGATCCTGATTTAACTTTGGAATTTGGTATCTGTCTAAAAAATTGTACATTTCATCCAGATTTTCCAGTTTTGTTGAATATAGGTTTTTGTAGTAGGATCTGATGTTTTTTGAATTTTCTCAGTTTCTATTGTTAAACCTCCTTTTTCATTTCTGATTTTGTTAATTTGGATACTGTCTCTGTGCCCTCTGGTTAGTCTGGCTAAGGGTTTATCTATCTTGTTGGTTTTATCAGAGAACCAGTTCCTGGTTTTGTTGATTCTTTGTATAGTTCTTTTGGTTTCTACTTGGTTGATTTCAGCCCTGAGTTTGATTATTTCCTGCCATCTACTCCTCTTGGGTGTATTTGCTTCTTTTTGTTCTAGAGCTTTCAGGTGTGCTGTTAAGCTGGTAATGTATGCTCTCTCCAGTTTCTTTTTGGAGGCACTCAGAGCTGAGTTTTCCTCTTAGCACAGCTTTCATGGTGTCCCATAAGTTTGGGTATATGGTACTTTCATTTTCATTATTTATTCCTTGACCAAGTTATCATTGAGTAGAGTGTAGTTCAGCTTCCATGTGTATGTGGGCTTTCTGTTGTTGTTATTATTGAAGACCAGCCTTAGACTGTGGTGATCTCATAGGATACATGGGATTACTTCAGTCTTCTTGTATCTGTTGAGGCCTGTTTCGTGACCAATTATATGGTCAGTTTTGGAGAAGGTACTATGAGGTGCTTCAAAGAAGGTATATTCTTTTGTTTTAGGATGAAATGTTCTATAGATATCTGTTATATCTACTTGGTCCATAACTTCTGTTAGTTTCAATGTGTCTCTGTTTAGTTTCTGTTTCCATGATCTGTCCATTGATGAGAGTGGGGTGTTGAAGTCTCCCACTATTATTGTGTGAGGTGCAATGTGTACTTTGAGCTTTAGTAGTTTCTTTTATGAATGTGGGTACCCTTGCATTTGGAGCATAGATGTTCAGAATTGAGAGTTCTTCTTGGTATATTTTTTCTTTGATGATTATAAAGTGTCCTTCTTTATCTCTTTTGATAACTTTTGGTTGAAAGTTGATTTTATTTGATATTAGAATGGCTACTCCAGCTTGTTTCTTGGGACCATTTGCTTGGAACATTGTTTTCTAGTCCTTTATGCTGAGGTAGTGACTGTCTTTGATACTGAGGTGTGTTTCCTGTATGCAGAAAAATGTTGGGTCCTGTTTACATCTGTTAGTCTATGTCTTTGTATTGGGGAATTGAGTGTATTGATGTTAAAAGATATTATGGAATAGTGATTGTTGCTTCCTGTTATTTTTGATGTAATTTTTATGTTTTTGTGGCTATCTTCTTTTGGGTTTGTTGAAAGAAGATTACTTTCTTGCTTTTTCTAAAGTGTAGTTTCCCTCCCTGTGTTGAGATTTTCCATCTATTATTCTTTATAGGGCTCAATTTGTGAAAATAAATTGTGTAAATTTGGGTTTTGTCATGGAAAATCTTGGTTTTTCAATCTGTGGTAATTGAGAGTTTTGCTGGGTATAGTAGCCTGAGCTGGCATTTGTGTTCTCTTAGTGTCTGTATAACATCTCCCCAGGATCTTCTAGTTTTCATAGTCTCTGGTGAGAAGTTTGGTGTAATTCTGATAGGTCTGCCTTTATATGTTACTTACCTTTTTCCCTTACCACTTTTAATATCTTTTCTTTATTTTGTGCATTTGGTGTTTTGACTATTATGTGATGAGAGGAATTTCTTTTTTGGTCCAATCTATTTGGAGTTCTATAGGCTTCTTGAATGTTTATAGGCACCTCTTTCTTTATGTTAGGGACATTTTCTTGTATAATTTTGTTGAAGATATTTACTGGCCCTTTATGTTGGGAATTGTCACTCTCTTCTATACCTATTATCCTTAGATTTGGTTGTCTTATTGTATCCTTCATTTCCTGGATGTTTTGGGTTAGGAGCTTTTTGCATTTTGCATTTTCTTCTACTGTTGTGTCAATATTTTCTATGGCATCTCTGCACTGAGATTCTGTCTTCTATCTCTTGTATTCTGTTGGTAATACTTGCATCTATGACTCCTGATCTCTTTCCTAGGTTTTCTATCTCCAGGGTTATCTCCTTTTGTGATTTCTTTATTGTTTCTATTTCCATTTTTAGATCCTGGGTGGTTTTGTTCAATTCCTTTACCTGTTTGGTTGTGTTTTCCTATAATTCTTTAAGGGATTTTTGAGTTTCCTCTTTAAGGACTTCAAGCTGTTTACATGTGTTCTCCTGTATTTCTTTAAGGGAGTTATTTATGTCCTCTATCATCATCATGAGATGTGACCTTAAATCAGAGTCTTGCTTTTCTGGTGTGTTGGGGTATCCTGGGCTCACTCTGGTGTGAGAACTGGGTTCTGATGATGCCAAGTAGCTTTGGTTTCTGTTGCTTATGTTCTTGCCCTTGCCGCTCACCATCTGGTTATCTCTGGTGTTAGCTGGTCTTGCTGTCTCTAACTGTGACTTTCCCCTCTTGCAAGCCTGTGTGTCAGAACTCCTGGGAGACCAGTTGTCTCCAGGAGGAATTTAGGTATGGAGAGCTACGGCATAGGGTCAGCTCTGGAGTGTAGATGGAAACCGGAAGGATCCTGTCCCAGGATGCTCCTCCGATTCCTGTGACCTGAGGGCTTTAGATGGTTCTCTCTGTGTAGAAGTGGTGGAGGCTTGTCAGCACTCCTGAGAGACCCTCTCTCTCCCTGTGGTATTTTACAACAACCCACTGGTTAGGTTAGAGCCCTCGTGATTTCTCCCAAAAGCCCATCTGCTAGCTACTAAGCCTTTAAACATCCGCTCATGAGAAACACTCCAAACTAAAGTATAATATTCTTCCCTTGGCCCCTAAAGGCCCATGGCT
Organism: Mus pahari; assembly: GCF_900095145.1. Taxonomy (NCBI): domain Eukaryota; kingdom Metazoa; phylum Chordata; class Mammalia; order Rodentia; family Muridae; genus Mus; species Mus pahari. Next base: position 83,975,533 of record NC_034599.1, read on the forward strand.
ATCTCACAGTATAAAATGTATCCACTCTGTCCACAAAGGTCTCCAGTCTTAATAGTCCAAGAATCACTCAGAAGCCTAAGTCCAAACTCTTCAATGATTCAAGGCAGCATTAATGTGATCACCTATGACATAAAAGGATGTTGTGTACTTCTGACACACAGGGATGGAACCAAAGAGAGGAACGGAAGCATAGAAAGGAGTAATGAGCCCAACACCCAGTCAGACAAACATTATAGCATATAGCTACAACATGTCTAGGAGCTCAGGTCACGTCATGAGCATGTTCAGTATCTGGGGCATTGTATGAGCGGCAATAGACTTCAAAAATACCACCCCTGTAGTCTTTTCTAGCCGTAACTCCTATTTCTACCATCTATGAGTCTTGACCAGGTTCATTTCCTTTGTCAGTTCAAGAATTAAAAGGCAGGGGAGAAATATCTCCAACACAACAGGTAGCAACAGGGAATTTGTCCCATGGGCTCTGACCTAATCACTGGGTTGACCCTTGATGAATTCATCATTGAATGGATCTTTGGCTAGTAGTAGAGACTGTGAAAGGTTCAGTCTAATTGATGAAAGTGTGTAGCTTGGGAGTGAATGGTGTATATATTACAGACAGTCAAGAATGGCTTTTATCAGAGGTGAGGAGACATACAAATACATGAAGCACACAGAAAAGAAGACCTTCTGCAAAACATAATGGAGACTAGGTACCTGAAGCACAGGTTCTCCTCAAGCCATGGGGTATTTTAGTCTTCCCTAGCGCAGAGTTGATTTGTGTGAAGAAAGAAAGGATGGCTGATGGGCTGGCAGTTGTTAGGTAAGCATGTCTTGATGCAGAAGAAAAAGCTAATAAAGTCTTTCTTTTAAGCTGTCAGGTGTTTGTCTCAGGTGGGGTGGGGAATGAGGAAGAAGCCTGCCATCTTGGAAGTTTACTATCTTATTGCCTAGCCATGACCCCTCTCCCTCTCTGTGTGCCTCAGGCAATCTGTCAACTGCCAGTTTCTCAGTATAATGTCTCAGAAGCCTCCATTGACTTCCTGAAACTCTCCTTGTCAGGTGTTCCACATTCTTGGCATCTCCAACCTCCTGAGGTCTCCAAACACTCCATCTTTAACCCTCCCAGTTTCACCCTCTTGGGGACTTCCCACATGGACTCTGACCTTCCCATACTGCCTAGCTTCCCAGGCCTTGTTTTGACATCTCAGTGTAAACCTCTGTGATTCACAACCCTTACATTCAGGATACTTCCAAAACCAGTATCCTATAACTAACACCAAATTTTACCACTGGCTCCAACAGGAGCCACATCTAATTGGATTACAGCTGCAGGTGCCTCTGAATATTTAATGGCTGGATGTGAGAAAGACTTCCATGAGTTCCCTGGGACTTCTCAAAGCAAGATCTTTCAAATATCCTTGAGCCAGTAATGGGTAGAGTATGGCCAATTTGTGTGTGTGTGTGTGTGTGTGTGTGTGTGTGTGTGTGTGTGTGTGTGTGTTTGTATCCAGGTCATTTACAGGATGAGAGCTCTCAGAATAGGTTAGGTTAGACCTGCCTATCTCTTCTCTCTAGAGCTTGGATTACAAGCACACACCATAATGGCCTGTTTTATTTTGTTTTATTTTCTTTTTTAATTTGGATTCTAGAGATTGAACTAAGTTCCTTGTGCTTTTGCCACAAACACTCTACTGAATGAGCTATCTCACCAGTCCAGTGCTAATCACCCCTGTAGCAACCCTGTTGCTCTTGGCCCCAACTTTATCAGTGCTTGTTTTCTGACATGTGGGTGGGGCTTCACATTCAAACATAATATCTCCTATTAAAATAGGGATAAAAGGAAAGGGAGAGGAAGGGCAGGGGAAGAAAAGAGAGGTAGAAGGGAGAGGGAGAATAATAGAGAAGAGAAGAGGAAAGAAAAAAGGGGATGAGAAAGAGGAGAGGGGGAATCAGAGAGGAAAGGAGAAAAGAAAGAGGAGGCCAGGGGAAGAGGGGAATGAAGGAGAAGAAGCAAGGCAGGCAGATCACCTGCAGATGGCACTCCGACCTGGAGCACTGAGGTATTGCCATGAGTAAGATGAGACTAATGAAGAAGCTTTGCACCCCTGAGCAGGGAGGCAGGATGGTGTGAAAACCGACTCCTTGTTCTCAATTGTGAGTGAAGACAATTAAGTGTACTAGGAAGATGGAAAGCCCTCCCTGTTTGTCCTCATTTTCACAAGCAAAGCACCCAGATTGCTATTTTAATCTAATGGTGTTACCATGGAACTGTTACTTAAGAAAGGTGGCGCTAAGGACAGAGATGGGTTCTCTGGATCACAGTTTCTTCCCCAGCTCCCCAGATCTCTTCCTTGCCACAGCTGCCCTGAGCCTGATGGAGTAAACCTTTCCTGCCATATACTTCCATTTTCAGACTATGGCTGCTGCCAGCCTCCTCCCAAGAAGGCATCTTCTGGCACCCTCAGAAGACAGGGTCCTCTGAGGCTGCCCAGTCCACTTTGACACCTTGGTGCAGCCTTTCATTATTGCAAGGTTACTTCCATCACGGCCTCCTGAGAGTCCCACCTCAAACCTCGTGGGTGATGGAGACTTTGTGGGCTCAGGCAGCAGACTCCTGAGGCTGAGACAAAGAACTCCCTCCCCAGCTTGACCACACTGGTCTGCTGTGTGCAGAGCTGCATGGTTATGCAAGAAGCTTCCAGAATAAAAAGTGTCCATTGATCTCCTAAGTAGGATATAGTGGGTGAACCCAGAGGGAGAAGCACTTGCTGTAGATGCTAGGAACCAATGCTACACTGTCAGGGTGCAGCGTGCCAGGAGATACTGGGCGAGCTGTTCTTTCAGTTAAACTAGGCTGAGCTAGTGCAAAAGAAGGTAACAGGATGAAGAGGACAACCTCAAGTAGGAAAGGTTTATTCTGGTCATGGTTTCTGCAAATTCATTCCTCCATCCCTTGGACTCTGTTGTGTCTGGGACTGTGGTAGGGTAGGCTGCCATGCTGTGAGCCTGTGGCAGAAGAAAGCTGTTCTCTTCATGGCAGCCAGAAAGCAGAGACTATCCTAGCTAGTAGGCTTCATCCTTCCTCCCCTTTGGTTCTCCTTTGGCACCACCCACAGTTAAAGCAGGTCCTCCCAGCCCTTCACTAATCATCTCTGGAAACACACTAAGGTGTGCGCTTTCCCAATATCCTAGCTCCCTCAATCCAGTCACGTTGACAGCCAGGGTAGGTCTAGGCAGGGCAAGAGACAGCTTGGTTTGTTCTAGAGGCGTAGGGACTTGGGCCTTTTCTGGACGCTGGAATGGATGTATAATGGAGCAGAGGGCAGTTTCCTCTCAAAGAAAGAGACCCTACAGAGAGGTTTGATGGGCATATGAGATATCTTTGGCCTTTGCCATTCCAAGAATGGGAAGGGGAGCCCCTCGCTACCCCTAAGAAAGGAGACACAGCGTGATAAAGATGGGACCTTGCTGGGTGAGGAGAGGAACACAGAGGAATGGGCAGGTGTGAGAGAGGAAAAGGAGACAGGAAGCAGGCCCTGAGGTGATGATGAGTTGAAGCAAGAGAAAGAATTTGAGGAATAATGGGGGATGCAGACCCAGACCTCATTATCCCTGAAAACTCAAACCTTTCTCTCCCAAGGCATTTTTCCCTGGCCTTGACCCCACCTGGATAGACACCTCTCTGTGAGATACTGGAGCCCAAGCCTCCCGGTCCTCCTGGACTGGGTCTCCTTCTGAAATCAGGTTCTTACCCAGCTATGATGCTATCCAATAGCCTTGGTCCTACCACTGAGCATCATGGAGAGGCCCAGATCTAGAACTTAGAGGTCTCTCTTCAGAAGTGTGGTAACCTTAGGCTGTAGTGTTTTTCTGCGTCACGCTACAGGCGCCTTGTCTGCGTGGGCAGAAAACACCTTGGGGTGGGTTCGTACTGCAGAGCTAAGCTTCCTGAAAATAGAGATGAGCTACAAGAAAGAATACTATTTATTAATTACA
>NC_034599.1:83979754-83995817 GCF_900095145.1 Mus pahari
GCAATACAATGCTTAGACGGAGTTGCCAGTGGAGGCGGGCGGGACCCAACATCTGCATCTCTTTTATTTAATATTTTAAATTTTTTGGACTGGCACAAGGAAATATATTTGTGTCCTATTGACCTGCCCAGGAGTAGCTTGAGGGAGAAATCCGGTGTAAGGCCAGTCAGAATTTAATTTTACCACTAGGGATCCTTTAGTAAATCCTCAATTAGGAAAACCTGATTTGGGGAGTCTTGCTTTAACAGATTTTGGGAAAAATGCATTTTGCCCTGACGCCAGTACTATTTAAGACCAAACCACGAATTAATGTTTAGATGCTGAAGAGTTGTCACGGCTCCTGTAGTGAGGTGAATCCAGATGGCACTTGTAGTACTCTGTCCAGTCTGGGTGTAGCTGACCTGCCTGAGAGAAAAGCCAAACAGTTGAATAAGAACAGGATAACAACTTTTTTGGGAGGGCCAGCTATAACAACTCTGCTAGTACTTCAATTGGTTGCAATTTAGCAAGTCTCAGTTTAGACCATAGCCCCAGGTGTGTGGGGGAAGCTAGACCAATCTAAGATTTAACTCTAAATCAGTTTTATTTTACCCACCGATACTTAGGTAACTCACAGTTCAGCTTNGCATACAGACCTTTTGAAAGTTGTCATACTTTGTAGCATTCTGTGGAGAAAACACAAGCTTTTCTCTACCCCATAAGGGTAGCTGTTTAGGATTAGCCATATAACAATTGAGATTTAAATAATGTGTACAGGGATATTTTTTCCCTTTCTTGTTAAAAGGAAAAGTTTTTAAAAGTTTTGCAGTACCTAGAAATAAAAGCATCTCTTTGTAGTAAATGAAATACAGTAAAAAGGGGTGTATGCATACAAATGCACGCATAAAGGCAATTTTTATTTTTAGGATGATTGTCAATTATATGTAAAAATGATTGTATGCAGTAGGCCAAATAGTAAAATTTGGACTGCGGACAAATACGCCTGAAAAGTCTCATCCCAGTGCACTGCCCACTGAGAAAATGAGGTGTCGGGTTAAACACTTCATCCTCAAATAAATTTTGTGCGTCTACCTTTTTAATCCTGGGGTGTACCCGTACATACTCACGCACACTTGGAGCTCCACCAGTGCCTGAAGCTTAAGTCTCTACAGCTACGTGGGTGCCACTTGTAGTGTTTTTCTGCGTCACGCTACAGGCGCCTTGTCTGCGTGGGCAGAAAACACCTTGGGGTGGGTTTGTACTGCAGAGCTAAGCTTCCTGAAAATAGAGATGAGCTACAAGAAAGAATACTATTTATTAATTACATGCGGGAGAACCCAACCCTCTCCCGCATGTCCCATTGTCTCTGCTGAGTGTCTCTCAGTCACAATGGCTTAATGTCCCAATGGGTCCGATCCTCAGTGGAGCTGTGTCCAGAAGGCGGGTCCAATGAGAGGGCGGTGACATCAGTGGTGGTTGGTCCGGGCGACGAGTGGGCGTTGACAGTGGGCGGTCCGAGGACTCTGTATCCAGGATTCCAGGGAGCAACTCTTAACGTGTCTGTAAGGGGCGCAATACAATGCTTAGACGGAGTTGCCAGTGGAGGCTGGCGGGACCCAACATTAGGCAAGCCACTGCTTACCACCATTCCTCCTCTGCCACTGTCCTTCTAAGCACCACATATTAATTTACCCACTTTCCAAGTCATCTTCTCCCTTTTCCCCCCCTGTCCTTTGGGACTCTCTCTGATCTGGTGCCACCTAACCATCTCACCTTGTTATCCGTTACTGCTGACTCAAGCCCCCTACCCAGGGCTGTCCTGCAGTGAGTATGTACCCAAGGAACGAGGTTTGGAGTCAGAAGCCTCAGCTCCAACTTGGGGTTGTATCACCTAGAACCTACTAGAAATCTTGCCTGACCACAAGTCCTTGTTGCTGCCCCCTGCCTCAGTGGTGTACACTAAGAGCCCGCGTCTCACCATTTGACATTTCTCTATCCTGTGCAGTGTCTTCAGGCACCACTCAATGAAATGTGTGTACCTACTTGTCTTCTGTATATCCCACGAGGCCTGATGCATGCACCCTTGCATGCTGCAAGTGTCTACTAACTACTTTTTAGGTGTATGGTATATCTACCCGCCGTTACCATGGTACTAGATGCTGAAAAAAGATCCCTGGAGTCCATCAAGGTTTCTGGGAGGTGGCATTTCAGATGAATCCCAAAAGTAGGCTAAGGAGGGTGGACTTGGGGGGGGGGGTGTTTCAAAATGCAAATCTACCTAGAGTCCCAGGAGTGTTTTGTGTGTGTGTGTGTGTGTGTGTGTGTGTGTGTGTGTGTGTTACAGAGAGACAAAGGCACAGAGAGACAGATAAAAAAAAAGAGTATAACAAAGAGAGCCAGGCTAATAAAGCAACCAGCAGTGGGGTGGGCCCGGAGACAGTGGGCAGCATCTCACCTGGTATGCTTCTCTGTCCAAAGCTACAAGATACTGGCTACAGAGCACGAGGCGCTCATGCAGAAGTACTTGCACCTGCTGCAGGTAGTGGAGACAGAGAAGACTGTGGCTAAACAGCTGCGCCAGCAGCTTGAGGACGGTGAGGTTGAGATCGAGCGCCTGAAGACGGAGGTAACTGTAAGCTGGGGTTCCCAAACTATATCCATTTTCAGATTCCGAGGATGGGGTGGGGGCGGGGGCGGGGATGGACAGGCTCAATCCCAACCAAGCCTCCAAGCTTAGGATGTGGTGGTGGGAGGAGAACAGGATGGTCCTGCATTCAGAGCTGATCGGCATCCTACCTCTGTGCTTACCAGATGCCACTTGGAGTGTGTCCCTCACTTCTCTGTTTCTGGATTGTTTCCTATAATGCAGAGTCATTGCTATGACCTAGCCATATGATAAGGGTTGCATAAAAACAAGCTATTAGACTGTGTGAGGATACATGAACCATCACCACTGTCAACTTCAGACTCTGGAGGTACACTATTACCCATAGGCCATTATTGCCTACACCAGATACACAAGTGTCAAATGGCAAATCACAAGCTTCTAAGCTGTGCCCCTGATGATGTGGGCTCAAGCCTTCCTTATGTGGGCACCAATCCTGTAAATACCTGATAGGGCATAGCCACTCATGGTTAACCAAGGCTTTGAGCCAGCCCAGAGCTTCTGAATGTGAACCTACATTTAGATACCATGCTGAGAGATGCCGTTAACTCCTGAAAGCACAAGCTCTCGGGCACCCTTCCCAGAAGCCCATGTGGCATCCTTGATACCAGGATGTGGAAAGCAGACAGCCAAAACCCCACCTAAGGAAGCAGAGTCGAGTGAGAGGTGAGAGTTCGTGTGATCCAGGCCTGCAGTCCCCAAACTCTGTTCCCTGATCCTGTCAGGCTTCCCTCAAAACATGTAATCCCAACAGAAAAGGATGAAGACCCTGCAGGTATCAGTGACATAGATAGAAGCCCTGAGTACAGGGGCTGTTGTGCATATGGAACTCCCTCTGATAGCTGTATCCCAGTGCCTTCCATCCCTGTACAGAAAGTTCAGAGACCCAGAGCCACCAACCCCACCTTGTCTAGCAGCACCAAAGCTCTATGCCAATACTAACATCAACTTGCAACACATTCAACTGGAGTCCCATATCTGACCCATCTCGAACCCTACAATGAAGCTTCAGCCATACCCCTTTCATCAGCCCCCAGTGTCATTCCAATAGGATAAGCTGGGCAGTGGTGGCATATACCTTTAATCCCAGCACTAAGGGGGCAGAGGCAGGTTTAATTTCTGAGTCTGAGACCAGCTAGGTCTACAGCGAGGGTTCCAGGATGGCCAGGGATACACAGAGAAACAAAAATCAAACAAACAAAAGTAGAATAAGCCATAAGGGATCGGGCTCAGAGACCTCAGGTTTCTAGTCTAAGCACACACAGAAGTGACAGACCTGGAACTGGAACACAGGCTTCAATCCATCTGTTAGACTTTCTACTCAGTACAGAGAGCCTCTGGCAGTCTTCCAAAGGTTGGCCCAAAATTGTCCTCTTTCTAACACTCCTGGCTCATTCTGGGCTCCATCCTACTCTGGAGAGAAGCTCTGAGATCTATGATAACCCAACAGGGCTCCCTGAATCCAAACAGAGTGAATGCATGCATGCATGCACACACACACACACACACACACACATACATAAACACACACACATATACACAACACGGCTCCCTGAATCCAAACAGAGTGAATGCATGCACACACACACACACACACACACACACACATAAACACACACATTTACATATACATACTCATATACACACACAAAGACACAGAGAGACAGTGAGACAAAGACAGGGAAAGAGACAGAGGCAGAGAGACAGAGAGACAGAGACAGACAGACAGACAGAGACAGACAGAGACAGACAGACAGACAGACAGACAGAGACAGAGAGNCAGAGACAGATAGAGACAGACAGACAGAGACAGAGAGACAGAGACAGACAGAGACAGACAGACAGACAGAGACAGAGAGAGGCAGAGACCAGGGAAAGATTATGGCTATATTACCTAATTACTAACTCTGGTGAAGAGTAGTGGGATGGCAGTCATTCGCTTACTCATGAAAGATCTACTCTGAGCCACCGCAGACCTCACCCTCTCGCGCAGATCCCAACCGTGCAATCACCTAGCACCATCCAGCCCCCCACCCCGAGCCCAGAACTGTCCTACCCCCTAGCACATTTTTGCTTCTTCCCCATGCCTCCTCCATGCGCATGTTTCCCACCTGGCCAAATCCTGTCAAGGACAGTTACCTCGTCACGGGGCTTCTGGCTAGCATGCGAGCAGCCAGTGTGTCTGCTCAGGCGCATTCCTCAAGCCCAACACAATGCAATAGACACACCAGCTCCCCGTGTGTGATTCCAACAGTCTGGGAGAAACCCCGTGGGGGCGGAGCAGTCTCTTCTACCACTCAGCTCTCTTGCCTGGCATGAGCTTGTGAGGGCTTGGTTAGTGGGTGCTCTGGAAGGCACTAGGATATGGAGATGTCTGCCTTTCCAGTCGGCTGTGTAAGAGTGTGAACAGTGGCCACAGTGGGGTTGTGGGAGCCCTAGTCCTGAGAGGGTGTTTGAAAGCCAGAGGGTATAAACTCAGGTTGTACTTGGCCTTCAAAGCTTTCATTGGTTTGTAAGCCAGAGGAGGCACAGGTTGTTAAGGATAGAGCCTCCTGGGGGACAAGGAGCAGAATGCAGGTCATGTATGCTTGTGCCTGTGCCTGTGCCTGTGCCTGTGCCTGTGCCTGTGCCTGTGCCTGTGCCTGTCTGTGTAATGGTAGCAAAGGCCCATTTGGTGGAAATTTAGGACAATGCTTCCAACTGAATGGCCTGTTTGGGACAGTAGATACATACCACTGTTCTAGCTGTGCCTTATTGGACTTGATTTTGTTTTTGTTTTTGTTTTTGTTTTTAAGACAATGTCACTATGTAGCTCAGACTGGCCCCATGAACCTCTTGTCTCAGCTTCCAGGTGATAGTATACATCTGGAACCCCAGCTGCTCCACTGCCTGTCACAGAGCACAACACTTGCAGAGTATTAAGATCTTCAGATGGGGTGGGCACAAAGGAAACATATGGGCTTGGAGGAGACCAAAGGGAAACAAGAAGGAGAAAGCTGAGTTACCGCAGGCCACAGCCTAAGACTTCTACAACATCCCAGGTTCCTAAGTCCCCTGAGCTGGGTCCCAGACTGATCCTTAAATAAAACCTCCAGGATCCCGGGATAAAGACTTTTGCTATTAAGCCTTACAAGTTCAAGTCCCCAGTCACATGGTAGAAGGAATGACTGCTGGAAGTTGTCCTTTGATTTCTACACACACACACACACACACACACACACACACACACACGTGCACGCATGCATACACATACCACATGCGCAAATAAATAAAAATGAATGTAAAAAAGCATTCTAGTCCCTAAGACTGTTAGGGCGCTGAGCATCATAGCACTATTTTCAGGTCTGTCTCTGAGAAGTGAACTGTAAGTTTTCTTTGCTGTTTTAAATTTTTATATTTATATATATATATGAGTGCTGCCTACATGTTTGTCTGTGCAGTTTATACATGAATGGTTCCCAAAGAAGCCAAAAGAGAGCATCAGGTCCCCAGATATTGACATTTTAGAAGGTCATAAGTCACCTTGTGGGTGCAGGAAACTGAACCCAGTTCCTCTCACTGCACCAGCTCTCCAGCCTCCATGGTTGGTTTTTAAATATAGACTAGCCCCCAACAAAAACCATTACCACCACCCTGTGTGTGTGTGTGTGTGTGTGTGTGTGTGTGTGTGTGTGTGTGTGTGTACACCATAGCCTTTAGACTGCCAGCCAAAGAATTGGCCTTTTATTTCAACACATCCATGTTCTAAGCTTGAGGGCTGAGGAGAAAATATAAGGAAGTAGTGGAAAGACCAACAAAAAGAGGGGGCGGGCAGGGAAGCAGGTCTCTCCACTGAATGTCCCAGTTAGATGTTTTCAGACACTCTCCCAGTGAAGGCCAGCCAGGGTAATTTTAGCAGCCTAGGAGTGGAAAGCCTACAACTGCTCACTCCACTTTCAAAGGCTTTAAGGTTTCATTTTTTAAGAGCCATTCATCCTGAGGTTCAGCAAGTGGCCTTGAGGGCACAGCCTCCTGTTCTGAGGAGGGACCAGCCTGCCAGCAACCATGTCTATCCCCCGAGCCTCTGCCTTTTAGACGGGCTCGGTGACTACTATAGCTTCCTGTGCTTGGGACTTGTGCGGCCGCCACTGCTCTAATCAGCTTTTAATTCAGTTACCTTTTTTTTTTTGTAGCTAACAAGGGTGTGTTGCATGCTGGGTCCTGTGCTAGCCACCAGGCTCTGTAATGAATGAGACCACTTCCAGTCACTTTCCATAGAACTCTCACCAAAGCAGGGAGAGGAAACGGGTGGCTTTTCTTCCCGAGAAAGTTCTTTCTTTTTACTATGTGAATGTGCGCTGGTATGAGATGACCACTCGTATGGCCTGTCCACAGGCACGGTCTCAGACAGACTTATAATGTCCTGCTCCTAGATACCAGCCCTTGGTCCTGATTCTCTATGATCCACAAATAAGACAATCGGAGCTTGTTTTAAGTCATGTCAGCTCCTACATTAGCTTTCTGGATGAGTAGTTAAGCTCCAAAGAGAACTTTGATCCCAGGAAGCACTTCAGGGTAACCCAGAAAAGAGAGAGACCAACCAACAGAGTCCCACTCTGAGCCCCTGCTCTGATCTGATTTATTCCCCCATGTGTTTTTGTCAGAAAGATAAAGGACAGTCCAACAGGTGAGTGTTGCCTACCACAGAGACACTCGTACATACACATTCATTGCTGCTGATATTCACAATAGCTAGGATGTAGAGTCAGCAGATGGATTCATAAAGAAAATCTAATATGTAACACAATGTGAACCTTTATGCAGCCATAAAGAAACATAAAATGATGATGTTTATAAGAAATGAATGGAACTGGGTATCTCTGCATTAAATGAAATAAGCCAGAATCAGGCACATACTGCATGTTTTCTCATAGGTGGAAACTAGAATCGATTGTGTGTGTGTGTGTGTGTGTGTGTGTGTGTGTGGTGTGTGTGTTCCTGTATGTGTATTGTGTCAATCATGAAACGCGAAAGTGGGATCATGAAAGGGGAAGATGTGTTCTTAAGGAGCCAGGATGAAAGAAGGTAATGGGTACTAGGATGCAAAGGCAGAGAGGGGGACTGTCTGGGAGAAGGGAGAGAAAGAGCTGGAAGGGCCAGGGGAAATGTGGGAGGACAGCAGAGACGTGTATGAAGAAGATTCTGACAACGGACAAACCCCGAGGTTGCAATGCTAGGCAAAATACCAAGTAACTCCATAGTGTAAAGTTTACAGGTGTGCACGGTAGCACACTAGCTGTCAAAAGTAGACTTTACTGTGTAATGGACATAGTTCTCCAGAGAAAGTAGAAGTGGAAATAGCATACTGACTCTTGAACGTTGACTTCTGACTACACACACACACACACACACACACACAGAGGCATACACACAAACAAATACATAAACAAGCCTTAGTTTAAAAGAATGGTGGTGGGTGCTAAGTAGTTGACTCAGTCGGAAAAGTTCCTTCCATGCAAGCACAAGGACCTCAGTTCGAATTCCCAGAACCCAATAACAGTACCTGCCTGTAATCCCTTGAGAGAAAGGGTGACAATCCTTGAAGCTCATTAGCAAACCGTCCTAGCAGAATTGATGAGCTTCAGGTTCATTGAGACCTTGTCTCAAAATTAAAGTTGAAGAGCAATTGAGGAAAAAACACAGGTCTCCATATGTAGGAACATACAAGTGTATATTTGCCTGCACATGCATGCACATACCACATGCATATACGAAACTACCCATGAAAAAAAATCCCTTGGTAAATTTTATCTTCCTATATATCTTACCAAAGTAAAATAAAACTGATTTGTGGTTTGAAAGAATCATAGACTGGGTTATAGACAATGCCTCAGACATGGAAGGGCCTTGTCCACATTCTGATGGCCCTAAGGGACTCAGCACACGACAGTGTCAACTCCTGTGGCAGATGAGTCAAGCCTTGGGTGCCACCATTGCCTCTTGCCCACTACTGACCTAGGTATGATTCTGTTGCAGATTACAAACCTGATCAAGGACAATGACCGTGTTCAATCCAGCAACAAGGCCGCTTCTGCTGATGATGAGGACAGTGACATCAAGAAAATTAAGAAGGTCTGTACTACCCCTGGCTGCCCGTGTCCACCTGCCATCCCACTGTCCACTGGCATGCCACTCACCCAGTCACTTCATCCCAGAGATGGAATCAAGAGCCACTGTGAGAGAGGGTGATCTAGCCCATTGTACAGAGACAAAGGAGATGAAGGAGGGGATGGGGCCAGAACCAAGGTCTAGGAAGTCTCCTGTAAGCATTTTCCTCTAAGTGCCATACTGCCTCACCAAATCCCCAGGAACCTTTCCATAGTCACTTGTTACTCACTGTCACACACACACACACACACACACACACACACACCTCACAAGTGCCCACTCCCCAGCAGGGCTCAGCAGGAAGCTGGCCTTCATGAGACCCCCACAGTCAGCCTCTGCTTTGGCTCTATTAGAGTTCCCAAGGGAAAACATATTCTCATAAAGTGTCAGGGACCTGCCCAATGGCCAGGATGATAACAATACCATGGGACACCCCCTGGTGTCACAGCACAGAGAAGGAGCCTGGCTATATTTTCATCTTGTCAGACTCAAGACAAGGGCGATGGTTTACCCTAATGGACTCGGGAACTGGTGCCAGGGTTTGAATATCCTCCTGTCCATATCTAGCTGTGTCAGCTTTGACAGGTTACCTGGCCTCTCTGTGGCTCGGCTTCCCCAGATATGAGAATGGAGATGATAATCGAATCTCAGAGGCTTTTACTCAGGATCCACTTAATCTGCATCAAGATCCCCAGAATAGCATCTGGCACATAGAAAGTGGCTAATGAATGCTGCCATTTCTATTTGTGAGAAACTAGATATCCAGATTTCTGCATGAAGTGTTTAGCTCTTAAAGCACTAGCAGCAAATATAAATGGGAAAATATGCATGCCCTGAACACCACACACACACACACACACACACACACACGCACACACCGAGAGAGCTGGATGTGGCCTGTGGCAGGATATAGTTGGAATTTCTGGTCTGTGTGACACGGGGTTCTTCCTGCAAACTAGACAAAGTTTCCTCTTGTTAGAAAAGGGTCACTCATGCATGTGCATGGACACACATACAGATACACACAGAAACACATACAGAGAACACAGACACACATAAACATACATACTACACATACAACATGTGTGCACACAGAAACAGACACACACACACAAGACACATTCAGATGTATACATACACATATATACACACAACCACACATCACACTCACAGACATATATGTGCAGACATATGTCATATACACATAGATATATAACACACACACACATATATATACATATACACAGGCATACTCATACAAACACACACACAAAGACAGATACAATTGGACACACCTTCATTTACTGACTAGTTTTATATGATCTTGACACAAGCTAGAGTCATCAGGAAGGTCTCAAATGAGAAAATGCTTCCATAAGAGTGGGCAGTAGGCAATCCTATAGATAAGAGTGGGCAGTAGGCAATCCTATAGGACATTTTATTAATCAGTGATTGAGGGCCCCGCCCATTGAGCAACCACGAGAAGTGAGCCATTAAGTAGCCTTCCTCCATGGCCTCTGCATCAGCTCCTACCTCTAGGTTGCTTCCCTGTTTTAAGACCCTGCCTTGACTTTCTTCAGTGGATAATGATATGCAAGCAAAATTAACCCTTTGGCTCCCAGGTTGCTTTGGTCATGGTGTTTCATCATAGCAATAGAAACCCTAACAATGCACAAACACACAAAGATACAGGTCCAGACACACACATAAAGACACAAGTGCGCGCGCGCGCGCACACACACACACACACACACACACACACACACACACACACGAGTGGTCCTCAGCTGCACAGGCTTCTAAACCAGGGTCATCTACCTCCTACACTCTCGGGGCTGCTTGGCCGTGCACAGCTCACACATAGGGAGGGACACAGAGACTGCGGCCAGCATATGGGGATCTCTACTGGAAGGCCATGGGCATGGGCAGCAAGTGAGCCTCCAGTACAGATCTTCCTCTAAGGACCGGGAGGCCTTTGTGCAAAAGAGGGGGCTTTAAATCCCCAAGAGACATAAATAGGGGTGGATTTCAGCCCAGGGGTTTCAATTAAAGCTTGTCTGCAGAAGGTAATGATCACATTGATCACAGGCAAACATGGAGTTTTGACACCAGGTCCCACCAAGGCAGGGATAGCTGGCTCTGCTTGACCCCTAAACACCCCAGCCCACACCTCGACTTAGGGCAGTTCTTTCTCCTTGCAGCATTTGATAAGGGTTTCTGAGCCCTAGCACCAGGCTGGAGCCTCTTCCAACTCAGTGGGAAAGTGAGGCTAGCTCCAGCCTGGTGCTAGGGCTCAGAAGCCACTAAAGAGCTGGAGATGCACAAATTTGCCCTGGTCTGTTCATTTTGATCATTACCTTCTGCAGACAAACTTTAATTGAAACCCCTGGGCTCTCAGAAGAGTCATTAGACAAGACTGCAACCACGGCAGGCACTGCCTAGCAACCCTTCCCAAGCTAACCCTGTGTGGAGACTTGAGCCCACTTTTCCTCCTTTCTCCCTTCCAGAGCAATCGGGGAATTTGTTAAAACGCAGCAGGCTGGAGCAGGCCCTAAAACTCATGTTTCTAACTTGCTGTCTAGTCCATACAGCGATGTTCCTGATCCCTGCTTCACAGCTGGGAAAATTGTCTGAGGACCCATGGAGCATGCTCAGCATCCCACAGGCAGCGGAGCCAGGCCTGCCCTACATATCAGCTCTTCTCCCTATACTCCCAGCAGCAAGGATGACCAACCCCTGGTCCCTTGCCCCTGGTGTGCTCACAGCTTTTAAGAACAAGAGTAACTGACACTAACCTCTTCTTTACCAGGTTCAGAGCTTCCTTCGGGGATGGCTGTGCCGTCGAAAGTGGAAGAACATCATCCAGGACTACATCCGGTCTCCCCACGCGGACAGCATGCGCAAGAGGAACCAGGTGGTATTCAGCATGCTGGAGGCGGAGGCTGAGTACGTGCAGCAGCTACACATCCTTGTCAACAACTTCCTGCGCCCACTGCGCATGGCCGCCAGCTCTAAGAAACCCCCTATAACACACGACGACGTCAGCAGTATCTTTCTGAACAGGTAAGCGAGGGGGGGGGGGAGGGGGACAACAAAGGTGGGAGGCATCGGTTGCCAAATGTTGTTGAGCCGAATCCTACTACAAACCCACAGGTGTTTTCCACCAAGGGCAGCTGAGGAACCTGAGTCCCAAGGAGGAAGGGAATAATTCAAAGTAGTCTGACCAAACAGTTTCAGAGCCTGACATGGGAGTATAGACTAAGGCAGGCGTAGTCTAAATCTAAAGCATTTTGGCCATGGTAAGAGCGTTAACAATGACGATTTTAACTGCAAAAAACTTATAGAAGGTTGCTACTAACATGTGTGGGCAAGGGTCATGGATATGCCCAAACATTCTGTAACACACGGGAACTATTCTACCCCAAGGTACCAATACCACTACCAGTGAGAAACTCTACTTTCCGTACTTAACCGTTACGAATTGTCTTCGTCTATTTCATGATGCAATAACAAAATACCTGAAGCTGAGTCCTTTACTTTTTAAAAAAAATGGTTGGAAATACAGCTCAGATGAAGAACACTTGCCTGGTATATGGGAGACCCTCGGTTTTGTTCACAGAACTGTGGAGGGGAAAAAAAGAAAAGAAAAAGAAAGACAGCTTGTTCGCACTCATGGTTTGGGGGGGTGGGGGAGTTTAAGAGCTTAGCAGCAAGCTTGACTCCAGAGAGGTTCTTGTGATAAGAGCCTCACTGGACAGAAGCATGTGGAAAAGAGGTGTCCCAGAGTGAAGTAGGAAAGATGAGCCAGGCTTCTCTCCTTGGCTCCATGCTCCTCGTTAGCATAGATTCCAGCACAGGGCTCCAAATGTCTCCCCTATCTGAAGTCTGTTCCACTATGTGAGCCCCACCCTCCTCCTACCATAAATGCCTTGGGGATCAGCTTCCTGAGCCTGACCCTGCCTGCCTTCCACCTCAACTGTGGGGAGGGAAGGACTCTGGGCAGCACATGTGAAGAGTGAAGCTGCCTGCCTGCCGGTTTACCGGTTTACCAGAGAGCAGCTCTGCACAGGGTTCTGCCCAGCTACATTGCTTTCGAGAGGAAGTGGATGGCCACTTTAGAAACCTGATGTCAATTTAGTGATTTAATTTACTGGTGCTCAGTAAAAGGGTCCTAGAGAAGAAGGAGACCTCTCTCCTCCAGGTAGGCAGTGTCACCAAGGGTGTTAATTGCATGCTTCTCATACCTTGGAAAGCTCCTTCACCTAAGCAGTGGCAGCGGCAGGCTCTGAGTGGCCAGCTTGGTCTGCTTACAGACTTGAACGGTTTCCTTTTAATAAAAGCCATGCCGGGCACTGAGAGCTGGAAGCCACAGTTGTGCTAAGGCGCTCCTCCACCTGGTGACAGGGGATGTCTGTGTCCTGATGCTCACTCTGTTGATTGATAGTGAGTGACTGCCTGAAGCCTTGGTTTGGGCCAATGAGGAAGTCCGTGGAAGGAAATGCCACAATCCATTTGTCATGTCTGAAAGATCTAGGGAGTGGGCAGGGGTGAACGCCTAAGCCACCATAACTAGCAGTGTAGACAGGCCTGCATCTGCCCTGCTCTGGCCCCACTCTGGCCTCTTTGGTCCTGCCTTGGTCATGCCCCTTCCTGGTCACTGAAGAAGGAGGGAGGTAAGCAGATCTCAAATGAACTAATGCACTCTCCCCATTGGTTCCCTTGGATGTTCTATCCCTCACCAGCCCCTAGACCTCTTGATAGCTATTAGCCAATATTCCCTTCTGTATATTCATAGAGTGCCTCTCTGCAGTAGCCCTCACTACATTTGAACATTGATTTCTTTTGTGTATGTGTGAGTGTGCGCTCATGTGTCCATGGAGAGGCCAAATGGTCAGCACTGGGCGTCTCCTTCAATCTCTTTCCACATTAGATTTGTTTGCCCCTTGTTTTCTAGAATAAGATCTCTCAGAAAACCCAGATCTCACTAATTTGGCTATAATCATTGACCAGCAAGCACCAATGATCCTCTTGTCTGCTTTCCCAGAGCTGAGATTGCTGACATATGTCACCACACCAGGTTCCACATGGGTCCTGGAGATCCAAATGCAGAGTTGCATACTGGTGCGGCAAGTGCTTGACCCACTGAGCTGCCTCGAAAACCCAAACGAGGATCTCTTTAGTGTCTAGATCTTTCCAGAGGGATAGGACAGGACCTTAAGCTACACACTGCATAATTCCTGGGATACCACCCATACATGGGCCAGCAGAACTTATCTGGAAAGGGCTACATAGAAGTATTTTTATTTTACAGTAGGAGGCAGGAGAAGGAACAGGAGGGTAGTGGAGGGACAAGCCTGAGCGAAGTACAATGATACGTAAAATGTCATTGCTATTCGCTAAAAAAAAAAATAATTTAAGCCTAATCAGCCATCGTTGGGAAGAGAGGCCCCTTGGTCTTGTAAACTTTATATGACCCAGCACAGGGGAAGGCCAGGGCCAAGTAGTGGGAGTGGGTGGGTAGGGGAGCAGGGGCGGGGGTGGGGTATAGGGAACTTTCGGGATAGCATTTGAAATGTAAATAAAGAAAATAATAATAAATAAATTTAAAAAAATAATTTAAAAATCAATATTTTAGAGTTTGTGGTGCCTACATTCCCCATGGCAACTAAGCAGTAACAGAGACACGAACACAGGGGTTGGCTGCATTCCAATTAATTTTATTTATACACACTAACTTCATATAATTTTCACATGTCACAAAATATCTGTTTGAGAGTTCTTCCCCCCAACCATTTACAGTGTAAAAAAAAAAAAATTTCTACATGTGGTGGCACAAACCTCTAATGCCAGCACTGAAGATGCAAAGGCCAGGCTGGAGTATCCTTAAGTACATAGTGAGATTCTGTCTTAAAACAATAACCTCAAAGATGTGAAAGTCACCTGAGATGGGGTGTGTTGTGCGCGTCCCACAGGCCGCAGCTGCTAACCTCTGACGCCGAGTGCAATGAGGATGCTACACACCAGAACCCAATCTCTGCCTTTATCTTCGCGAGGTTTGGATATGGAGAGACCAACATCTGGTCTGGTGCCTGTCTCTGTGTTGGCAGGTCACAGCACAGAGCTTTTAGAAACCCTATGCTGTGTGCTCTCCTTAAAGAGTCGCAATAAACTTAGCATTTTCAAAGAATCAATCATTTTTACTTAAACCGACAGAACTGAAAGAGAAATCAATCATTTTTACCTACACTGACAGAACTGAATAAAATGGAAAGCCTTCCGATTATTCTAATCAAAAGTCGATTAAAAAAAAAAAAAAAAGGCATACTTGAGGCTGGAGAGATAGCTCAGCGATTAAGAGCATTTGCTTGCTCTTGCAGAGGGCCCACACTCAGTTCCCAGCACCGACAGGGTGGCTCACTACCATAGCTCCAGTTCCAAGCATCCAATGCCCTCTTCTGACCTCCATGGGCACCAGACATGCATGTTGTGCCCAGACATACATGCAAGCAAGACATTCATACACCTAAAATAAAATAAATAAATCTGAAGTAATTTTAAGGTACACTTGCATGTAGATGCTACTACACTCTCCCCCCTCCCGCTTCCTCTTCTCCCCTGCTCTCCTCCTCCCAACCAAAAATGTCAGTATGTGCCAAGAGGATGGCCTATGCAAAAACTGAGACAAGAGAAGCCTGAGCACAGTGGACAGGAATAAAGGCAGAGAGGCTGAAGCGAAATGAGAAAGAATATAAGACAGACTGCAGGGGGTGGGGGGATAGGGCAAGCTAAGGCCACTCTAAGTCAGCTCAGATGTTCAGGATTTATTGCTGCATTAAGAGAGAAGGTGATCTGAGGGCGAGTGTGGAAGCAGAGGACCGCTGAGGAGCCCACCAGCAATAGTCTAGGCAGAGATGATAGAGAGGCAGGTGTCACTGAGAGCAGAGCACAGAATCCATAACATGACGGTTAGGGGCTGGCTAGCTCAAGCTGCTGTTCAGTGAGAGGAGAAGCAGATGGTGGAGGAGTAGCTGTGCTGGATAAGCTGGAGGTCACCATCAATGGGAACCCAGCAGTGAGTCCAAAATCCAGTTAGTTTATCATCCAAATGGCGGTAGCTTTCCCCACTATCTACAGAGTAACTTTAAAATATGAGAAAATGGCCAGGCAATGGTGATGCACGCCTTTAGTCCCAGCACTTAGGAGGCAGAGGCAGGTGGATTTCTGAGTTTGAGACCAGCCTGGTCTACAGAGTGAGTTCCAGGACAGCCAGGG
>NC_034599.1:83995842-84012477 GCF_900095145.1 Mus pahari
AGAGAGAGAGAGAGAGAGAGAGAGAGAGAGAGAGAGAGAGAGAGAGAGAAATGATCCTGTTCAAAATAGGACCAACAACACAATTATGAAGAAATAAACAGAAGTCCCAAGTGATTGAGACATATCTTTTTTAAAGACTTGGAAAACACACAAATGGAACTTGGGGAAATGGCTTGGTTGGCACTTGGATCTGAGTTCCATCACAGAAAACATGTGAAAAACCTGAGGTGGTGTGTATCTGTGATCTCAGCACTGAGGTGGCAGAGACCAGAGGATCCCTGGGGTTTAATGGGGCTCAATAGTCAGCCAATATAGCTTACTTGGTGAACTTCTGGCCAGTGAGAGACCCTGACTCAACATAAGGTTGACAGTATTCCTGAGTAATGCACCTAAGTCTGGCCTCTGGCGTCACATGGCTACATACCTACAAGCACCTGTGCTTACAGAGAGAGAGACAGAGAGAGACAGAGACAGAGACAGAGACAGAGACAGACAGAGAGGAAGGAGGAGGAGGAAGAGGAGGGAGAGAGAGGAGGGAGGAGGAGGAGAGACAGAAGAAGAAGGAGGAGGAAGAGGAAGAAGAGGAGGAGGAAGAGAGAGAGAGAGGTGTACTAATGTCCAGATTAGAAAGATTCCATGTCAAAATGTTCTTTTCACCAAAAATACTTCTGAATTTAATGTAATTCTACTCAAAGTTCAGCCTAGCAAAATAATTTTTAAGTTCACTTAAGCAATGAAAGACACATTCCCTACCTCCAATTAGAATATGTTATAAAGAGGATGGGGAAATGTGGGTATTTGGTTGCTGCACAAACATGGGAGCAAGAGTTCAGATACACAGCACCGCCCAAATGCTGGGGTTACAGTGGTCTGCCTATAGTCCCCCAGGCAAGCTGGATAGCTAAACAAGCTGAGTTAACAAATGTTAGGTTCAGTGAGAGACCCTGCCACAGTAAATACAGTAGAGAGCAACTGATGAATATACCTGACACCAATTTCCTGTCTTCATTCCCATGGAAGCATGTAGACATACTTGCACATACCACATACACACAAAGGTGGGTGGATGGATGGAGAGTTAGATGATTGATAGATAGATAGATAGATAGATAGATAGATAGATAGATAGAATATGACAGGTAGGTAGATGATAGATAGATAGATAGATAGATAGATAGATAGATAGATAGATAGATATTAGGTAGATAAATAGATGATAGGTAGGTAGGTAGATAGATAGGTGATAGGTAGGAAGGTAAGTAGAGATAGGTAGGTAGATAGATAAATAGATAACAGATAGATTGATGATAGGTAAGTAAATAGATATATGATAGGTATCATAAATAGATAGATAAATAGATGATGGGTAGATAGATGATAGGTAGATGATAGATAGATAGATAGATAGATAGATAGATAGATGATAGACAGATAGATAATAGGTAGGTAGATAAATAGAAAGTAGGTAGGTAGGTAGATTGATGAAAGGTAGATAGATAGATAAATAAATAGATAATAGATAGATAGATAGATGATAGGTAAGTAGATAGATAAATAGATGATAGGTAGATAGATGATACTTAGGTAGATAGAAGATAGATAGATGATAGGTAGGTAAATAGATAATAGGTAGGTTGGTAGATTGATAATAGGTAGGTAGAGTGATGGTAGGTAGGTAAATAGATAAATATATGATAGGTAGGTAAGTAGATAATAGATAGATAGATGATAGATAGATAGTAGGTAAAAAAATAAATAGATGATAAATAGAAAATAGGTAGTTAGATAAATAGATGATGGGTAGATAGATGATAGATTGGTAGATAGATAGACAAATATATAATAGGTAGGTAGATTGATGATAGGTAGGTAGATAGAAGATAGGTAGGTAGGTACATAGACAGATACATATATAATAGGTAGATAGACGATAGATAGATAGATAGATAGATAGATAGATAGATAGATAGATAGATGATAGGTAGTTAGAAGTAGGAAAATTGATGATAGGTAGATAGATAGATAGATAGATAGATAGATAGATAGATGATAGGTAGGTAGATAAATGGATAGATAGACAGACAAATAGATAATAGGTATGTAGATTGATGATAGATCAGTAGAGAGATGATAGGGAGGTAAGTAGATGATAGATAGTAATAAGTAGGTAGATGAATAGATAATAGGTTGACTGATGAAAGGTATGTAGGTAGATAGATGGTAGGTAGGTAGGTAGGTAGGTAGATGATAGGTAGGTAGATAGATAAATAGATAATAGGTAGGTAAGTAGATTGATGATAGCTAGGTAGATAGAGAGATGATAGGTAGGGAGAGAAGAGATGATAGATAGGTAGAAGTAGGAAGATTGATGATACATAAATAGATAGTTGGATTGATTGATTATATACACGTAGATAGAGAAGAGATGATAGGTAGGTTGATAGATAAATTGATAGGTAAGTAGATAATAGGTAGGTAGATAGATAGATAGATAGATAGATAGATAGATAGATAGATAATAGGTAGATAGATAAATAGATGATAGGTAAAGAGATGATAGGTAGGTAGATAGAGGATAGGTAGATAGATAATAGGTAGGTAGGTAGATAAATAGATGATAGATAAGTAGATAGATGATAACTAGATGACAGATAGATAGATAGATAGATAGATAGATAGATAGATAGATAGGCAAATAGATAACAGGTAGGTAGATAGATTAATGGTAGGTAGGTAGATAGATAATAGGTAGATAGATAAATAGATGATAGGTAGATAAATAGGTAAGTAGGTAGGTAGGTAGATAGATAGACAAATAGATGTCAGGTAGATTGATGACAGGGAGGTAGATAGATGAGAGGTAGGCAAATTGCTGATACGGGGAGAGAGACAGAGAAAGAGAGAGAGAGAGAGAGAGAGAGAGAGAGAGAGAGAGAGAGAGAGGGAGGGAGGGAGAGAGAGAGAGAGAGAGAGAAATAGATTATAGGTAGGTAAATAGATAGATAGATAGATAGATAGATAGATAGATAGATAGATAGATAGGTAGAAGTAGGAATATTGATGATAGGTAGATTGATGATAGGTAGGTAGATAGAGAAATGATAGGTAGAAGTAGGAAGATTGATGATAAATAAATAGATAGGTGGATTGATTATATATATACATAGATAGAGAAGAGATGATAGGTAGATAGATGATAGCTAGATAATGGGTAGATAGATAGATAGATAGATAGATAGATAGATAGATAGATGGATAGATAGATAGAAAGACAGACAAATAGATAATAGGTAGGTAGATTGATGATAGGTAGAGAGAAAGAGAGAGATGATAGGTAGGTAGGTAGGTAGGTAGATACATAGATAACGGGTAGGTAGATAGATGATAGATAGATAGATAGATAGATAGATAGATAGATAGATAGATAGATAGATAGATAGATAGTAGGTAGGTAGATAAGTAGATGATAAGTAGGTAGATAGATGATAGCTAGATAATAGATAGATAGATAGATAGATAGATAGATAGATAGATAGATAGATAGATAGATAGATAGATAGATAGAAAGAAAGAAGTAACAAAGGTATATCATAACATGGTACAACCACCTAAGACCAGAATCAGCCAACACGTTATCAAAAAGAAAGTCTAGGCTCAGGCTGAAGAATGTTTGTAAATTTAGTAAAAACCACAGGCATTCTAATTTGAATTAGACACTTGGCAAACCAATCAAAGAGGAAGATCACATCCATAGCCTTTCTTCTCATATTACTGCAAAGCAAGCTTTGGTTAAGTATTTTCACATAAAGTACAGGTAAATACAGATGCTGCATAAGGGTTGGGAAAGACCTGGTGTCCAAGGTTGAGGCAGAAAGAAAACAGAGATCCTCCCATAGCAAAATGGAAAATCACATCACCAACCATGATAAATCCTAAGGGAATGTGGGGGCTTACACATGCCAGGCCTGTGTTTGAAGGAGTCGTTTCAAATTCTTGAGAGAAAAAGACTAAACAGGGAATACCAAGCAGTTCCCAAAATAGAGACAAAAGGCTGCTATCCATGAAAAATGTTCAACCAATCCACTAATTGTGTGTGTGTGTGTGTGTGTGTGTGTGTGTGCGTGTGTGTGTGTGTGTGTGTGTGTGTGNGTGTGTGTGTGTGTGTGTGTGTGTGTGTGTGCGTGTGTGTGTGTGTGTGTGTGTGTGTGTGCATGCCTGTCCTCTCCTTCTATCCGTCTGTCCTCTCCTTCTATCCGGCTGTCCTCTCCTTCTATCCGTCTGTCCTCTCCTTCTATCCGGCTGTCCTCTCCTTCTATCCGTCTGTCCTCTCCTTCTGTCCGTCTGCCCTCTCCTTCTGTCCGTCTGTCCTCTCCTTCCACCTTGTTTGAGTCAGCTCCTCTTCGTTGTTCACTGCCATGGATACCTGTCTCTACTTCCCATCCCCCCACAGGATTGCCAGCTACAGGTGTGTGCTACCACATCCATTCTGAATAGATGTGACTTTTCACAGGCTCCGCTTAGGTCTCCACCACATTTTGGTAATTCTTGTGGAATTTAAAACCTTGTTATGTTATAATGATCTGTTAGAAGTGACTTTGGTGGTATGATTTAATTGTTTAGGATGCCGTGAATCTTAAGATGATCCACTTGAAGCCAGGCATGGTAGCACACAGCTTCAATCCCAACACTTGGGAGGCAGAGGCTGGTGGATCTCTGTGAGTCTGAAGCCAGCCTGGTCTACAGAACATGTCCCAGGACAGCCAGGGCTACAGAGAAACCCTGTTACCGAGCAGAGGGTGGGGGGCAGGGGGCAGGGAGAGAATGGACCATTGGATATGATACATGCCATGTGTGTTCTGAAGGCTCCACCAGTTGGCTATTACTGTATCTCGCTCGCTGTCCTCTGGCCTGCTGATCTCCAGAGATGATACTGAAATTGGAACAATAACTCTACAGTGGCCCCTGAGTGTGTGAATAAAACACATTCTCACTATCCTATTTTGAGTCAAAAGCAAAAATATGGCTCAGTGAGAAATGCATGCTGAGAACTGAATGGCCTGAGAGCCAAGCTCCTTGCAACAAGCAGCCAAGTTCTGAAGGCAAAGAAAACAGCCTTGAAGAGAATTAAAAGTGCTAGTCTAGAGCAGGAGAGATGGCTTGGTGTAAAATACTCTTTCAGCCCTTGCAAAGGACGGGAGTTTGAGTCCCGAATTAGGAGCTCACAGATGGCTGTCATTCTAGTTCCAGGAAACCCTATGCCTCTGGCCTCCTCAGGTGCCTGCCCTGAGGGGCACATACCCACACTCAGGCACATAATTAAAAATAACAAAAATAAAGCCTCTATTTAAAGAAAAAGGAGGCACTGGTCCAATAAACACCAATGCTGAGAAGGCTAGCAGTCATGTTACTGTTAGAGGGACACACTGAGTGGTCCAGAGGGAAGCTCAAATAAACAATGGTGTTGCCTGAGGGTGGGACCTAATCCAGAGGGATGGGATGCGCTGACTCTCTTCAACTCAGAGAAAGCAGAGAGGTGAGAAAGCTGTAGAAGCTGGCAGATGTTCATGGACAGAAGTCACCCCTCCAAGGTACAATGCAAGGGACTGATGGGGAAACTGGAGGAAGTTGTCCAGAAGCTGGATCAGAGATAGTCCATGATGACAGCCGCACTTCACACCTGATTCACCATGTGGACCAAAGAGCCTGACAGAACAGACAGTTCTGTGGAAGACTGTCCCAGCTACAGAGAAACTGGTGTCTGGTTTCAGAGCTTCAAAGAATAGGCTGTCTTGCTAAGAACCCAGACATAGAGGCTAAGCCAGTGATCATTTAAAATTCTGAATTCTCAGAAGCCTGAATCTTCCTCACCAGCACTCTCTGAAGGGAGCCAGGCACACCTATATATAGCATGGAAGTCCACTGTTGAGATCTAATGCTAAGGGAAAAAAAGACTCCTTCCGAAATAGTGCCAGTGATTGACAGTGCCCCTGGTCACTCCAGAGCTAACATAGAGACATACAGAGCAAATCCTTATCTCCTGCCTGCTAACATGATATCTGGTCTACAGCTGGGGTCTCAAGGAAGACTCAAGGAAGAATATCAACTTTCAAAGCTGATTATCTAAATAATATACTTTTGTAAGGATGCCACAGACAGGGCTTCTTCTTAAGGATCTGGTCAGAGTTCATCCAAGAACTTCTGGAGAACACACACCCATTGTAGATGTCAGAAAGAACATCTGTGATTCAGGGGAAAGACCGAGACATGAACGTTAACAGGAGTTTGGAAGCAGATGGTCTCTCTCACAGGTGACTTGGGGGCATCCAAGACTTCCACAGAGAGTTTCATCTCGGGTGTGGGGGAAACAGCAAAGAACCAGGATTAGAAGCAGAGTCTGAAGACGAGCTGGGAGGGCTGCAGTGTTGGGATATAAGCAAGAAGCTGGCGCCTTTGGGTAACTCCTGCCCGTGGAGACCCTGCGAACACTCTAATGTGCCAGGGTTTGGGGTGCCGCAGAAACTTACTTCCAGCAGCAGCAGCAGCAGGGGCTGGGGTTCTAAGTTTGGAAGAAGTTTGCCTGGCCGTAAAATCCAGAATTCAGAGCTCCTGCCCTGACAGAGAGGAGTCAGTGAATCCGGGAAACTTCACCGTTGTCTTTATTTTAAGAAGTCACCACAGCCACTCTAACCTTCAGCGGTCACCTCGTTGGTCACAGTGCTCAGTGTTGCTGCAAGACCCTCCACCCACAGGACTGGCTTTCTGAGGATTCAGGTAGCCATTAGCATCTTTCAGCAAGGAAGTGTTATTCAGTTAGGGTATGTGGGTGTTTAAGTCATCATTCTCAGACTGGGAAGGTGGCTAAGTGGGCAAAAGCTCTTGCTACATGAGACTGAGGATCTGAGTTCAAATCTTTAGCGTTCGTATAAAATATTGACATAGCTGCGCATGCCTTTAACACCAGTGCTGAGAAGCGGAGTCGCGAGGATAAGCTGGGGCTTGCTGGCTGCCAGTCCAGTTCCAGGTTCAGTGAGACCTTGCCTCAAAGGAACAAGGCAGAGAGTGATGGAGCAGGACACTTTCTATTCTCCTCTGGTCTCCATTCTCATGCAGGTGATCTTTGGCACCCATAAGTGTGCTTATACGAAATACACACCGTACAGACACACAGAGACATCACGGTACTGCACATTCAGATGGAAAAAGAGTGGAAATGTAACTTTTCCCCCCCCTCACTCTCAGTGAGGGGGGGAAAAATCTTGTGACTCGATTAATTAGCCTGTTTGCTTTGCTGTATGGTCTGGAGCCACCCCTTGTAATGTCTTCAAGCCGTCTCTACCATCCTTTCTGTGATATCCCTGGTTCGTTGCTACACTGACTTGTTTAGTATTGGGATCTAAAGAGCTTCCTTTCCTCACTGGTGCATGTCCGAGTGTCTGGTGCATGTCTTCTGGCTGCCTGGAGTGGCTTCCCTATGACGAGGCTCTGCTCTCTGCTCCGATGTGTTCTCCCTCACAGCAGTTTGTGCTCTGAGGGGGTCTTGCTGTATCGGTACTACCTGAGCAGGGGGAAGAGGTGACGGAGCCATGATCAGCACAGGTGGGTAGAGCGGGGTCCATGGGCAAAGGGCCCTCAGGAAGTCCGAAAGGTTCTGTGCACCGCAGACAAGGAAGGGGAAGGAGGAAAAGGCATTGGGTAAGGCACGAGAGAGAGAATGGATGAAGGCATTAAAGGAACAGTGGGGATCTGGGCTCTGCTAGGCTCCTACTGTATACCAGGCATCCAAGCAGCCTGAGTAATACAGGAGATTCTTCACCTCAGCTTATTTCACAGAGAAGGATATCAATTTCAGAGATGTTAGGTGTCTTGGATGGAGAATACACAGCTAGGAAATAGCCTAAGTCAGATGTGAGCATCATTCTAGATGGGTCCCAGGCCCCATCTCTTCACACTGTCAGTGGCTGGTGTTCTGTATTCTCCAGGTCTCCCCAGTCCCTTGAGGCAGATGAAGTAGGGGGAAGACAGCAGAGAAGGCTGCCGGCCACAGCAGCTCTGCCATCTTCATGGGCTCACACCCCTCGCACAGAGGGGCTTGTGTGGTGCCACTCGGTCCTAGGTGTTTAGAGCTCCTATTGAGGGCCTCGATTTAGCATGGCACTAAAATGTCCAGCAGGGTCCTTCCCAGGGAGGTAGGAAATCCAGGCAGGAACTCACCTGTTCTCTGTCTTTCAGCGAGACCATCATGTTCCTGCATCAGATCTTCTACCAAGGCCTGAAGGCCCGTATCTCTAGCTGGCCCACCCTGGTGCTGGGTGAGTAGCCATCCCCATGGGGTCCCCCATATGCCTTTCCTGAGCAGGAGACAGCTCCGTTCCTCTAGGTCATCACAGTGAGTCTCTCTGTAGACCCCAGAGTCCCTGAGAGGAGAAAGACAACCGGCATGGCTCCTAGAAGGGAATGAGGCCTTTTGATTTGCTTGTCCACTTTCCCTTTCAACGGCGACATGGCCACCCAGAAACAAGCCCACCGCGAACATCTCAAACCCCAGAAAGGTAGAAAACACTTAAAACATCACCTGTCGCTCTGTCTCTCAAAGACGGCCTCCCCAGTCATGGCCGTGTTCTTTTCTACACTTCCCTATACACAGAGACCCCGAGAGTGCTCGAGTTTTCTTTTCCCATTTCACATGGCTGAAAACAGAGTAAGTTAGGGAGCCTGAGGCTTGTTTGTACAGACATTTTATTCATTTGCTTACATCAGATTATTACATTATGCTGATACATTGCTGCTGCTGCTGCTGCTGCTGCTGCTGTTTTGTAATAGGGTCTCTAGCTGGTCTGGAACCTGCTATGAGACCGGGCTGACCCTGAACTGGTAGAGAGCTGCCTGCCTCTGCCTCCCAACTGCTGTGATTAAAGGGGCATACCACCACGACTGGCAGCAGGCCACATCTTAGCTTAGCTTTGTAAACGGAGCATTTTGGTCACACCCAGTTTTCTCATGCTGAGTTTTTTAATGGCTGTCTAATGGAGCCAGTGTCCCTAAGGGTATATACCATAAACCAGGCAACCAGTTTGCTCTTCTTACTGGTTCTAAGCTGTTGCAAATCTTTAGTGGCCATTTTATCCAGAAGTTGGATTACTAGGAAAAAGGCTCTGGCTTCGTCTGCGTTGCCTAGAAAGCTGTGCGGTTGGACTCCAGGGATGAGCCGTACCCGTGCCTTCCATCGTACGGCCCCTGTACCAGGTTCTCACTTTGGTAGGTAAAGGAACAGCAGTGTTCCCTTCACTACAGAGGGGAAGACCCTGAGGCTACAGAGTCACAGTGAGAGCCAGGCCAGACGTAGCTTTCCGGCCCCCTTCACTCTTTAGATGTTTCTTGTGTCAAAAACCCTGCTCTATGGGGCTGGGGAAGATAGCTCAGTTAGTAAAATGTTTGTCTCAGGGGAACAATGACGTGAGTGAAGTCCCAGAAGCCACAAAAAAAAATCTCAACCTGTGCCCAGTGGGATCATACTCGCTGCTGCTCTCACAGGGCACTCAGGTTTGGTTCTCCTTCACCCATATGGAGGCCAACAAAGGTCTGTAACTGCAGTTCCAGCTGACTCTGACGCCCCTTCTGGCCACTATGGGTACTGCGTGCACATGATACGTTCATATAAGCAAAGCATGCATGAAAAATGAGGACATAATTGTTCCTGAGTGTATACATGAAATAAAAACAAATAAACATTTTTAAATGTACACAGTGGCATACACTTATATTCTTCCAGTCAGTGCTGGAGAGGTAGAGAGAGGTAGATAGATCCCTGGGGCTTTCTGGCCAGACTACCCTAATCAGCAAGGGCCAGGTGCCAGGAAGAGACCTTATCTCAGAAAGCAAGGCCCATGACTCCTGAGGAATGACCCCAAAGACTGAACCCTGCCTTCTACATACAAACACACAGAGGTATGTGGGCACACCACATCCATACCCACACACATGAACATGCATACACACATTAGTTAGGGTTTTTCTGCTGTGAACAGACACCATGACCAAGGCAACGTTATAAAGACAGTATTTAATTGGGGCTGGCTTACAGGTTCAAAGGTTCAGTCCATTATCATCAAGGCGGGAGCATGGCAGCATCCAGGCAGGCAGAACTAAAAGTTCTACATCTTTATCTAAAAGCTGCTAGCAGAAGACTGACTTCCAGGCAGCTTGGGGGAGGGTCTTAAAGCCCATGCCCACAGTGACACACCTACTCCAACAAAGCCACACCTCCAAATAGTGCCACTCCCAGGGCCAAGCATATACAAACCATCGTGTGTGTGTGTGTGTGTGTGTGTGTGTGTGTGTGTGTGTGTGTGTGTGCGCGCGCACACACACACACACACACAGAAATCCAGCCTCTTACAAAGACACTTTGAGTGGAGTCAGTTGCTGCCCACACTCCACACCACATGGATCAACCATGAGATAAGGTGTGACTTACACCAAGGCTGTCTTCCAGAGATCGTTCCCAGAGCAGGGCCCCTGGGAGCCACAGCTATCAGGGTATGGGACTCCTTACCATCTTTCTAAGCCTCTGCCATCAGAGCTGCCACAAGATAGTTCACACCTTAGTCCTGAACCCACTCCCCCAAGGTGGGAGCTCTTTGTTGAGGTGGGATTTGAACCTCGCACACACAGCCTCTCTAGGTGGGCCAATGGGCCAAAGGCCTGGGGCTACCTCGCCCTCTGACCTGCGGACCCCACTTCCTCTGCAGCGGACCTGTTCGACATCCTGCTGCCCATGCTGAACATCTACCAGGAGTTCGTCCGCAACCACCAGTACAGCCTCCAGATCCTTGCTCACTGCAAGCAAAACCGGGACTTTGACAAGCTCCTCAAGCAGTATGAGGCCAAGCCAGACTGCGAGGAGCGCACACTGGAGACCTTCCTCACCTACCCAATGTTCCAGGTGACTGCTGTTGACCTACAAGGAAGCAGGCTGGGGCAGGGGCACTGAGGGCACAGCTGGCAAGACACAGTCCCTCCCCCCAAAATCGCCCCCATGCACCTGTCCTCTCCAGCAGTGAGGAAGGTGAAGGGGCAGTTCCTGGAGACAGTCACGTGCGGGTCCCCACTGTTCTGGCTCTCCAGTCACATCAGAGATGCAGCCTGCTTTCCTCCTCAGTCTCTCGGGTTCAAAGATCCATTCTTGACTCTCTTGCTTTCTGTCCCTCTCCTTCATTCCCATGCATCTCTTGTCGACCCTCACCGTCTCTCCCTCCTTGCCCTGTCCCTCCTCGGCTCCCTGTCCCTTTCTGTCTCTCCACCTGTTCCTCGTCTTCCTGGCCCCATCCTATCATGTCCCCCACCACTCACAGATCCCCAGGTACATCCTGACACTCCATGAGCTGCTGGCCCACACACCCCATGAGCATGTGGAGCGTAACAGCCTGGACTATGCCAAATCCAAACTAGAGGAACTGTCCAGGTGAGTGCCCAGCCACGGTGCAAAGGGTGGGCAGGGCAGGGCAGGGCTAAGAATTGCCTCAGGAAAATCACAGCCTACCTACCTCCTTTAAAAGCTGGGTCACCTGACTGGCCTGCACAGCTTACAGCTTACACACAGGTCTAGAGGAAGCAGCTGGGTGCTGTCGCTGGCACTGATAGGACCTGCAGAATCCTGCCATTAAAGTAGACCCACAACCCAGAAGAGCAGCTTCCAGGAACTTTCAATACCTACTACCCCTCTTGTTCAGTGTCAGCTTGTCAAACCCTGTAGTAGTAAGCCAGGTTTAGTGTTAGACGCCTAGAAAATCCTAGTACTCAGAAGATGAAGGCAGGAAGGTCAGAAGTTCAAAGCCAGCCTCTACTCTAAGTCGGAAGACAGCCTAAGTAAGCTACTTAAAACCATATATTTTTTAAAAAAAAAAGTTTTAGACAAAAACAAGGCAGGAATATAGCTTAGTTGATAGAGTGCTTGCCCAACATGCATGAAGAAGCTTTGTGATCAGTATCCAATACTACATAAAACCAGCTATGGTGGCCCCTGTTACACCCCAGCACTTACAAAATAGAGACAGAGGAATCCAAAGTCTACATTCCAAGGCTACCCTGGAATCTATGAGGCCTTATCTCAAAAAAAACAAGCAAAAAACAAACAAAAAAAAATGTGGTGATAAGAGCCCCCCCATGGATGGGATTCCCAAGTGACTAGCTGGAGTTGCCATAACAACAGGAGGTGACAGGTGGAAAAGCTGTGACCATTAAGGACACTATGGTCCTCTAGCCTAAGAATTCCTCGCCTGGCCTTCTCTCAGTCCTGCAGTCCAGAGGGGGCCTTCCTCTGCAAGAGCAGAAGCAGGCAGGGGAACCCTGTCACACCCCCACCGAGGTGCTGGGAGTGTAGGGGGGGTGGCCTAGATTGGGAAAGGAGCTCAAAGGCAGAGCTTTGTGGAGGAGAAGGGAAAACTGAGGCTGCTAGAGAGAAGGGAGCCAGTCTAGATGTCCCAGAGGGTTTAAATTAAAATGGGAATGCCTTCGGTCATCTGCCATCACTGTCTGTCCCTCCTGCCCTGTCTCTAGGCAGAGCAAGTAGCATTTCCCAGAGCACTAGGTGGGAGAATGGGAAAAGACTAGTGATTCTAGACAGGATGCCTTTAGATACCCAATTGGAGGAGACCAGAAAGGAGGATTCTAGAGTCTGGAATCAAGAGCTGTCATCAGTTTGGTGACAACCACCATGCTATATCGTCACAGGAGTGACTTCAGACAGGAAGACACCAGAGCCTAGGATTGAACCTCGATGGAGGTCACAACATGAAGTTGAGCCCTGTGGTCAGACATAGCCGATTAGGAATAAGGACGAGGGAGGCTCAACTTCCTGAAGCCAGCAAAGGATAACAGGCTCCCAGCTAAGCATAGGAGCAGGCTGAGACTGGCAGGAGACAAGCTGCCTAGCCTGATCCTTCTGAAACTTACCCATTAGGCTCCCATGTCGTGTCTCCACCACTGTGGAGTTCCCCCCCCTTGGGTCTTTCAGAGTCCAACATGCCCAAGCAAAACTTCAACCTCACCTTCAGAAATGTTCTCTCTGCCACTGGCACTTCTCAAACAGAACCCCATCTTTAGGAACTGGGTGTCTCAGAAAAACATTTCTGTGGAGGAGAAGGGAAAACTGAGGCTGCTAGAGAGAAGGGAGCCAGTCTAGATGTCCCAGAGGGTTTAAATTAAAATGGGAATGCTAAACCAGAAAAAAAAAAAACAACAACAACAACAACAAACAGTAAACTAAAATGCTGAGCCTCACCTGCTCCCCAACACTCCACACGTGGACAACTGAGGGCCGGCTGGCTGAGGCTTGAGGCTTTGCTCATTTTATAGCCCACACAAGCACCTCTCCCCTTAGATTAAACCACATGTGGTCACCAGCCCTCTTAGTGACATTGCCTGTAGTATTTCAGAAATAGGCAGGAAAGCACGAGATATGCTCTTCTTGAAGTAGGTAGGGATTTCTCAGTGCTTCTCTGCTTTCCTAAAAAGCCTGGGAACCCACCAGAGCAAAATTGCCAGAGCCCCCTTTTTCCCCCCCTCGCACATGTCACTTTTTTTTCAACGTAATTATATGGCGCCATCTCCTGGGCAGTACTAGAGTTGCAGAAGACAGAAAAAAAAAAAAACGAACAGATTGTTTTCCTCCCAGAAGGCAAGTAGATAAAAAGCCAGTCTTTCTCTCTGAGCCAGCATAATTGGCAGGCACTCACAAATCTCATAATATTCCAGGACCCAATGCAGCATTAAAAGCACAGCCGTGTAAAGACATGGCAGAAAGATCTGGTACATAGCTCAGTGGTAGAGCATCATCCCCAAGACCTTGAGTTCAATTCCCAGCAAGGAGGGGACAGCCTGAAGAAAAGAGTTCAGGGGCAATGAACGTTGCTTGTGGATGAGCATAGTGTATAGTAAGACACGGGTAACAGGCAATGGTATCCTGGACTCACATCTTCCTCCTGGACTGGATTTGTTCTCCATCCTACAATGCTCAGCACTGAAATGTGCCAATTTCCCTTTCATTTTTCCTAAAAATAAGCACCTGGCAACTTGGACTGCCAGGGGATTAAACCAGATGGAGCCTGGCCAGTGTCCAGCATACAACTGGCACTCAGTAGACACGAATCCCCTTCCCTTTCTTAACCGTGGGACCCACACCCTAGCTTCTCTTCTTAGGTCTGCCTAGAGAGAGCATCCCCCCCCCCGGAAGTGGACCAGCATATCTCTTACTTCCTGTCTCCCCAGGATCATGCATGACGAAGTCAGTGAGACCGAAAACATCCGCAAAAACCTGGCCATTGAGCGTATGATCACTGAGGGCTGTGAGATCCTCCTGGACACCAGCCAGACCTTCGTGCGCCAAGGTAGGGCGGTTGCTCTGCATCCCCACTGAGGGGGGTCCCTGAGAGGAGGGTGGCACTCGGGGACATCACCAGTAGACTGACCTGCAACCATGACTGTGGGATGTTCTGGACTGCTGGGATGCAAAAGCTTGACGTGGAAGCAGAACTTATACACACACACACACACACATGCCGGTACTACTGGTCTTCCATCATGCCAAATAGGAATCTACTACCCAGGTTAGCCATGGGCTTTATGTTGTAAGCTCTGACCTGTCCTTTGGTGGAGAAAGTAAGAGACAGAATAGGGGCAGATAGCAACTGGCCTTGAAAATAGAATTTGTCAGAGGTATTGGGAGGAATGCCCACACTCGAGGGTTCTCATCGAAGTGAGTCTTACCGTTTCTGCCTCCTGCTTGCCCCGAGAATGGGTCTGGATGGCCTGGCCCTGTTGAGCTCCTGGTGGCTCAGAGACATCAGAGCCATGATGCATTTGAAGGTCACCTTATGCTGCTGCCCATTCTGTGTTCGACTCAGCATTTGCTCCTTTGTCCCAGATGGACCTCTGTCCCCAAATAATCTTCCAGCATCTCCTCCATTCAGGTCTGGAGTTCGCTAGCTACTAAATAGCTCTGTGCGAGGCTTGTACTGATCTGTACATCAGAATCTGACCTCTGGGGAGGATCTGATATACATTATGTTCCATGGAGGGTGGCTGCATTTGACCCCCAGGAAGCCCAGGGGCAGTTCCCAGTCTCCATGTCTCCCTGAGTTGCACAAGCCATGATCTATACCAGAGGCATTCCCAAGAAGCCTCCTTCTCCGTCTCTGAAGCCCTGGGAAATAAAGGCCCTCCTGGAAGCTGCCATATCACCCAGAAAAAAATCACTTCCTCCTTTGTACTGGAGCAGGACCTGGAGCCCCTCTCAGCCCTTCCCACTGTTCAGCCTCACAGCCAACACTGACCCTTGCCCTATGTATGCCGGGTCCCCATGGGCTTCCAAGGCCCCCAGAGAATAGAACCAGCACTACCTTGCAGAAGAAAACGCTGTCACAAATGGACATCTCAGATAGAGCAGGACAGGGAAGTCAGGGGAGAGAGGGTTTCCTAGAGAGGCTGGGGAGTGTGGTCTGGAATGACATTAGCTATGGGATAGAGAGATGAAGGCAGAGAGGAGAGAGGCTGGGAGGTGAGCCCAATACAAACTGTACTGAGGGTCCCTGAGGACAGCGAGGACAACAGGGAAGGAACCCATTGAGCAGGTGTTACGTGGGACACCCCGAGTAGAGACAGACAGCTACTCTATCCAACAATGACTTTCTACTGTATTACACCGAGGATCATCACATGCTCAGTCTGGGCTCTGAAGCTAAGTGCCAAAATCAATTGGTGATGTCTGCTGTGGCCACAGCTATGCAGTCCACCATGCTAAGACACCAGAACCTGCCTCCAGCCCCCAATTCTTCAGCCTCATTACTCAGTGCCATTTCCAGACCTCAGCCCAGCTCTCCATTTCTTTTAGGGGTCCCTTTGCTTGCCATGACCCTGGTCCCTGGCTGGGAGGTTGTGAGACCCTGTAGAGAGCCCTCATTTCCCCCTCTCCTGGCTCTGAGGCTGAGCTGGAAAGAGTGACTAGGATATTTGGACTACCTTGATCCACAACCACGTGTGGCTGTACCTCCACCTCCAAGGCTGGTCCATAGGGTAGTGCCATCTGTACCATCTGAGGCTAGGCTCAGACCCTCCTCATCACTATCCCCTGTTCTTCCAGGTTCCCTCATGCAGGTGTCCTTGTCAGAAAAGAGCAAGTCCTCTAGGGGCCGCCTGGGGTCTCTGTCCATTAAGAAAGAGGGTGAGCGCCAGTGTTTCCTGTTCTCCAAGCATCTCATCATCTGCACCAGAGGCTCTGGTGGGAAACTGCACCTAACCAAGGTAAGGCTATGGGAGAGGAGCTGCAGGGCCCGGGGCTCAGGCATACAGGCTCCTCCTTCACTTCAGGGCTGGAGCCTGATGCTAGAGTTGGGTGCCAAAGCCCTTAGGTGGGAGTTTGTGAGTGTGTGAACAAATGCCTGGACATACCCTAGCTAAGCTGAAGGTGGAAATGGGTAGAGCACCCCCTGGTGACTTCCTCTGAAGAAATCGTGGATCTGGAAAGGTGGTGTCAGGCCCCAGAGACTCCCACAGCTGGTCAGGAGTTCTAACCAACCCTTCAAGACACAAGTGTGAGCGCATGCGTGTGCGCGCATGTGTGTGTGTGTGTGTGTGTGTGTG
>NC_034599.1:84012557-84015923 GCF_900095145.1 Mus pahari
AGAGAGAGAGAGGTACTGAGGAGAGTAGAGGATTCCCTTCGGCCAAGGATTAGAGCAACACATAGCATCTTTGTCATCTTTAGGCAAAGTTTCTCAGACAACACCCTCCTGACTTTCCCAGACACCCACTTCTCTATCACAGGAGGCCTTCCTCAGGTCAGGTGACCCTAGAAAGCTGCTGAACTGTTATTACCAAGTCTCCCCTCTTGGAGCACAAGATCAATGGCCTGGCGTGTCCCACTAGGCAGAGGGCAATAAGCATCTAGAACCCAGGACCTTTGCTCCTGCTATGTATTCAACTACACAGCCTTACCTCTTCTTCAGCAGACCCTTCAAGACGTTCTTTGAGCAAAGCGTAAGATCCTTTGGGCACGTCCTTTTAAGACCTGCTCAAATGCAGCTCTGTGGTAAAGCCTGGGGTTCAAACTACTGCTCCCCAACACACTTAATTGATGGTCTCATTGCTCTGAACCCTAGCTGGCCCCAGCTCTGTCACCCATGCGATCTTGGAAACGTTCTTGTCTTGCATACATTTCATCAGTCAAAACAAAGATCACAGTCCCCACCGAGACAATGCATGAGGTAGCTGAGAGTGCCTGTGAGTCTGCTGTGCTGATCATGAGATCTCGTCGCTCTGCGCTGCCGTCTCTTCCCCTACTCTGTCCATCCTGGAGAAGCAGATGGGATTTCAAAAGTGAGCATGTTGCATCCTGAAAAGGGGCCAGAAGGTGCCCTTAATTTAGTGAGAGGATCGGGGAAACCTTCCTTCGGGGATGCCTGGTCTGCGACCTCCCATTGAGGTATTAGATCAAGCGGGAGCTTCAGAGACTACACCACTTACATTAACATGTCAGTAGATTAGCTGGTTGGCTGCACAGGGAGAAATTAATTTACAAATATTATACACTCAAGCTCCAACCAAACTGTGTGTCAAGAGAGGCTTCCATTCATTGCTAACTCCAGGTTGTACTCCAGAGGTCTCTGTCCAGGCTGGGAGGGTTGGGTCCCCTGTCCTTCGGCACTAGAGCAAGCACAGGCAGGCTGCAGTGGGACACGAAGGCAGATCCTTGATCTGAGACAGGAAGTTCCTGGGTTTATGTTGGTTACTTTTATTATTATTTGGTTTTGAGTTCGGAAAGGTTAGCCTGGGAGCTGGAGAGATGGCTCTGCAGTGGAGAGCACTGGCTGCTCGTACTTCAGACGGCTCCTTTGGCTCGCAGCAGTCACGTTAGATAACTCATGGCTGCCCGTAACTCCAGCTCCAAAGCATCTGACCTCCTCTTCTGGACTCCATGTGTACCCGTGCACATGCCATGCACGCACACACACGTGCACATACTCACAAATACACACAAATTAAAATTTTAAAAACAGTTTTAAAGGCTAGCCTGCGAGCAAAGAACACATGATCAGAGCGCTGACCAAATTCTAGCACTGCTGTGGACCAGGCAAACCTCAAACAAATCATGTGACCTGATTAAGCCTGTTCCCTCATTTGCATAATGAATATAAAGATATTCCCCAGATAGAGTCGGAAGGATAGCGCAGCGATTAAGAACACTGACTACCTTACTAGAGGTTCTGAGTTCAATTCCCAGCAACTACACGCTGGCTCACAACCATCTGTAATGGGATCCAGCGCCCTCTTCTGGGATGTCTGAAGACAGCTACAGTGTACTCATATACATAAAATAAATAAATCTTTAAAAAAAAATACTTCCCAGGAATGCTTAGGGAGTACCAGGTTCCTGGTACAATAAATTCTCAGTAAGTTTAACAGTCACTATAAATTCTATGATAATGAGCCTGTCATATTACAGACAATAAGGCCTCCAATGTAACGATTACCATGGCCAGTCCCTATCCCAAGTGCAGCATATTTAATTTCTAGAGCCCCTCTGAGGCAGAGACTATTACTTTCCCAGTTCACAGATGAGAAGTAAAAAAAAAAAAAAAAAAAAAAAAAAAAAAAAAAGACAATAAGAGAATGCCAGCAGCTTGGGTGTAGCTTGGTGATATAGCACTTGCTTAGCATGCTGAAGGTCCTGTGTTCTAATCTCAGCATTGCAAGTGGATAAGAGAGTATCAAACCTTGAGGGTGATTTGTTTATAAAAAGATAAAGAGGTATAAGATATGTTCTATGGGGTGTGGTAAGGTAAGGGGGAAGGGAGTGTCTTAGACAGCCCATGCCAAGACATCCCGTTCTCCTAAGGAACCAGCCACTTGAAGGTCTAGTATAGAATAGAGTTTACTCAGGGCATGGGGAGGGGAGTTAAGAGAGTAGCAGAGGCAGAGATCGGCAGATAGGGAGAGAGAGTAGAGAAGTAGAGGCTGGCCGTGAACATGTAGAGAGAGGGGGAACGGAAGGGGGAAGGGAAGACCCCAAGAAGGCAAGAGGGAAGCGAGACTAAGAGGCAAAAGCAGCCCCTTTTATAGTGTGCCACGCCTTGCCTGGCTGTTGCCAGGTAACTGTGGAGTAGAGTTTAGACAGAAAGCTAACAGGGGGGCTTCCAGGATTGTCAAGCCCCATGAAATCATAGGACAAGGTTATTGTTCAAAAAGTCCTGGAAACTTCACAAGGCCATCAAAGAAGGAAGCAAGAAGCAGACCCCAGGGCTGCCTGGGAATCCCCTTGGCTGCTGTCTTCACAAGCAGCAACCTATACATAACATGAGACGACAATGATCCAAGCAAGTGGTTAAAAATAAATTCTGAGTTTTGTAACAACAACCAAAAAAAAGGTGGGCAGCCTGCCCAGTATTTCATGTATAGATCAGTCACGTGCTGGGTCTATGTTAACATCAGTTCTTGGAAAATAAACACTGTCTCGCAGTTGTGGGTCAGGAGGTCAGAAGCGGCTTAGACGTGCTCTTGGCTCAGGGTTCTAGTTTGCAATAGCAACGTTTGCCAGGCCACAGTGCTCCAAAAGCTGACCCAACCAAGATGGTTCATTCACAGAACTGCTGGCTGGAGGCCTCAACTCCTCACCTCTCCCCACAGTGCTTGACACCCACTTCCCCTGGGATAGGTGATCCAAGAGAGAGGAAAGAGCAGGCGTGAGGCTGCAGTTCCCAGAGCCGCACTTCCCTGAGCTGCACACCTTAGCTGTCATTTGGCTCTTTTCATTCAACACTGGTCACAGCCCAGTCCACACCTAAGAGGAAAGGAATTCTTCTTCCACTTTCTTCTTTCTTTCTTTCTTTCTTTCTTTCTTTCTTTCTTTCTTTCTTTCTTTCTTTCTTTCTTTCTTTCTTTCTCTTTTGTTTTTTTCACCACAGGGTTTCTCTGTATAGCCCTGGCTGTCCTGGAACTCACTTTGTAGACCAGGCTGGCCTCAAACTCAGAAATCCACCTGCCTCTGCCTC
>NC_034599.1:84016483-84033444 GCF_900095145.1 Mus pahari
CCTGATTGTAGTAAATGAGTTGTTGGTCTCCCTGATTGTAGTAAATGAGTTGTTGGTCTCCCTGATTGTAGTAAATGAGTTGTTGGTCTCCGGCTGGGAGGAGGCCCCTGAGGCTTTTTCTCGGGACCCCACCAATAGCTGACCAGGTAACTTGAACAAAGGCTTAACCTCTCTGACTTCATTTCTTAATCTATAAAATTGAGTTAGCAACACATATAATGGATCCATAAACCTGACCTGTTTCACCATTGGTAATAGGAGGGATTGGCCAAGAAAGGAGGATTTCACATTTTTATAGATTTGGGACTGTGAAGTAATTCTCAGACATGCTGATGGGGCAAGAGGAAGCCAAATCAGACAGATTCTGTCCACAGCTTGACCTCAGCCTTCTTTAGGAGTAGTCTACCTGAGAAAATCATTTCACCCACCTCAGTGCGCTTTGTAAAGGAAGCTAACGTCCTTTGCTTGCATAGCAAAATGCCCACTCATCAAATGCGATATACACAATTGTCTGTGGACATGTGGCTGGTTGGTGCCGAGGCCCTTCCAATCCTGATCTTCTGGGACCCCTAGTCGAGCACGTGGACCCCTGGTCTAAGGTGGTGTCCGCTGCTCTTTTTCAGAATGGAGTCATATCCCTCATTGACTGCACCTTACTGGATGAACCCGAAAACCTGGACGACGAAGGTCAGTGTCCAAGCTGCTAATTGGTTTGAACACTCACACAGATTCATGAATGCGTGTGCGCACACATTCATTCAGCAAGGCTGGAGCGCAGGAAAAGCAGATGTTCAAATATGATGGCCCCTAACCCCGATGCAAAAGAAAATTGAGAGAACAACCTAGACCAGGTGGTTCTCACAAGTATGTGCCCCTAGAGAGAAGATTTTGAGCTCAGTCTTTCCAGTAAACAGCTCTCAAGAGTTCCAGAACCTAGCATGTGTCGTGCCCTGGATTTGAAAAGGGCAAAGAAAAAAGAGAGTTGGAGATCAGTCATAAAATTCCAGGGATTTACCTTCACATCAGGGAGCTGTAAACCAAACTGAATGTTCAGCCCTGTCCAGAGTTTCAGATGTCAATGTTACTTGTATCAGGTGTTAGCCAAAGGGCTGGGTTGTGAGGCCCTGACTGAGCCCAGCTAGCTGTTTCCCTGCTCGTAGACTTAGCCAAATCATGGCTCAGAGCCCATTGGTGTAGTGAGGGCAGAGGGTGTACTACTCAGTGGTTCAGAATCTGAATCAAGAACCTGTGTACCTATAAATGACTTGTGCGTGCCAGATCCTCATCTCCTTCCTCTTTGAAATGGTGACTCTCACTCAGCCAAAATCATAAAATACTATTCTAAAAGGAGCAGCTAGTGGCCTGGTGTCCCACCGGCGCC
This sequence comes from Mus pahari, assembly GCF_900095145.1. Classification (NCBI taxonomy): domain Eukaryota; kingdom Metazoa; phylum Chordata; class Mammalia; order Rodentia; family Muridae; genus Mus; species Mus pahari. Next base: position 84,017,865 of record NC_034599.1, read on the forward strand.
TCTACTGGTAAGTGAGTCAGGGACCAGAGAACCTTACCCAGCTCACAGACATCCACACTCACTCTGCTAACTTCATATTTTGTCACTGAAAAAGCCAAAGGAGCTGGACCAGAGATAGAGCACCTGGAGTTTAAGATCGGGGTGGAGCCAAAGGACTCCCCGCCCTTCACCGTCATCCTGGTGGCCTCATCCAGGCAGGAGAAGGCAGCATGGACCAGTGACATCATCCAGGTGAGCAGCTTGACTTGTCCCTCAGAGCACACTGTCCCTTCGTATTTGGCCTGGTGAGGGGACTGGATGGTCAGAGCATAGCTGAATTGTTCTACTAGTAAAGACCAGAGCCCTCCAGGTCCATAGAGGCTGACCCAGCCAATGGGTACCATTTGTATGCAGTATGGTTTTAAACCCTTAAGACTGCCAGCTCTGCTCCCCACTCCCCAGACCTGTGAATGGCAAAAGTGTCTACATTCCAGTCTGATCTCTGGGTCTTTATATGCGCGAAGACACACTCACACACAATGTCTTGGCACTCCCATCTATGAAGTTTAGATGTGGCAGAAGAGAAAGCTCCGCAGTCCCAAGATATATGGGCACCTACGTGTCCAGTTAGTCAGGACAGCCTGCGGAGGTCCACGACAGCATCCATGTGCTAGAGAAAGATGGAGCTTTGACCTTTGTATATTGCAAGCAGTAGAGTTGTTTCCCTGGCTCTCTTTAACCATTAATCAGGAAACATTGGCTTCTCCTGGAAAGTCAGTAGCCCAAGATATTGGGGCACTAGAAGGACAAGAGGTGGGATCTAAGTTATAGGACTTGGGCTCCAGGAGCTAAAGAGCAGGGTCACACCCCTCGAAAGCCAGAGCCAAGTCCCAGAGTTTCTGTCTGTGGCCATCCTCTCTGAAGAGCTGGGTGGGGGTGTTAGAGCAGCTGACAGCAGGACAGGCAGCTGTGGATGGCTTCCCTCCCTGTCTCTTGGGGACTTGGAGATGAGCCCTGTGCCTACAGGACACCAGAAGAGCAGGGTACCCACTACACTTAAAGGGCTTCCCTCACCAGCTCCGGGCCTTCTTACCTCTGTGCCCTGCTCCAAAGCAGGGTTCCATCTCCAGCACTGAAAAAGAAGGAAATAAAAAGTTGGAAGAAACTTCCAGATGAAGAGCGATAGTAAAACACCAGGGTCTATTTTCATATTGTGTCATTCTAGATTAAACTGAATGCCCAGGCAGTCCCATAAAGCTGCAGACATGAACATTGCTTGGTCCAGGGGATATCAGCTGCTTGGCCTTGCGGCAGCCCACCCCTCTTGAATCCACAAAGGACTAATGCACAGTGGGATTATACATAGTGTGAATCTATTCTTTTGAGTTGTATGCAAAAACAAAAACAAAACCAAACCAGCATGTTCTGGAGAAAATGGAGAGATCAAACCCAGCTGTCTCCTGTTCCCGATTAGGCAGAGCTATCAAAGGCTGACTGCTCAACTATAGGGATCCACAGGGATCTTTACCCTCTAGCAACACTGCTGATGCCGTGAGTATGGGCCACCCAGCCCCTTTCCTTCAAGAGCCATCCTGACAGCTTACAGAGGTCCTCTGCAGTCTCTATAGCACTCTGACTGGAGTTGCTGGTAGCACGAGCTCAAAAGAGAGTCAGAGTGGTTGGTAGAGAACTTAGGCTGTTCCATGCAAATGACAGGAACCTTTCCCTGTACGCTGCTTCCTCTGCTGGCCTGGCTTTTACGTGGGGACTGGGCATGGGGCACCTGCCACCCACTGTGGCAGTTTCCACTTTCCAGTGACCTGAGTGCTGGCCTCAGCTAACACACAACCTCAAGGCCATAGATTCTGTGGTATGCAGAGAGCTCCCCCACAACTTTGATTTAGCAACTTTGATTTAGGAAGGATCCCCCCACAGCACAAATACTAAGCCCAAGCAAGGCAAAGGGCCAGGAGATAAAAGGAGGCATCCCTTTCCCCCACCCCCGACCCCAGGTTAATTTTCTGGACTTGGTTAGTTTTTGGTTTTGTTTGAAGACAGTCTTACTATGCAGCCCAGGCTTGTCTCAAACTCGTGGTCTTCCTGAGTCAACCTCTAAGGACCTGATTACAAGCACGGAGCACTTCACTAGGTGCAAAAGGTGTGTCTTTTAGTGCTGTTTGGGAAGGTTCTTCTTATTCCAAGTAGAATTGGGCTTTTGAATTTTTTCAGAGTCTGGATAAATATCCCACCATCATCCCTGCTGCCAGCCTGCATCGCACCACTTCCCCACCTATAGACTGGAAATATAGGAACCACCTCCAGCATCAGGGCATTGGCACCGGGGTGGGGCACAGGACACATGTACTCGACACACTCTGGTGCAGAAGCTCACTAGGCAGCTTCCCAGAGAGACCAGATCCCTGTGGGGCAACCTCGTCCTTGACACCTGCTTCAAAGAGTGGCCACAGTCTGACGCATCTGCTTGGTAAACACCCTGGTAAAACGTTGCCATTAAACCCATCTTCGCAGATAAGGAAATAGACTCAGGAAAGCCAAGGTCACTCGACTTCCAAAATGTGAATGATGCTGTGTTGGCCTTGCCCTTGCCTAGGCAGTGCCCTAGAAGCCTGAGTACCCTGTGATCAGGCCTGGAGGGCTCCAGGTGGGTCTGGGTTCCAGTATGGAGACTGGGTTCTGAGCCTAAGGTCCTCTCTGTTTCTAGTGCGTGGATAATATCCGCTGCAATGGACTCATGATGAATGCCTTCGAAGAAAATTCCAAGGTCACCGTGCCTCAGATGATCAAGTAAGTGCCCTTAACCTGTCTGCACTCTAGAAACGGAGAACCTGCTCAGAGACTCTAGGGCCTGGACAGGGCCAGTCTCTGGAACTGGGAGGGTGCTGGGGTTTGTGATAGAGCTCATTCCTTTCATGTTCTGAGTTGATGTCTGTTTGAATGGGTCCTTTAATGTCGCTTTTACACGTATTGGGTTTGGGGTTTTTTTTATTTTTTTTGTTTTGTTTTTTGTTATTCTCATTAGTGGTGGTGGTGGTGGATTTTGTTTGTTTATTTGTTTGTTTTGTTTGAGACAGCATTTCTCTGTGTAGCATTGACTGTCCTGGAACCCTCTTTGTAAACCTGACTAACCTCCAACTCTAAAGTCCCCCTGTGTCTGCCTCCCGAGAACTGAGGTTAAAGGTGTGCACCACCACCATCCAGCTAGGTTTTCTTTTTTAAATAAACTTTTATTTGCATGTTGGATTTTTATCTATTGGGCTTTTTAGAAATATCTAGGAATGAAAATCTCACATATTGGTTTGTAAGGATTTTTCTTCTCCTTACAAAATAAACACATAGAACATTTTGAAAGTACATAACAATCTAATTGCAGGGTGCCGTTACACAGCCAGGGCATCTGTGTGAATAATCCCTCAGGTTAACGGAAATGGCATTCTTCTGGACACAGGTTTCCCAAGCCCTGCACCCATGTATCATAGCTTCCATAAACTTCCTGAAACATCTCTCTGCAAGTGACTCTCACCTCCTTCTTTCCTTTCCTCCTCCCTCTTCTTCTTTCCCCTATCCTGCAACACTTTGGCTGTCTGGCTCCCATCCTGACTGATGATGTCACTGGGTCCCTCCCAGGACCCCATTGCCCCCTGGCCTGTGTCTAGATGACTATGGCTGGCCTCTCTGTTATTTCCAGTGAACACCCTGGGACAGTACGTACCACAGGACTTGTATCTAAAAGATGCAAGACTCCCTTTGTTCACACTTGCCACCAATATAAAGGCCAGCACCTGATAAGCCTACTGTGTGCTACTGTTACATATATTCACAGTGAAAAGTCACTCTGCACATTTAGAAATTAATGGAGAAAAACTCTTTAATAATAACATGTTAACTAGTTCTGCTAATACACAAAAGGGAACAAGCTTTCAACAGAATTTACCAGCCTGTATATGCCTTTGGCTTATTAATTCCAAATACACTATCACTCTTAAGTTTCTTTAGGTCCCAATTGCAAGGTTACACTTGGAACAATTTAAACAGAGACAGTAGACTTCAAATCTAGACACTTGGGCAGATGGGAAATTTACACAGAGAAGATACTGCCACAGTTATTTCTCAAATATACTAGTGTTGTTCCTTTTGAATAGTTGCTACCTGGGACCTTCTTGTCCACCTGACAGAACTATGTTTTATGGTGTACTAGGTCAGTTATCACCCTGAGCTGCACCTTGAGTTGCCTCATAGAGGAATGGTCTTTGATATGGGAAAGGGCCTAATGACTAGTTGTAAGTTGAGGGTATGTGATAGTTTGAATATGCTTGGCCTAGGGAGTGCCACTACTTGGAGGTGTGGCCGTGTCGTGGTGGGTGTAGCCTTGTTGGAGGAAGTATGTCACTGTGTGTATCGGTTTTAAGACCCTCATCCTAGCTGCCTGGAAGCCAAGCCCAATTAAATATTGTCCTTATAAGAGTTGCCTTGGTCATGGTGCCTGTTCACAGCAGTAAAACCCTAAGACAGAAGTTGGGACAGGGTCTGAGATAGGACTGACCATGCTTTTGTTTGGAAGGATGTAGATTTGGGGACTTTGGATTTGGAAAGCAGAGGAGTGCTTTAAGTAGGGCTTAATGGGCTATTCTAGCAAGAATATGAAAGGCTTTGTTACTAAGAGTAATTTGACCTGGCCCAAGGGTTTCAGAGGAGATGAATTTCAGTGGGTGTCCTAAGACTGTTTTTGTGGTATTTTGGTGAAGAATGTGACTGCATTTTGACCTTCTCTAAAGAGTCTACCTGAGGCTAAGGTAAACAGATTTGTATTACTTCCTAAGGAAGTCTCAAAAGAAGCCAAGCAGAAACTTTGTTCTCTGGTTTAGTCTTATGACGAACATTTTAATGAAAAGGATCAAGCTGAGAAAGGAAAAAATATGAAATGTATGGTTCAAGTAATAAAGGGGCACCAGGAAGTGAAATGGAGCTGAATCCTACGTTCAAGGAGATAGATTAAGAGAGTACTGACTTTGCTGCAAGATCCCACCCAGCTAAGTTTAGGCCTAAGCATGGTGGCACACACCTTTAATCCCAGGAGACAGAGGCAAGCAGATGGATGAGTTCAAGGCCAGCCCGGTATAGAGCAAGTTCCAAGTAAAGAAAAGCTTAAGTCCAGGTATGGTGGCAAACACCTTAATCCCAGCATTCAAGAAACAAAGCCATGCAGATCTCTGAATTCAAAATAAATCTATAAAACAAGTTCCAGGGCAGCCAAGCTTAGGCAGTGAAGCAGTTGGAAAAACAGAAAGCTGGTGATAATGTTATAGAACGAGGGGGCCATGTTCCAGCTCCAGCAAGCAGCAGAATTCAGCAACTTCAGCCACATGGCTCTAGCTTTAGAATCAAGAATAAAACAGACTGAACATCTGAACCTATAAGCCAGCCCCAATTAAATGTTGTCCTTATAAGAGTTGCCTCAGTCATGGTGTCTGTTCACAGCAGTAAAACCCTAACTAAAACGGGGTGTCCGCTTTGCCATGGGAATGGAATCCAGTTGGAAGACAATCCTGGTGAAGAAACCTTGGCAGGTGTTTTCCCATCATGCTAAACTTGAACTATCTCTAGCAAGCCTAGTTAGTTAGTATACCACTTACCTTTGAGGTGTTTGGGGAGGCACTGCTCCCTTAGTTAACTAAATTCTACTCTATGTGACCTACTGTCTCCTAAGCAAGTTTATTAGTAAATCCTTTATAACATCAATTTTATCACTTCAAGTTTCTCCTGTATCACTAGGGGTCAGCAGAGACAGCTCGGGTGCACCAGATCCCTTAAACTCCTTTGACAGTGGTCAGATATCATTCCGCTCTCCTCCACATCACTGACCACCCAGATGTGATGGCAGTGGGGGCCATAGGAAGAGCTATTCAGTGAACCAAAGAGGCACAGTGAAAGGCCATTATGGATAGTAGAGTGGGTGCCATAAGACAGTTTATGTGGCACTCAGAGGGTGCAGGGGATGAGGGACTAACTCACTTGGCACAGCTGACTGAGGTTTCCTTGAAAAGGGAACCCAGAGCTAGCATCTAAGGCCAGTTGCAATTTGCTCAATAGAAAGGCCTTCTGGGAGATGGCCTAATCGACCATCATTGGGAAGAGAGGCCCCTTGGTCTTGCAAACTATATATGACCCAGCACAGGGGAAGCCCAGGGCCAAGTAGTGGGAGTGGGTGGGTAGGGGAGCAGGGGCAGGGGGGGGCTATAGGGAACTTTTGGGATAGCATTTGAAATGTAAATAAAGAAAATAATAATAATAATAATAATAATAATAATAATAATAATAATAATAATAATAAAAAGAAAGGCCTTCTGGGAAGAAGGAACTGTGTGTTTGCTCAGAGTCAGGACAGGGCTGTGTGTTTGAGAAATGATGAATAATCCCATGGGCTTGCAGAGCTACGGGCTTTGAGTGCCATGTAGGATGTGACCTGGTGAACTGTGGTCTCCAGGTACCTGATCAGGTCAATTATCCCATAGGCCTTGGAGCAGACAGGCTCACCAACCAAAGTAAGATGTTTCACCGTAGTGTTTGGCGAGTCCATGTGAAGCACAGAGTTAGAAGCAGGGCTGGGAGTAGAAAAATGGAATGGTAGGTAAGAATGGCTTAGAGTCGGTGTCTGCTCCATATTATCTGAGTCCCAGTTACACAGTGTTCTCCTACCCTGCCTTCCCCGCTACCCCCATGTTGTGCCAACCTTCCCTACTGCATAGACCAGAGGGAAAGTTAGATGAGCATGCCCAAACTATAAAAGGCACTTAGGTCTGTGGTACATACACACTCACCCTCTCTGAGATGGAAGAAGGCAGACATGCTCGCCCATAGCTGAGCATGTCAGTTGGACTAACCAACCACCGTGATCTTATCTGCATGGATGTTTCATCAGTGGATGTCTTGCTCAAAACTTTGTAAATATTGAACGTGCCTTGTGCCTCGTGTATATTAAGGTCACCATGACTATCTGGTACCCATGTGGTCCGTTGATCCTTCCCCACATTCAGCATACGGATGCTGTAGTTTGTGTGTCTGTGTGCTGTGTCTCACAAGCTATTCCTATACTTAATTTCACTTCTCGTTTCTCTGAGCTTTTTATAGCCCAGTCAAACCTTATTAACTAACACAGCAATCTACACCATGTGGTGAAAGATGGGGCGGGTGAGACACGTGGGATTCAGTTAACAGTATTGTGTCTGGCAAGCCGTTGGGCTTTATTCTGCAAGTGGTAGGGTTGTACCCAAAGGGTATCAGCCCTACCCCGCTTGGTGACCACTCTGATAGAGCCCTTGGGAACAATGGGATCAGCTGAAAAATGGTGAGGGGCCAAACTGTGGACGTGGTCAGCAGGTTTCTAAAACGTTCCTTGTCCCTACAGCCTTTCCTCTGTTTCTGACATGATCTCGTTTGAGATGTCATTCTCTCTGTAGGCCTTATGGTTTATTCTACATACTTTGGGTTGGGCCCAAGTCTTAGTCAGGGTTTCTATTCCTGCACAAAACATTGTGACCAAGAAGCAAGTTGGGAAGGAAAGGATTTATTCAGTTTACACTTCCATATTGCTGTTCATCACCAAAGGAAGTCAGGACAGGAACTCACACAGGGCAGGAACCTGGAGGCAGGAGCTGATGCAGGGGCCATGGAGGGATGCTGCTTACTGGCTTGCCTCCCCTGGCTTGCTCAGCCTGCTTCCTTATAGAACCCAGGACACCAGCCTAGGGATGGTACCACCCACAAGGGGCCCTCCCCCCCACTGATTACTAATTGAGAAAATGCCTTACAGTTGGGTCTCATGGGGGCATTTCCTCAAGGGAGGCTTCTTTTTCCGGGATAACTCCAGCTTGTGTCAAGTTGACACACAAAAACCAACCAGTGCAGCCCACTTATCCAACGTCCCCTCTGGCCGTGCAGCAGGGAGCACTGATGCAGCTAGGGAGAAGCAAGGCAGGGGACCACGACTCACATAACAAGGAATTGCTGCTTGTCCACACGAGACCCTAATCTGCTGCTCCGTTTCTCTACATCCTGCATTCACCCTCCTGCTCCTTGGAGGCTTTGGGGGAAAATACCAATGCTTATTGATATTTCAAATCCCAGTATATCTAGAGAAAATACTTGGGAGTTGAACATAAGATCTCAAACATGTTTGGCAGGTGCTCTACCGCCCAGCTGTACCACCAGACCCCCCCCCCACACACACACACCAAACAAAAGAGCACCTTAGAAGTGGTACAAATGGAAAAATAAGTCCATTTTCTCAGTTCCTTGTAGCTCTGTCTGTACCCTCGAGTGGGAGACGCCCTCTGCAGAGTCAGGGAATTCAGAGCCGCTTACAGCTCTCTGTGATCCATGTACCACGCTAGGCCTCTCCAATTGGCTCACTCATTCCACTCTCAAGAAAGGTTCTTTGAAGGGCCTTATTTCCAGGTCACAGATGAGGACACTAAGAATAGAAGACTAGGTGTTGTCCAGGAAACAAAGATAGACCTGACATCAAGGGGTGTCCTCCACATTTATGATTTAAATATAAAGCACCCCCACACACCAGTTCATGTGTTTCAATATTTCGTACCCCGCTGCTGACACTATTCTGGGAAGCTGTAGAGGCTTTGGAAGGCTGAGCCGAGTTGGAGGAAGTGAATCTCTAGAGGGCAAATGGGCTTGAGAGTTATAACCACGCCCTGTTTCTGGATTCATCACCATGTAAGCTAGCAGCACCATGCTCCCTAGCACCGCCCAGCCACCGCCCTGTGGTGGACTTCCTGAATAAACCTTCCTCTCTGAAGTTACTCCTGCCCGGTGTCCTGTCACAGCCGTGAGAAAAGTAAGCATTACAGGCGTAAACCTGTTCTCCACTCGGCAGTCAACCTGTTCTCCACTTGGCAGTCAGGGGGGTCTGAAGTGTTTCCTTAGCTATTTTTGGTTTTGGGGGGTTTATTACGATAAAAATTTCAAGCTTATTCTTTTGATAAGAGTATATGTTTATTTGTTGATTTATGTGCTCTGCTGGTACCATCTGACCAGAAACATAAAAATTCTAAGATAGCTACTATCTGCAAGTAAAAACAACTACAAAGATACATGGTCAATGTACCGGGAATGCAGGCCAACACGAGGAAGGAAAATCAAGTGAACACCGCCTTTCACTCTGAGACTTTCAGTGGTCAAAAATAAAAAAGGCAAAACGTGATTACAAAGATTTACAGTGTGCAGAAAAGTGAAACAACAAAACACACTTCAGCGTCATGGCTAAAGCTTAGTTATAATTATAGCCAAGCTGTTAGCATTAACTGACTCTGCCATTAACTGGCTCAGCTGCCAGTTAGCACTGCATGACAGAATGGCTTCGGGGGCTGTTGATTCCCACTGAGCCCAGAAGGCATCATTAATCTTGAGTTCCTTCTGAAGTTTCCAGAAAAGCTGTTTTTTTTTTGGTCTGTGTTTGGGGGCAGGGGCAGGGTTGACAAGATGGCCTGGTGGTAGCCTCACCTCTGACCTGGAGAAGAGACACCTTAGACATTCGTCACCACTTCCTTCTCCCTCAGTGTTTAGGTTCAGTGCCTTGTTCTGTCACTGTGATATTCACGTCTACACACATGTCACCTCTCCGTGCCCTCCCCTTTACAGGTCTGACGCTTCCTTATATTGTGATGATGTTGACATTCGCTTCAGCAAGACCATGAATTCTTGCAAAGTGCTTCAGATCCGCTATGCCAGCGTGGAGCGCCTGCTGGAGCGCCTGACCGATCTTCGCTTCCTGAGCATTGACTTTCTCAACACCTTCCTGCATTCCTATCGAGTCTTCACCACTGCTATGGTGGTCCTGGACAAGCTAATCAACATCTACAGAAAACCCATGAGTGCCATTCCTGCCAGGTAGACGCATGCCTTTTGCCATCACCATCTACCAACATCCCCGGACTCTGACATGATGTATATAAAGGCACCTGCTACTGAGCCTGATGACCTAATCTCAACCCCTGGACCCCACATGGCGGGAGGAGAGACCCCACTCCTTCAAGTAGTCTTCTGACATCCATACTCGCTCTATCACATGCGCACACACACACACACACACACACACACACAAATACATTAACTAACTAAATGTGAAAAAATTTTAAAAGACTCCCATCATCACTATTCCCTGCTGGGACCATGCACCCCCTCCTGAACCCCACAGATTTCTCAGCCCATATGGTCTCTGGAAAAGAGGCTGTCCCAGAAGTGGGAGTGCTAAAGGCACATATCATTTCCAGATCACAGAGGGAGTATATTTCAAGACTGGTTTGTTGATTTGTTTCTCAGAGGAAACTAGGTCTGGTGGTAGCCTATAATCCCACAGCTCTGGAGCTATGAGTGTGAGGGGCAGAAGCGCAAGGTCACCTTCAGCTATACCTGTTAGAGGAATAGCACTTGGGCTCTGCCTTCCTCATGGGCATCATGGTGTCACGGGGTGAGTGCCAGATCTGTCGGAGCTGCACTGCCTAGCCACCACCACAGAAACTCCACTAAGCTCCTTTTTACCCACGCCCTAGTCCCCAAGCCTTGGTCAGGGAAGCCAAGGAATATTCATTATTCTCTGTTCCCTACAGCCCTTTGGGAAACTTAGGACCCACCTTCTTCTTTACAGAAAGAAGGAAAAATGAAAGGGAGAGAGAGATAAAAAGGGACCCCTGCTCTGTGTCTATCTACCATGCTTTGAAGAGTCCGTCATGCTATGTTGAAGGCGCATCCTCCAGTGGGCAGAACCCTTTATCTACCTTGGCTCTCAGACCATCTTTCATACCTCCATCACTGAAGCCCTCCAATGGCAAGCTAGGGTCCAAAAAATGTCAAGAAACTTTCCACAAGGCCCTTTCAAGTCTATGGCTGAGGTCCCTTAAACTCAGGCCTGACCTCAGGATCACTAAGGCACTAATTACACTTCTGCCTGCTCCAAACCCAGTAGCCAGGCGAAACCCCTCGGGTGCCATCATGGCAGGGACATGGGTTTAGAGTCAGAGACATCAGATGAGTCACTGCCTTTCCCTGAGCCTCTGCTTCCTCATGCTCAAAGCACACCACTGTAAGGACAAGGGCAGACCATACAGCTTAGTAGCCTTATGTGGGTGGACGGAGACCTGCAGTCAGGAGCCATAGCACCTCAGAAAGGAGGCAAAGGTAGGAACATCAGATAGAACTGTGTCCACCACTCAGATATCCAGCCTGTGGAGACAGACATTTGTCCCCAAGTCCTTCAATCACAACCCTGTGCAGAGACCCACCCTGGCTTCACAGACGATCCACTGTCAGCCACTATGAGCCAGGTAGGCAATTCTACACTCACAACCTTTTCTCCCTCTTTCTCCCCTCCCCGCAGGTCCCTGGAACTCTTGTTTTCCAGCAGCCACAACGCCAAGCTTCTGTACGGAGATGCCCCCAAATCCCCTCGCGCCAGCCGCAAGTTCTCCTCGCCGCCGCCCTTGGCCATCGGGACATCGTCCCCGAGCCGCCGTCGGAAGCTGTCCCTCAACATCCCCATCATCACAGGTGGCAAGGCACTGGAACTGGCTTCACTTGGGTGCAGCTCCGATAGCTACGCCAACATACACTCACCCATATCCCCCTTCGGCAAAACCACACTGGACACTGGCAAGCTCTGTATGGCCAGCAGCCTACCCAAGACTCCAGAGGAGATTGACGTGCCTACCACAATTCCAGAAAAGCCTGGGGAGCTCTCAGCCTCCAGAAAGCAGAGTAAGTGGATACATGAGCAGAACCACCCTATTACCACACATCACGGCGAGGCTTGACTGGGCTGGGCTTGCAAAGCCTCTGTTATACAGGATATAGGCAGTACAGACTGTGGAGGGGATTGGTTGCCAAGGTGAGGCTGTCAGAAGCTCCCAGGATGTCGTCATACCTCAGATGAGACTCAGCTGAAGTTCTCAGATTTGTGTCTTCCTTTTCCCTACCACAGTAGCATCCTGTAGCATCCTGCATCCCTGTATTTAAATCATCTCATTGCCCCCTCCCTGCCCACAGGAGTCACAGTGTAGCTTGGGGACCAGACCAAACACTGACCAGTGAAGACCTGGTTCACGTTACATTTGAAAGGTGTTAGAACACAGAGGATATGCTAGGGCTGCCATTGAGAGAGCCAGAGACGGCTTCCCAGTCGATCCAATAACTTGATGCTCACCAATAGAAAGGGAGAACAGCCTAGACAAAAATGAGGGAACGTAAACTGATAGGGAATAAGGAAGGCATTGTATGCTCTAGAAACAGCTCAGCACACTTGGCACATCAAAGACGGTGGCAGTGGCCCAAGATCCTTCTGGAGCCACCAGTGCCTTCCTATCTACAGCCTCTCCTGACCATTCTACAAGGGTTCCATTGAGTTCTGTGTTATCTCAGATCAGGAACTATGCTAGGAATTACCAGCTTTGTCTTACTGTGTTTGTCTGTATATGTGATTTTTGTTTGGTTTTGTTTTGTTTTGTTTTTGAGACAGGGTCTCTCACTGAACCTGGAGCTTACTAATTCAGTAAGGGTGACTTCAGTAAGGGTGACTGTCAAATGGGCCTCAGGGAGCCTCATGCCTCTGCCTTCTTAGCACTTGGGATTACAGGGGTGAGCCTCTGAGCCTGACTTTCTAATGTAGATTAAATATTGAACTCAGGTCCTCACGATCATGTGGTAAGCACTTTGCCAATGAAACCATCTTCACAAAGCATGCACACACAAACACACAGACACACACACAGAGACACACACATCCACACACAGACAGAGAGAAACACACACATATACACACAGACATATAGATACATACACAAACATACACATAGACACACACATGAACACTCAGAAATGCACACACAAACACACGCAGAAAGGCAAACACAGACAGACAGACAGACAGAAGACAGACACACATACACAAATGCACAATTTTTTAGAGAAAAACCATTGTACAAAGAGTATGTGGGCCCTGACTTTCCCATGATTAGGGAACTAATGTTTATTTCATATCAGAAGCAAAGGATGAGATATAAAGCAGGACTTGCTTTGGCAAATCAGACAGGTGGCTACTCAAGACATCTCATGACAAACAGAAATGCCTTACTACTCAGCGTGGTCCATAGCTCAGCCACAAGTGCATCCCTAGAAGCTTGTTAGAAATGCAGACATTTGGGATGGAAATGCATCTCAGTGGACAGGAGTGCTTGCCTAGTTCCCATCCCTGACCCAGAAGCTATCTCCAATTCATAACCACTGCAAAGGAAAAATTAATTTTTCCTACTAGAGTCTCACCGGGTATACAAACCATGCTTAAGGATAGGCCCGTGCCCAGCAGTAGATGGCCAAGTCAAATGAACTCAATGGCATCTTGGGAGGTTCCAGTTTTGTGATCCTGTGTGATTTTTGTGTGTTCAAATGTATTGACTTTTGTCAACCTATGCAGATCAATCTGAGAGAACCTGTTTTAGTGTGTATTCTATCAGAGAACGGTTGGTCACATACATGGAGAAAGACTGAAGTATCACATCCAGGAGCTGTTCTCAACCTATGGGTCTCCACCCCTTTGTGGGTTGAAGAACCCTTTCACAGGGGTCACCTGAGACCATTAGAGAACACAGATATTTACATTACAATTCATAACAATAGAAAACTGTATGGTTATGAAATAGTAATGAAAGTAATTTCATGGTGGTGGGGGGGTCACTGCAACACAAGGAACGGGATTAAAGGGTCACAGCATGAGGAAGGTTGAGAACCGCCAGTATAGAGTGATTAATCTCATCAATCCCTTTTAACCCGGAGACCCTGGGGCAGACATGGGACCTATGGAGCACGGCATTTGGACCTATCTGCCTAATGTAGGCCTCAGCAGTTGCTATCACGCCTGATCCCCAAAAGCACCCACAGGTAAATCTGAGGGCAGCTAACTCCAGTCCTTTCCATGGTAGAAAACCCTGGTTTCTCATGCTAACACAGAACCTCCATCATCGTGCCTTCTCCATGTCACTTCAGGACATTCTGTGGGCAAGATCAGCATCTGTTTCTAATTACCTCTTTACAAAGGCCTGCTGACAGATTCCAGGTTTGATGCTTCTAATGGACAAGACCTCATTTTTGAATGCAGAGGGAAAATCCATTTTCTTAGCCGAGCGATGTTGGCGTAGGCCTTTAAACCCAGCTCTCGGGAGGCAGAGGCAGGCAGATTTCTGAGTTCGAGGCCAGCCTGGTCTACAGAGTGAGTTTCAGGACAACCAGGACTATACAGAGAAACTCTGTCTCAAGAAAAAAAAAATCCATTTTCTCAGGTGGGTGTACCCAACTGGGAATCCATGCAGGAGCTTGGATCTACTCAAATGTCAGGTCAGAGAAGCCCAGAGTCCAGCCCGTTTCTGTAGCTTCTACTGGGTGGAATAAGAGCTCCTGGGTAGCCAGACTTGGTGGTGCACACCTTTAATCCCAGCACTCAGAAGGCAGAGGCAGGAGAATTTCAGAGTTCGAGGCCAGCCTGGTCTACAAAGTGAGTTCCAGGACAGCCAGGGCTATACAGAGAAACCCTGTCTCGAAAAAACAAATAAACAAACAAAAAAACAAAACAAAAAATAAGAGTTCCTGGGTGTTTTATATGAATGATAACATTTCTTTCAAATTCAGTGGAAAGGAATGAATGATAATATTTTTTTTCAATACCCAAGATAAATGAATCTTAGTCTCTTACAGTACTTGAACATGTAAAAGAGAAAACTTTTTTAACTAGAAAAGTGAAAAAGAAAAAAGAAAAAAAAGAAAGAAAAGTGGCATGGCTTACATCTATCTCCACACCTGATTTCCTCTTGTTTGTGAGTCACTTGCTATAGNAAGAAGAGGTCCCAACCAAACGTCCTCCCTATCTTCCTGTAGCACCCCTCTGAGTTAGGACCCTAAGACCTAAGATCATGGCTACCCTCCCAAGTGAACTTATCTGGGAGCTGCAGGCACTCCGAATCAGAAAACAGGAGTTTATGTAATAGAATGTCAGGGCAGTGGTCATGTCAAGAATAATGTGTTTAAAACTGGCGAGATGGCTCAGGGAGTAAAAGCAGTTACTTCATTGGCCTGCTGACCCAGATAGATGTACTGTGAAGGAAGAGAATTGACCCCTGAATGTCATCTGCTGATCCCCTTACCCGTGCCCACACTGTGACATACGCATCAAACAAACACACATGGAGAATTGAAACTTTTAAGACCATTGGTGTTTAGCTGGGCAGTGGTGGAGTACACCTTTTATCCGAGTACCCAGGAGGCAGAGGCAGCTGGATTTCTGAGTTCAAGGCCAGCCTGGTCTACAGAGTGAGTTCCAGGACAGCCAGGGCTACACAGAGAAACCCCATACAGAATAANGTGTGGGTTAGAAGTGTCTCAGTAATAGATAGCTGCTTTCCATTCACAAGATCCTGGGTTTGACCTCCAGCACACACATACACACACCAAGGAAATATTCTAGAAAGTTGCAGGGATGGTTCTATAACACACAGCATGGGAGGCAAAGGCTCTCATCTTGGAGCCAGCC
>NC_034599.1:84034199-84084057 GCF_900095145.1 Mus pahari
AGAAGAAGAAGAAGAAGAAGAAGAAGAAGAAGAAGAAGAAGAAGAAGAAGAAGAAGAAGAAGAAGAAGAAGAAGAAGAAGAAGAATGATCCAAGGAAGGCTGCCTGAGTTCAGAGAACACAATCAGAAAAGCATGTAAATAGGCATGAGTAAGCACATACTAGATATTAACAGAGTAGCCCTTCCCGGAACTTTCTCATGGCAGCCCCTATTTAAACATAATTGCCTAGCAAGTACTAAAGATTCTATCTGGGAAAGCACGATAGCAAGGCAGAACGCCATATCCAGATTCAGGACACACTGAGGACCGCATTCAGCACATCCTCCCACCAGACTGGGTTCTATAGCTATGTCCTGACGTCCAACAAACATGTCTTATGAACTGAATGTAAATGTTTGTCACAGGTGGCATAAAATCACAGGCAAGAACAATTCAGGGAACGAAATGCACTTGAGGTAAAAGCTCCTCGCCCCCTCCCTCCTTGGAGCCTCCCTTACAGTTCCCCAAGGCATTGTTAACCATGAGATCATTCTTTGGACTGTGTTCTGACAGAACATGTGTCTCTGAGTCTGTATGTATTTCTCGTGGTTTTTTCCTTTGTCCTTTATTTTTTTCTGATTGTGTTTTCCTAACCTGTTTTTGTTTATTTATTTGTGGTATTTAGACATTTGTTTGTTTTCTAATGAGAGAGAGCAAGAAGGGGGTGATTTGGGTGGGCAAGGAGGTGGGGAGAATATGGGAGGAGTTGGAAAGAAACCATCATCAAAATGTGTTTTATGGAAAAAAATATTTTCAATTAAAAAGAGAGAGTGTGTGCTTGCCTGGGACAAAGCCCTATATATTCAACCCCTAGCACCATATAATACCTGGTGCGGTTGGTACATGCATGTAATCCCAGAATTTAGAGGGTAGGTGCAAGAGAATACGAAGTTCAAGATCATCCTTAGCTACACAGCAAGTCCAAAGCTAGCCTAGGCTACATGAGAACCGGATTCAAAAAAATGAAGGAAAGAAATACAGACTTCCCTGTTCCTCATAGACAAGAGCTGTACTTCAACCTTACCCCTTCCTCTACCACTGATGATTGAACCCAAGGCTTAACCATGCTAGTCTAGGCAAGCACTGTACTACTGGGCTACATTTCCAGGCTCCACAATCTGCATTCTAACAAGAACCTAGGTGTGCCCATTACATCTGTAGAAGTCTCGGTAAAGGAAAATCCATCTTGGAGGCCCACAACATCTATAAGCATGTGAGAGGGTCTGATGAAGCCTGTGGCGATTAAACTGTTGAACAGTCTTCATCCAGGGTACTAGACCCTTGTTAACTTAGTCTGCTTTGCTTTAACGAATGATAGACGTGAGGCTTCCCATCAGTGAGCAGTTGAGAAGATTGTGCATCTTTCTATTCCCCCCCCCCCAGGCTCTGACATCCTGAAAGGAGAGTCTGATGGCGACCAGAACCACAGTGATGAAGACAACACAGAAGTGTCGCCAGTTAAATCTCCACCAACACCGAAGTCGTTCTTAAACAGAACCATCACAGGTGTGTCCCCCTGTGTGGAACTGAAGGTGATTGGGAGGGAAGAGGCGTGTTAGTGTTGCCATTGTTCTATGAATGACCCCTAAGGCCAGTGACTATTCTATTTGATAGCGCCCAGGGATGTAAGGGATATGGGTGCTGGGACATTGGGTAGGCCCTGGTCTTCAACTTGTGAAGTCAATCCAACTTCAGGCAGGACTGCATTGTCTAACCAATGACCCAGCAGCTGGGGCTCTCACACAGGAGAGAGCTCATGGCAGAAAGGATTCCTGGAATCTCATGGTTCAGGTTTTGTGGTGGGCTCTTTCATCCTTTCGATATGCGTGAAGAGAACCTGGGTTGTTCTTATCTTTAACTAAGGAAAGCAAGGCTGGGGAGTGGCTCACTGTTCTAGTGCTTTCCTAACATACTTAAGGTTCTATCCCTACCATCAGGGATGGGGGCCAAGACTCTGGAAGATAGTGGTTCTGCCCACTCATATTTCAGACTCACAATCCTGCAGGATTCTTGAGCAGTCTACCTAGTTTCTGGTCCCCATAAACACTACTGTACCCCCAGGAGGGCTATGGGACATCCAAGGGTGGGAGAGGATTCAGGGTCCCTCAGCTACCAGGACAATCTGTTTGCCTCCCAAAGAATGGAAACTTGCCATTTATTTTCAAGTTCTTGCTCCATATTCACGGGGGAGCCCAAATCCCAGAATCCCCTGCTGCTGCACCTGGAAAGAAACCCAGTAAGAAGTGAAGCTGCCCAGCTTTAGAGAAAAGCTACCTGAGCACCCTGTAGCCCCTCCTGGCTTCTCAGACATGGCAGTAGATCTCAGAGAGACCATTTTCAGAAATGAGCATTGAAACCCAGCTGTGAGGGACTCCTGTAAGTAAGCCCAGCACTTGAGATACTCGAGAGCCCCAGGCAGGGGAATGAGGGTGCCAAGACAGCCTGGGCTACAGAGAGAGTTCAGGACAGCCTCGGAACTTACTGAGAGCTGTCTTCAACAGAGTGGAGGGAGAGAGGAATAAGATACTCTCAGAGAGACAGAGACAGAGAGAGACACAGAGAGAGTTGATCTCAGAGAGAAGGAGGGGAGACATCTCAGAGTAAGAAAGGAAAGGGAGTGGAGGGGAGGGGAGGGGAGGGAAGGAAAAAGGAAAAGAATAGCTCTGAGCTTTTAAAGCAAGACCAGTTGTCCGTCACGCCTCAAGGAGTGCTACTTCACTGTGACGATGTAGGTTGCCTTCCACACTCCTGTGAAATGAAGCAAAGACTGCTGGAGTTGAGCCTCATGGCTATTTGTCATCATTATTACCATCAGTAGGTCTCCTTGTTCATAGAGCCTTTTGTACATTCTTCTGTGATCTCCTTTGTATAACCACTTTGGATGTATCCTCACTGTCCTAAGGAGATCCCTGAGCCTCCAGAGTTGAAGGAGTGGCCATGGTCACACAGCCAGTGAGAGGTGGGAAGAATTCCAACCCAAGTCCAATGCTACCTCAATCCCACCATGCCCGTAACCCTGTCAACATGAATTCTGAACGTCAGACTTTGAGCGGGCTGTGTGTCAGATCCTTGTACAATGAAAGCACAACATAGCTCATGATGCTTTTCTCAAGCAGGTCTAGGCCGAAGACGGGTGAATCCCAGTCTTCTAATCAGCAAAGGATTAGATAAGCCTCTATGGCCTGGGACAGTCCTAGGTATACTGTGGCATGACTCTTACAGAGAACACACACACACACCACCCCTTGAGCCCCTTTCCTGCCCTGAGCTTTTGAGATTGGGCTGTTTTCCTGCTGTTTGAATGACTGCCTGCCTAAAAGGACTGGGAAATGGCTGAGGACCAGTTCTCTCCTTTCCACAGAGTTCCCATTCTTTAACTACAACAACGGAGTCCTGATGACCACGTGTCGCGATCTGGTGGACAATAACCGCAGCACTCTCTCAGCTACTTCTGCCTTTGCCATAGCGACTGCAGGAGCCAATGAAGGCCCCTCAAACAAGGAGGTCTTTCGAAGGATGTCTTTGGCCAACACAGGTGTGTGCACATCCCTGCTTATGGGTCCTCTCCTTCTCCATGGTCCTGTGCCAGGGGTCACAGCTAAAGGTATGGGACCTGCCCTTCCTCAGGTGTTTGATGTACATTGTGGAGGCCACGGTAAGTCCACATACACTGCCTCTGGAGAGCTTCCTGCTCCAGCAAGCTATCCTCACTCCCTGGACATGAAGCCTTGCTTTCTGTTATTTACCCTGTTGACCGTTCCTCTTTGGGAGACTAAGATGGGGCCCTTCTTTCTGTACCAGCAAGGCTCTGCACACCGAGACCTGCAGCCGGAACAACTGTGTGTTTTAGATGAACCCTTTGTTTTCCACCTTCCATCAACAGTGGAATAAAGTCTGAGCTATGTGGCTCATCCCTTAAAGGGCAGCCTTAGCTTATCCGACACACACACACACACACACACACACACACACACACACACACACGCACGCACACACACGCACACACGCGCACACACACACGCACACACACGTGCACACACACTCACACACACTCACGCACACGCGCACACACACACACGCACACTCACACACATGCANACACACACACACACACACACACACACACACACACACACACGCATGTACCCCTAGATTTACCCTCCGCTCCATCCACTTTGAACTGCTGCTACCTACTCTCCCTGCAGGCCCTACCAGTGCTGTA
Organism: Mus pahari; assembly: GCF_900095145.1. Taxonomy (NCBI): domain Eukaryota; kingdom Metazoa; phylum Chordata; class Mammalia; order Rodentia; family Muridae; genus Mus; species Mus pahari. The sequence goes on from NC_034599.1 coordinate 84,038,461, forward strand.
TTGCCATCCTGGAGTCCCCTTCTCCCTACCAAGTCCCCTTTAGTCCTTGGCCAAATTCTACTCCAGGCCAAGAACATCACTTCCACAGCAATGGTTGCACTCCAAAGGCTAGAAGGGGGTTCCTGGAGAACTCTGGTCTCAGGTACCCTATATAATCTTGTTGGGGGAAGCTTCCTGAACCATCTAGTTGGAAGAGGTATGGCAGAGTTTGGGTGCTGAGGAGCTTTATGGTCTCTCATTTTGAGTCTGAACATAGTTAAGTGTTTCCCTCCAAGGCCCTCAGATGAATCATGCCGGAGAAGTAAGCTCAACTTCCTGTCCTTTTCTCTCTCTACCACTTGCACCATCAGGCTTTTCCTCTGACCAGAGAAATATCGACAAGGAGTTTGTGATCCGCAGAGCTGCCACCAATCGAGTGTTGAATGTGCTCCGCCACTGGGTCACCAAGCACACCCAGGTGCGTGAGACTCTGCCTCAGGAACCATTGCCTCCCGGTGTCAGTAAGTGAGAGCAGACAGTGGGTCAACAGGAGAAAAGGAATCCCCATTTTCCCAGGAGGGCCTGCTTGAGTTCCCCAGGGAAGAAAAGCAAGGACAGTCAAGAAGACAAGGGGCCTGTCTGGCTAGAGCTAGAGTACAGGTAGGCTTGGGCCGCCTGACTCAGGAGTACAACAATTGAGAGATGATCTTGGTCTTGTCCCAGTACCCTATGCCCAGGACATTGGAAACCCCACTTGTGGCCTTCCAGGAAATAGTGACAAGATAGAAAAGCAGAGCAGCCACCAGGGGCAGACATAGAAACTCTGTCCTGCAGCCTGGCCCTAAAGTACTGCAGAGTAACTACAGCCAGAGTTTCATGCCCATCTTCCCACAGGACTTTGATACCGACGATACGCTCAAATACAGGGTGATCTGCTTCTTGGAGGAGGTCATGCATGACCCAGACCTTCTGACCCAAGAGCGAAAGGCAGCAGCCAACATCATCAGGTAAGGGGGTAACCTGGCACAGGGCCCTGCCCTGTACCTCCATAGTAGCCTGCCTGGGCAGGAGATGTATTAGGGTAGATATAGGCCCCCAGAAATCTCGGAGCCATGAACCGTACTCTGCAGCCAGGCTTGGAGTGAGTGCTGTGTGGACTTCCTGCTCTCTCTCTTCTTCCCACCCCTCACCAGGCCTGGATGTAGCTAGGGACATAGCTCAGTTGGGGTAATTCTTGCTCTACCACATAAACTGAGTATGGTGGTGCATGTCTGCGATCCCATCTCTCAAGTTGTAATCCCAGCACTTGGGAGGTTGAATGATGAGAAGTTCAGAATCATCCTTGGCTCCGTTGTAAAGCCTTCCAGGACCACATGAGACTCTGTTGGGCTTGGGTGTGGAGACTGTACCACTTCTCCAAGTATGTCGACGGCGGCTAACACCTATCCAATATGATAGGTACTACCTACATACAATTATTTAAATCTCAGTGCTCTAGAATTGAATATAATAAACTTGTATCTTTCAATCCCTAGAGCTTCAGTTGACTAGAGGCCCCTGTCTTAGCATGGGCCATCCCCTCTCCTCACTATAGAGGTTCTATTGGACAGTGTTCGTAGGCATTCAAGAAATATCTATTGGTTTAAACTCAGTTAAGTTGTTTGGACCTCAGACATGTGCTGTGTCTGACTCCCAGCCTGCCTCTCTAGCAGAGGTCAGGGTTCACTTAGTCCAAAGCCGAGCTACTTCAGCCAGTGTGACTCACTATTGACCAGAGGAATGCCCTTAACCAAACCTCATTTTCTCCTCTGTAAAATGGGTGGACAATGCTGGCTTCAAGGGTGTAGTAAGGCTTAAGTAAGATGGTGCATATAGCTTCTGCAGGTTCTCAGAAGGTAAGTGGTGTGGGTGGACCAGCAGCCTACAACCCCCCTCTCATTGTTCCCACTCAGGCTGGCTTCTCCAGCCCAACCTGGGGAGGATTCTTCTCCTTACCACCAGCCAGCCACCTCTACACCCCAGTCATTGCATCTTCCCCAGACTTCCTACCAAAGCCAGCTTAGGTACTTCCTGCAACCCAAGTCTCCAGCCACAGGCCTCATCACTTCTCCATACTCACAGCCCTAAGATATCATAGGCCCTTCCTCATCTACAAATCTCTCTCTCTCTCTCTCTCTCTCTCTCTCTCTCTCTCTCTCTCTCTCTCTCTCTCTCTCTNCTCTCTCTCTCTCTCTCTCTCTCTCTCTCTCTCTCTCTCTCTCTCTCTGTGTGTGTGTGTGTGTGTGTGTGTGTGTGTGTGTGTGTGTGTGTAGAAAGAGAAAGAGAGAAAGGAAGGAAGGAAGACAGAGAGAAATAGACATATATAGAAAGAACCTGTAAACAGACATACTCGTGCACACAAACAGACCCAGGCTCTTGCAGTCTCCCTCGAGGTTCTCCTGGGAACTCAGAGAACCGTGTCCAGTGGGCCTTCTTTCGCTGTGAGTCCTCAAGAGAGCCAGTTCTCACAGTGTCTATTTGTTGGGATGTCACTGGTTCCCAGGGCTGATCTCCAGAGTTCTCCCTCCAGACAATCCCTAAAGACCTGTCCCTGCTTCTCCGTGCACACCCTAGGCCTGGCCCTTGGTCTGCCACCAAGAGCCTACCACTCTATCCACCCCAAATCTTCTCATATGTCTTGCCCATGTGTCCTATAACAGCAAGTGTTGATTTGGATTGACTTGGGATGGAGAGGTCTATCCTCACTTTCCACTAATGCTTAGGACTCACTCTAGTCTGTCTGGCCCCAACCTCCCTCATTTCTATGAACACAATCCTCTCTTGGGCTCCTGGGACTCCATTCTACTGTGTCACCTTATCTCTGATCAAGCCAGGCCTGAGGGGTATCCCATCGAGAAATATCTCCTGTCCATTCTGGTCCTCCAAGTCTGATACTACTTCATCATGTGTATCCCATCATTCCAATGTGCACACAGAAGTACCTGCCACAGGCCCAGCCTGACCTCAGAGTTCCCTGCCTATACCTCTCTAGGTCCTGACACATACATACACAACAGAGTATAGGGAACTCAGAGGCTAAGGGAGGGCCTTTTTCCCAGACAGAACAATCAGGAATAAGTCAGTAAAGCAGAGAGAGATGGGGGTGGGGAGCAGAGAGAGACAGTGCTTCTGGGAGAAGGCAGTAAGCAAGGATCAGAGGAGTAGAAGACAGGCCGGGTAGAGAAGATCTACCAGAGAGGTATACTGGGACTCACATGATTTCCTCTCCCTAGGACTCTGACCCTAGAAGAAACAACTGAACAACATAGCATGCTGGAAGAAGTCATACTGATGGTAAGCAGGATGTCCATCTCATTTGATCACCAAGGCAACATCCTCCTCACCTTCATTACTTCATGACCCCCCTGACCTAGCACAATCATCAGTTGCATCCATTTCCTGTGGCTTTGTGACAAAGTAGCACAAACTAGGCAAGGGTGCCTCCTCCCTATCCTGGATCCTGGAAATCTGAAGTGAAGATGTATGCAGGTCTATGCTCTCAAGAGAGAGAGAGCTCTACAGGAGGACCCTTACTTGCCTCTGCCAGATGCTAATAACCCTGTGTACCCTTACCTCCTGGCTGAAACAATACAGTTCATGTCTCCAAGGTCCTTTGTAGCAGTTTCCAATTAAATCCTCAAATAGATCCTGGCAGTGCTGGCACATTCCTCACTGCCTGCCCCAGTGTTCTGGGTTCCTGAATGAAAGACATACACACAGCCTTTATATTTTTATATGCCTTAAACAGCTCAATGACTGGGCCACTTCCTAACCTCCATGTGGCTAATCCACCTCCTTCCAATATACCCAAGTCATTACTTACTAAAATCTATATTCAATCTTTGATGCACTGGACCCAATCAGGCAGCCCTCTGAGGACCGCTCTCTCCTGGCTCCTACATGGTAGCTATGCTCTGTCCTGCATCTTCTCCAGTGTGGCATCCCCCCTCTCCTCCACCTTCTCCTGGCATAGTGGATCTCCTTCTCCTTCCTCCAGATGTGCAGATTCTTGTGCAATTTGGGGGACCCAAATTAAGGTAATACAAGCAGCATTAGACTAAGCCCACTCCAGTCATTGTCTTAGGGTTTCTGTGGCTGTGGTGAAACACTGTGACCAAAAAGCAAGTTGGGAAGAAAAGGGTTTATTTAGCTTACACTTCCGTATTAAAGGGAATCGAGACAGGAACTTTGAGGCAGGATCCTTGAGGCAGAAGCTGGTGTAGGAGCCATGAATAGGTGCTGCTTACTGCCTTGGTTCCCCTGACTTATTCAGCCTGCTTTCCTGCTGAGCTGGTCCCTCCTCCACTGAGCACTAATTGAGACAATGCCTTACAGCTGGGACTCATGGGGCCATTTTCTCAGCTGAGGCTCCTTCCTCTCTGATGACTCTAACTTAACATCAAACAGACACACAAAACCACCCAGAACAGTCCTGGGACCATTGCCTCTTGTGTCCTTGTGTTGTCTTCCTTCTGTGTACGTGTCTCTGTCCACTGCATCCCTACTTCTCATCTTACAAGGACATCAGTAATGTTGACCCACCCTGATAGCCTCATTGTAAATTCATTACATTGGCAGAGTTTCTAGACAAGCACCTAGGAAGTTGCTCCTTAACTGAGAGCAATATCTAACTAGTAACACTGCCACTGTTCTTCATCCACCATGCCTCCTCATCTCCCCCCCTTTCATACTTCTTAAGGAGGGTCTTCTGATGGATACCTGTGTGCTAGAGAACATTAGATTCTGAAAGACTCCGGATCCACTTGTCAGTGAGGTCGAAAGTTTGCATCATTACCCCTTTTTTACAAACGAGGCAACGGAGGCACAGAGACCTAACCCACCCACTCAGAGTTGTGAGAGGGAAGTGGTAGGCAGGAGAGCTGTTCATAGTCAGGTGCCGCTGATCCCAAAGGAAAAACTCAAGCCCTGTACCACAGCGCCTCATCCTGAGGAGCCGCGGTGTGCTCACTGAACCCACCCTGAAACGACAGGACCACGAGAGAGAGAGAGTTGTGCTCGCCATGGAAGAGCGTGAGCTAGGGGTGGATTCATGTGCCAGAAGGGAACGGGCCTCGCATGAGCTAGGGGTGGATTCATGTGCCAGAAGGGAACGGGCCTCGAATGAGCTAGGGGTGGATTCATGTGCCAGAAGGGAACAGGCCTCGAGTGCTTCCACCGTGTGGCTAGAACATTCAGAATGCCTTTGTGAACCGATCCAAAGCTCCTGGCCACTGAATTCTGATGGTTGGAGATGCTCAAGACAGACTCACACTAACCACCCCAGAGTTGGACTCAGTATGATTCCAGTTCAGCTCCAGGCTGGCCAGTGACCACTTGTATATCAGTAGTATCCAGTGTAATGACTTGGAGCTCTGGACCCGAGCTCCTCTTGCCTCTCCTCACCCACCACCTATGAAAGCACAGTACTCTACCCACATTCTGGCCCAGGAATAACTCTGTATGGCTGGTGCTCCCTGGAGCATCCCCCCAACATCTTGCCCACCCTCCCCCCACTAAGGCAGGGAAGGTGGTGGCATCCAAGTGCCACTTGTTGCAGACTGATCCTTTGGGTTCAGGATACTGAAATAGCCTTCCTCACCACGTCCCCAGCATGGAGAATACCCTGTGCTGCTGTTTGCCAATAGGGGCCTGGCTGGAATGTTTACACTTCCTGAGTACAAGAGCCCTTTTCCTTTGTAAATGTTCTGGGGCTCTTCTAGAACAAAAGGCCATTAAGCCCTTACTCCACCTGTCCCAATCCTTGACAGATTCCCAAAGCCTTTGAGTGACAGGTCCAGCTTAATGGAGACCAACAGCCTCAGTGGGCAGGAGAAAATTGGCTTGCCACGTTATTTCTCACAAGCCTTCTGGAAGGTGACAGAAGTTGTCACTCTGACTACTTCCAAAGCCACTTTGTCCCTGGGTAATATCAAAGAGTGGAGAAGGCTGGCTCTATGAAGCACCTAGAACCACTGGACCACTGGGCCACACCCCAGCATGACCTCCCAGATTCCTCTGTGAGCCTCAGCGCTCCATCATCCTGAACCCAGCCTGGAGACACTTGCAAAGAACCCTCAGGAGTGACTGTAGTTAATCTGCCCACCTTCAGAGGTCCCATCCCCAAGGCTAAGCTGCCCACCTTTGGAGGGCTCCCTGGAGCCCTTTGGGAGGGACCCACCTTTGGATCTTTGGAGGATCCATCCCAAAGAGCACACAAGAGAAATGCCACCACAGAGGTCTTGCCCTACAACCCAGCCACCCAAAGCCTTTCTCTCCTCACGCCCACATCCCCTTTGCCTGCCTGAGAACCCATCCCCTCCTCCAAGGGTACTATGCTCCTCCCTCCCACACCCCTGCACCTGGGCTTCTGTTCTCTGCCCTGGTGATTGCCAGGAAATACCCACGCCTGATCTGCTACCATAGAGAATCTGTTATTCCATGAGGTCCCTGCTCTGTGAAGCCCCCTGAGCCTGGACTCTGCTTGCAGACCTGCCTGTCCCTGTCCTAAGTGTCTACTGCAAACCTGGCAGTATAGACCTCAGTAATGGCAGAAGAATGGCAGAAGAAGTGGGGGGGGAGGGGAGCAGCAGAACACTCAGCCTCAAGGAATGGCATGCTCTCTGCATGTGGGTGGACCCCACTTCCCTTTGATCTGTGTAGATGGGCCACTTGGGCACTCATCCAGCTTCTGGAACTTGTGGATGAGGTAGAGTGAGTGTAAGGAAGCACCAATCTGGAATGGCTGGCAAGCCCAACTCTAAGCTAATTCTACCTGAGAGCCCTCCCCTCTTCTCTTGTATGACCCAGCTGGCCCCAAGGTACTGAAGCCTTTAATCTGACTCACCCCTCAGTGAGTTACTCCTTCCAACAACAGCATAGTTTGCCCCCCTTCCCACTCCCAACTCCCAAATCCAGCAGGCCTAAGGCCTTCCTACACTCCTGAGCACACCAGCCTCCCTGTGTTCACCCTCATCTAACTTCTGCCATTAGTCCCTGACTAATGTTTTCCTAAGGGTTGTCCCCAGGTCAAGGAGGCCCAGGTGACAGATAATCTTAAAGGCAGTATCCATCAGTGAACCTCCTAAGTCAGGGACACAGTAGCTGAGGACTGGGCCAGACAGCCGTCTTCTGCTCACAAGACAGGAATAGTGCCTCTAGTACAACTCATACTCAGGACCCCACAGCTGCCAATGAAGTTCAAAGAAAAATTGTGTTGAACCTGCCTGGGACCAGGCAGAACCCAGAGGAAGTGGTCCATCGCAGCTGGAATCAGATACCCCAAGCTTGCATCCCAGCCCAGCTACTCATCTGAACATCTTGGGCAGTCTGTGGCCTCCTTCCGACATGTGTAATGGTGGCTCCCTCCAGAGTAGGTAACCACCTCCTCCTCCAGGGAGAGTACTCTGGGAGCACAGGACACACACACACACACACACACACACACACACACACACACACGGTGCAACAAGCAGAGGGTACCAGCTTCCTCATGGACAACCTAACCACCCACCAGAACCCAGAGGAGATTCCTCTCAGGAAAGTATCAAAAGCCCATAGGCATCATTCCATGAGCCTGACTCTGACCTTGCTCCCTCAGACGGAGGGTGTGAAGACTGAGCCCTTCGAAAGCCACCCAGCCCTGGAGATAGCAGAGCAGCTGACCCTACTGGATCACCTTGTCTTCAAGAGTATTCCTTATGAGTAAGTGGGTATGGCTGCGGCCTCCTCTCCCTCTTCCTCCTTCCCCAGCATATCTCTGACTTTAGCTGTGTGAACTCTCCAAAGCTTGGAAAGAACTCTTCTCTCTGGCTCCTTCATTGCCTGTTCACATGTAAGCACGTCCCTCTCTCCCCATGCACACACTCTTCTGGAAGGATCTCTAATTTAGAATCCTCTTTCTGGGATTGCAGAAAGAGTCCATGTTTATTTGCACATAGGCATAAGTGTGTATGTATATGTGTGTGTGTGTATGTTTATCTCTCTACCTCTCTCTCTCTCTCTCTCTCTCTCTCTCTCTCTCTCTCTCTGTGTGTGTGTGTGTGTGTGTGTGTGTATACAAGTCCTAGGAACAAATTTGGGGAATGGCCTTAGACTTTGATGAAGCCTCAGGCCTGCTTCTGTCTGCCCTCTCCTGTCTTTAGTCACCCTGGTTTTCCCTGTCATTACACAATTTTATGTCTCTCTCTTTACCTAAGAGCCAGCATGCATTTGTAGACACTGTTCATGTCCTTAGCCATGCATTCTAAGTTAAGATGGCTTTCTGTTTTCATTTTTATTTTTAAAGCTAAACTAAATTTCCTCCCAAACAAGGCATTTCTCTGAATTGCCAATAATTATTATGTAACAATTTCTCAACATTGGTGTCACCATGTCTGAGGCCACAGATCATCAGGGCCTTCAGTGCATTTAGTTTGCCTTCCAGAGGCATGTTCATAGCCTCACAGACATGAGTGTAGCCTGACCTGGTGACAAGGTTGGTCTGGAGATTTCCAAACCTCCAGGATGTGGAAGCAATATTACTCCTGCCTCCCTCTGGTAGCAAGAGCAAGATGTATGTTCACAGATGTTACCTCCCCAAAGCTTCACCAGTCTATGGGACGTCACTGAAGCACCTCTACTGGTCACTTAGCAACGTGGGCAGTCTGTGGCTTATGCGTGAGGTCCCCTGTGCCACAACACACTGCTTGGAACTGGTTTGCAGTTATTTTATCCAGTTATCCTCTTATACCCCACCTTTTTCCTTCCTGCAGAGAGTTCTTTGGCCAGGGCTGGATGAAGATGGAGAAGTATGAAAGGACACCTTACATTATGAAAACCACCAAACACTTCAACCATGTGAGTATGCCTGCCTGCCACGGTGCCTTTCTGCCAGGCTTTTCATTGGTAAGGCCATCAGAGTGGAGGGTAGGCCCGCTCTCAGCTGTGGAGCCAGGGCCAACTCGACTCACTTCGGTCTCAGTTTCTTATTATTCCTTTGCCTCTAATGTCTTTGTTCTATTGACTGGTGCTTGTTAGAATCTCCAGCGCTAGGACCAGACTTGGGGGAGACAGGCATGCATCCAGGATGCAAAACAGAAGGAGCCACCCACCACCCACACTTGTACCCTGGTGCCTCAGTCAACCCCAGCTCTCACCAGGACAATGTGGAATGCAGATGGAGACTGTGGGCCCTGTTCTTGCTTTAACAGGAAAAACTTTTAATCTTCTCCTGTGTAAGAGGAGATAAAGTTAAAAAAAAAAAGATCCCTTTCTACTCTTTGAATGCCAATAATTTTTACCATGAATGTTGACTTTTTTATTTTTATTTATTTTTAACATTTATGTGTGTATACCTGTGGATATTTCTGTGTGCCTCATTCATGAAGATGCTGACCAAGGCCAGAGAAGGCATGGAATCCTCTAGAGCTGTAGTTACAGGTTGTGAGCAGCATACCATGGGTGCTGGGACCCGAACCCAGGTCCTCTGTAGGATCAGCAAGTGCTGTTAACCATTGACTCATCTTACCAGCTCATAAATTGATTTTTATTCAAAGTTTGTTCTCCAGCTGCTGAGATGGTCACCTGATTCCTCCTTCCTATAATCCAGTGATTATAGGAACAAACCTAACAGGCCATAGCATATACATAACTGGATAGCTGATTTTTCTTTCTTGTGTTGCCTGCCTCTGGTGCTAGAATAAATGCAGTGGTGGCTTTGTAGAATAAATTAACAAGTATTCTTTTTGTTTCTCTCTCCTGTGGAGAATCACACTGACTTGTTCTTTTTAAAACAAACAAAAAAAATGTTCTTTTTTTGTTGTTCTTCTTCTTCTTAAAAGGTTTTTATACCAGTGTTTTCTATGTGGAAAGATATTTTCATGACTTTGACAAGATGTGTCAGTGGGAAAACCTGCTGCCAAAGTTGATATCCCGAGTTCCATACTGGAACCCACGGGGTAGAAAGAGAGAACCAACTACCTCAAGTTGTTCTCACATGTACTGTGGGATATGCCAACCCACCCTCCTGCATGCATACATGCACACGGAAATAAATAAACAGCCGGGCAGGTGTGGCACTCATGCCTTTAATCCCAGCACTTGGGAGGCAGAGGCAGGCGGATTTCTGAGTTCGAGGCCAGCCTGGACTACAGAGTGAGTTCCAGGATAGCGAGGGCTACATGGAGAAACCCTGTCTCAAAAAACCAAAAAAAAAGAAAGAAAGGAAGGAAGGAAGGAAGGAAGGAAGGAAGGAAGGAAGGAAGGAAGGAAGGAAGGAAAGAAGGAAGGAAGGAAGGAAGAACCAAATGTAAAAATAATAAAATTCAACCTCCCTTCTTGGCATCTGTCATAGCAACTGCTTTAGAGAAGGTTTCTTTTTGATTTTTGGCTTTTGTTTTTTTTCGAGACAGGGTTTCTCTGTGTAGCCCTGGCTGTCCTGGAACTCACTCTGTAGACCAGACTGGCCTCGAACTCAGAAATCCACCTGCCTCTGCCTCTCGAGTGCTGGTATTAAAGGCATGCCACCACTGCCCAGCAAGAAAGAATGGTTCTTAATCAAGCATTTTATGTCCTCCAATAACCTTTTTCTCCCATGAAACATACTACGTGGTTCTCGTTAACTTAAATTCCGAGGAAATTCATAGATCTCTTGTGATTTGGGTGGCAAAAATCTTTGTCATTTTTTGCTCATTTTTTTAATCTTATATTATTGAGGTAAGGTCTCTTACTATGAAGATCAGGCTCGCCTCAAATTTGACATCCTCCTGCCTAGCCCTCTTAAGTACTGGGATTGCTACCATCCTCAGCTTCATTGTGTTTTTCCATTGAGCATCACTAATTTATAGGGCATTGTCTCCTTTTTATATTAAGCATTTGTTCTGATAGTTTTCCTGTTCATTGTTTGGGGATTTTTAACAAGAAATTGTGTCTGTAAATAATGATTCATTATCTTTACAATATTTATTCCTCATACTTTTTTCCTATCTTATTGCATTGGCTTAAAGGTCAGCAACTTCATTGCTTCAGAAATTATCCGAAACGAGGACATCAACGCAAGGGCAAGCGCCATCGAGAAGTGGGTGGCCGTGGCCGACATATGTCGCTGCCTGCACAACTACAATGCTGTGCTGGAGATCACCTCCTCCATCAACCGCAGCGCCATCTTCCGACTCAAAAAGACATGGCTCAAAGTTTCTAAGCAGGTGCGGAAGAAAGCTGGCACTGCTGCCAGAAGGACCTGGGCTGGGGTCGTGAGCAGGGAGACCAGAATCAGCAGGTGTGCACAGAGGACTGAGCAGAGGGTTCAGATTTCCAGAAAAACCGTGTCAGTTAAGACCAGATATCTAGCCCACAGATGTGGCAAGGGACCTGTGAAACTTTAGTTCCTACTTGGGCAATTAAGATCCCACAGTGGGAGCCATAAGGCAGCAATTATTGGTACCAATACATCTTCAATACAAGAGCAGTAACTTCCTAAGACTCTCAGTCAAGATTTGAAGAGTAAGACTGGTGAGATGGCTCAAGCAGGCAAGAGCACTGACTGCTCTTCCAAAGGTCCTGAGTTCAAATCCCAGCAACCACATGGTGGCTCACAACCACCCATAATGAGATCTGACACCCTCTTCTGGTGTGTCTGAAGACAGCAACAGTATACTTATTTATAATAATAAACCTAAAAAAAAAAAAAAGATTCGAAGAGTAGCTAAGATATTCCCTTCTAAGACTCCAATTTCACCAGCCATCCAGATAACTGTCATCTACTGGATAATTGGTAATCTTAAATCTAAGTTTGATCTCTGTTCATACCGAGCACGATTCTGAAAAAGCATTAAGGTGGATCTTCTGAGGCAATAAAGTTCTGTGCACAGGGTCATGAGGGGTAGCTCATAAGGAGATGTCTCTCTTAACAAAGCACACTACGAGGCACTTCAGCACTTCCTTGGTGAACTTGGTGGGTGCCCCAACCCTGGATCACATGTCTTCAAGAGAATAGACAAGCACCACCAGGAATAAGTAAGCCTCTAAAGACGTCTATAAGGTGACAGTGGCATCTGCGGTCTTTTAGCTGAGAGAGACTCTACAGCTCTCTAGGTTTGCATTCTATATTCCCTTCATTTTCCCTTTATTGCCTGTTTCTTGTTATCTTCCTTGACCCAGCAGCAGGTTGTGATCTTACCCATACTAGCACTCATCTGCTCCATACATCTTCCTACTTAGATAAGCATCCGAACCAGGAAAGCTTTGTAATGTGCCCGTCTTCTGTCCTTCCCTGCTTTGTAGGCACTCTAGCCCCTGATCACAACTGAGCTGCAGTGTATAGGACCACCACCCCTTTACATCTCAGTGAGACCGGGCCTCTTCCTCCTCATTGGCACACTTGATGCCCAGATCAGGGTGAGAGCCATGGGTGGTGTCTTTATTGTTAGTAAATCCATGAAAGAATCAAAGATGGGGACTTGAGGGACAACTGGCCACACAGGCACATGCTATCATAAACTGAAATCAGGGGTTGAACAAAACCCTAAAGAAGCCCCAAGTCTTCTGAGTCAATATGGCCTGTCAAGAATTAGCCTGTGTCATAGGGAGCCTATTCCAGTTCAATATCTTACCCCTTCCTCCTTGTGCTGTTGGATTATGGCACCCTTTCCAGGGGTCCCCTAGACTGGACTTCACTTCCTGTCCCACGAGACTCTTCCCAGAATGCACATGCTGTATTTCTTGGCTATATTTCCTCAGCATCACCATCCTCATGGAGTCAAGGGGTATGGGAACCATGGCCATTCTGAAATCATCCATTCTCTTTCACGAGAGTCTAAAACAAGAGCAGTTGGCAATCCGTGTATGCAGCCTGGCCTGCTTTCTAGAACATCATTCAGAATCGGGAGCCAGCAGGCCTGGTCTAATAAAAGTAAAGGTACCTCTGGAAGCACATCCAGGCCTCAACTTTTGCTGGCTGGCTTCTCAAACCTTTCTGTCTATGCAGTAGTTGTGCACCTACACTGTGCTTGGCTCTGATGGCTTCTGGAAGGCCATGTGCATGGCCCTACCAACAAAAGACAGGTTCACTATCTCTCTGCAGGTAGCCTGTGGACTCTTGTGACCCACCAAGATGGCCACATTTCCTAAAGACCCTGAAACAAGTCTTGTCTTTAACACTTTTCAGTACGTCAGTCTGATTCGATAAAGCACAATGCCAAATGCAGACCAGCCCTACAGGAAGGTCAAATGTTCTTTGAAATTTTGTGTTTCTCCTTTCTGTTTTCAGTTCCCTTCCCTGACATCTTTCAAACAATCTCTGTCCCTTGAGGAAGTATGTAATGTGACCCTATAGGATAGCAAGAATACATGCTATTCTTCCTGTGGTTCCTTACCCAAGGGAAGCTGAATATGTAGGAACAAAAGCCAGTCTTTACGCTCCCTATATACCTTAGCCTCTTTGGGAGGAGATATTCTTCATCACTGATGTCTTCGATTTGATAAGCAGGAAAAGAAGGTATTTTGGCGGCCACAGGAGCGTCTTCCTTCTTGATAATGTTCCTGACATAGACTCTTTGCTTGTTCCTTGATTCCAGTAACATATCTAGAGCTTCTACCTTTTCTGCCCAATGATGTCCAGAGACCTTCAAGACCCAGGGGCCTAGCAACCTGGGGAGCATTAGAAAGTGGGGGCCCTGGGGTCTAACCTAAGCACATCAAGTGCTTAGGAACACGGTAAGAAAGCTCCATGGTCTTCCAAACTCAATCCTGGATAGAGTACAGCAGCCCAAAGACAGTCTTCATGTGCACAGTGGGCATGAGCCTGCGGAAGAAACAAAGTGTGCCCTGCTCAGAGCCATAGCTGGTCCCCACACAGAAGTAGCCTACATCAGGCCAATGAGATAGCTTGGTGGGTAAAGTGCTTCGTGTGTAAGCTTTGTGACCTGAGTTCAATCTCCAGAGCCCATGGAAGGAGGGGGACTCCTGAGGCATGTCTTTCGACCTTTACATACATTCATGAATCACACGCACACACACACACAAACACACACACACTAAAAAGATAGCCTGTATGCATGTTCATAGCTTCAAAGTATCCATCTTCCAAAATCTACCATACCTATCCTAGTATTACCCTTAGGGAATATCTAAGGAATGGGGATTTGCTCTTGTGCATGCTGAGGGTGGGTGAGAGAGGCTGAGAAGGTCCCATATCTGTTGCTAAATCCCCACATCTGACCTGAATCCATCCTGGGTCATTTCTCTGCATGTGAGTGGACAAGGAGAGGAGAGGGTACGTTCATAAGGAGAGCTGGTATGGACAGTCACCAAGACCCTGGCAGAGATTAGCCTATGCATTACAAGGTGCTGAAAGCCGGTTTTAAAGGAAACTCAGTCACATGCTGTAACTTAGTGTAGATTCTGTTCTGGGGTCGCATATCTGTCACTGGATCGGAATGTGTTTGTGCTTTGAGCAGGGTCAATCTGAACACCGGAGCTCCCACTCTTTATAGCGAAGGAGCCAAATCAATCAACATCTCTGTCCTCCCTTCCCCCTCGAAGGGCACACACTGAGCATCCGTCAGCGTGGATGTCCACGCTGCGGTGTTCTGTGACTGCACACACTGTGGCCTGTGACTTGGTCCATCTGGGGTTGATCAGTACTCCTGGTCTTATGATGCATGGCCATCCTCGGCATGGTTTCTCACTACATTCTGGATTTTGCAGGCCAAATCTGGAGATCCCTTCCTCCCTTTTATAACTAAGGGAAATGAGTAGTTCAAAGAGACATCCCATAGAGCAGGTAGGGAAGGAAGCACAGAGACAGCACAAGGCACTCTGGGAATGCAACTGTTCTCGCCAGACAACCCCAGCGCTTACCCTCTGCCCAGCTCATGTGGAGCCCAGGCCTAGATGACCATTTTACAGACCCTTTGCGAAGCTTGTCACCCTTTCCACCCAAACCTTTCCTTCTTGGATGATCTGTTCCTCTGCCTACCTTTTCCTCAATTCCTGACCGTGGATGGCATTCCTGGCCCACCAGAGTAAAGGTGTGAAAAATTGTCAGATCCATTCTGTCCAGCTTGTGGAAATGTCCTAAAGGCTGGCATATACCTCCGTGGCAAGGCACTTACATTGTATATCAGAAGCCCCAGATTCTGTCCCCAGCAGTGAAAACAAAAACAAAAACTCATGACCATGAAAATTCTTATTAGTTATTCCCTGCTCTAAACACATATGCTCTTCACCAAGTCCTTCTAGATCACCAGATCTCAGGATCTCACCCGTTTTCAGGGTCACTTTGGTGTTCTGGGAGATATATGTGAAGAGAGGTGCTTATGACAGAGACTGAGCCTAACTCGTAAGGAGATCAGGGATGAGGTTGCCAAGCACAGAAAGTCTCCAAATGCAAATGTGGCCTGGCCAAGGTCAGCTTGTTGGATCATGGGCCAGAGCCCGGGGCTTGGGGCCTGGGTGTGTGTTGAATGTTACTAAATGCTTCTGATTCCTTCCAGACGAAATCTTTGCTTGACAAGCTCCAAAAGCTTGTGTCATCAGATGGCAGATTTAAGAACCTCAGAGAGGCTTTGAGAAAGTAAGTGCTGCGTCTTCATTGTTGTGGTTAAAATTGTAGCCCGAGTTCCAGAGGCGTCTTCATGCAACAATGGGTCCGAGCAGGAGTTCTGCCTGTCCCTCTACCTACTCACGAAACCTATAGACTGTCCAGACCCCAGCAGTTGATCACCTTTGCCCTCCATTATCTACCAGAGAAATGCCAGAGCAACTGTCTGTGGTTGATCATAGAGTTGGTGCCAGATTTCTTGATTCTTGAATGCAATTTTCCATTTTAGTAACTCCAATAAGCAATATGTAAGTCAGTTTATTTAAGGCAGCTGTTTCTTGTTTGTATGAAGAAATTCTCATCAAAACAAGTACATACATTACTAACAGTTGCATCTTAGAATCAAAGAAAGGCAGTTTTCCCAAGAGTTGATAATTTCATCTTCCAGTTTGCAGGGCACCTCCCTGACCATTACCATTGAACCCCATAGACATTTCCTGGGATGTGGGTTTCCCAACTCCAGGACTGTTGCCATTTGGACCAGGATGGTTCTGTGTTCAAGAGTTTCCTGGTACATGGTGGGATTTGTAGGCATACCCTGGCCTTGCTCCATGGGATGTTAATAACACCTCTCCACTTAGGATGACCAGAAACATCTCTAGACATTGTGAAACCTAACCCTAAGATACCTCACTCCACCCTGTCTTCCTAAACAAAAGATAGGGAGCACATGCCAAGGTCATGTGACTATGGCATTAGAGCCTGAATATGACCTGTGTTGGTCCTCAAGTTGGTACTCTGCAGTCTGTCTTGGGTACTATCTCATGAGGTTTGGTTACCACTGACAAGAAAGCCACAACTCGGCTCACTCTGGCCACATACTCATGAGATGTGGGCTCTGAAAAGACAAAGCTCTGCTTTTATTACTCCCAAAAGATGGTTTCTTCAGGTGTTGATTCTAGGTTCCACCCTCGTTTGTCCTGGTCTCGATCCTGGATGGCTGGCTTCTCACTGGGCCTTGGAGATGCTGGGCCCCTCTAACATCCAGGAATACTCTCTTCCCTTCCATAAGGGATCTCTTGACCAGAGCGAGTAAGAGCCCCAGGACTGCACATTGGCCTGGGACAGTCAACAACTCCAGTCCTTGACATTGGCTGGAATGCCCTGCTCACTCTTTCTTCCCAGGCAGCCTCACCTGCCTCCTTTTCTTGCTTCCTTTCTGCCCTACCTCTTATCCATCCTTCACTAGCTCAGTGTGCCATTGCCTTGACCATTTCAACTTTGTTTATGTCCTCAGACAGATGTTGAACCCATCTGTGCTATCCGGCCGTCTCTCCTCCGCCCGGGCTCCCTGGAGCCCTTGTGGACTGTGCTTATACGAAGCTGCCCCTGTGCATTCACCAACTGTCCGTCTGCCTCTGGGCGTTGCTCCATCCGCCTCCTTCACACGGCTTCCTCATCCACAGCAACCACTACTGCTACCTAAGTGTCTCCGTGGCTCCCATTCTGTCTGACCCTCTCCTGACTGTCTTCCCTTTCAGGTCACCTGTGTACCTGTGTAAGTGTCTCCCCTAGAACCCTCTGCTGCCTGTGGCACAGGGCAGAGTGCTCAGGGGTTTTCTGGGAACCAAGGTCTTTATGTAAGGCAGATCTGCCCTGTGAAGATGGAGAGCAAACCATGTCCAGTGATGCTGGGGAGTTTGTTTCACCAGGAAAGGAACAAAAAGCAGAAGATAATTACCTGACAGCAGTCTTCAGGCAGAATTGGTGACCCATCCAAAGAGTCTTGTAGTGACTCTCCCATGTGGGTCCCCACCCCGTTCATAAGTTCCTGGGATCTTATTCAGCATGTTGTCACTGGGTTCTTACTCTGGACACTTTTCATCTTACTGGTCTTAGTGATTTCCATTAAAAATTTCAGGCAGGACTTATAGTGCAGTGTAGAAGACATATATAGACCTATACAGTTCATTATAGAGTTTATGATACATGCCAAAGGGATGAACAAGAAGGGGACCACTGTGATGAGCTTCATGCTTAGGTAGGCATCGCACTCTAAAAGATCTCTGGAACAGCTTCCTAAAAAGCATTTCCCTGTCCAAGTGACTGATGGGTCCATTTGGATTAACTCTTAACAGTGGGACAATGCTGTATCTTACTAGTTATCTATTAATGACCTCCGAGGTAGTTCAGAATGTCATATCTTAGGCCAGGAATGTAGCTTAGTTGGTAGAGTGTTTACTTAGTTCTCTGAGTTTGATCCCCAGTACCAATAAAATCAGGTTCCATGGTCAGGACAGCCAGGGCTAGGTAGAGAGATCCAGTGGCAAAAACAACAACAACAACAACAACAATAAATCACATGGGATGGTACACACTTTTAGTCCCAGCACAGGAGAGATGGAGATGGGTTCAAGGTCTGTACCTCACACTCCCCTACCATGGCAAGAGTTTCAAGCAGCCAGAGGAACAATTCCTCTGGCATCTCTTTTTGCTGAGCTGAGAGGAGGTCACCTTGGTGCATTATCTCAAGAGTCCCCCAAAACTGCTGAAGGGAGGAGGGTAGTGGCTGCTCACTCCATCATCAACCCCATTATTCCTTCCCCCCCCCCCCCGAACCCTCCCAAGGTACCAGAAAGCTGCCATGGTCCACAGACATGAGCCCATGCTCCGAGCTACACATCAGAGGCCTGGTCCATCACGCCAGAGTCTCAATCTCTTGTAACTACAGACCCTGAGAATCACCCACCCTTTCCAGATGACACTTCCAGGAAAATGGTCAGAGGACCAGGGTTTCCTGCTCTGGCCCTCAAACCTAGGTGACAAGAAGACAGGTCTTGGGAACGCCGCACTGAGTGACTGCTGGAACTTGGGCATGGGTGGCACGGCCTCCCCAGAGGTGACTGAACACAGAATAACAGTGGGAAAACTGTGAACCAGGAGGTAGCTGGGAACAGCTGGGGGACTCCACTGCACATATGCCAGAGAAGTAAAGAAAGGCATTTGGGGTCATAGAGGGAGGAGATTGAAATAAGACCCCTTCTCTTAGCCTGCTCGTGAGGGCCCAGGCAGCTCCATACTATCCATCCCACCTTCCAGCCTGGCTGGGGGTCTATCAAGGCCTGTGTGTGCCCTGTGATTCTTCATAACTATAAACCCCTTTGCCTCTAGCCAGGCAAGATCTGCATGCAGAGTGCTCTGCTCTCAGCAGAAGTTCCTTTCCTTAAGTAAAAAACTTTTGTGGATGCCATTTCTTTCCAAGTTGCGATCCACCTTGTGTCCCTTACCTGGGGATGTATCTCACCGACTTGGTGTTCATCGAGGAGGGGACACCCAATTACACAGAGGACGGCCTGGTCAACTTCTCCAAGATGAGAATGGTAAGTCTCCCTGAGCGAATGGGGGCACAACTCACTCCAAACTGAACCACACAGTTTGCCCCAGCACAGTCTGCCCCAGCACAGTCTGCGCCTGGCTCGAAGGCCTCCAGTAAAAACCATGGCTGACGCTCATGTCCTTTAGCCCTGTGTTTCCTGCCTTTCCCACTTCAACCCAGCATCCTCCCCTACAGGGAAGGATGGGTGAGGTCAAGATACCCCACCTATGGACAAAGACGAGCCGAGTCTGACCTCAAAGCCCACCTCACCTTCACATCTCGCCCTTCGGTGGCCACAGAAATGCTTGTTTTGTGTAACTACAGAAAAAAATCACCCTGCAGCACCACCCAAGAAAGCAAATTTCAAATCTGCTCCAATAGATCCATGACACGAGGGTGAGAGGATCTAAGGAGACCTCTCTGAGCAGGCACAGGACTCCTAGCTGCCGATGTCTCTCACTCACCCCAGCCAGAGAGCCTCTATTTGCACCCATTAGGTAAAAATGGGCTTACACATTACTAAAAAGGGTATCTTTCAAACGCAAATGAAGACCTCCATCTTGGTGATGGAGGGAAGCCCTTATGCTTTGCATCCTGCCGTGCACACATTAGACACCCACGTGTCTGGCACCCACTCTGATTGGCAGCCTGACATTTGGTTGTAGTGGTGTTGGGAAATCTTCAGCCCTGACTAAGGGAGTTCTCTTTAAAACACAGGCGCACACACACACGCACACGCACACGCACACGCACACGCCCCATGCACACACACATTAGCACAGCTGTCCCACACACAGATTTCACCTCGGAAACAGGTGGCTGGTGTAAAGAAAGCCAGCAGAGTTTTCCAGGAGTCAGTGTGACTTCAGAGATAGCTCCCGATGACCCTTTCCAGCCACAAGGCAACACAAGAGAGCAGACTGTTCTAAAACTCCTCCTCCTTCCCGCAGATCTCCCATATTATCCGAGAGATTCGCCAATTTCAGCAGACGACCTACAAAATCGAGCCCCAGCCAAAGGTAAGAGATCGCTCCTTCCCTTCACAGTGGTGCTGTCTGCATAGGCTTCTGCCTTTTCCCGAAGCGGCTTCCCTCATCCCTTCAAGGATCTTCACACTCCAGCTTAAATATGCCAGTTCCTTATGGAAGCCATACCTATTCCTGTTCCCTGGCCATTAAGCAGGGAATGCCTCCCACCACATCTAGCAAGCTCCTGAGGGCTAGGATTAACTCCTAGGGAATGCCTCCCACCACATCTAGCAAGCTCCTGAGGGCTAGGATTAACTCCTAGCATGCCTGGCAAGCACTCTACCACCTGACTTACATCCCCAGCCACACATCATTTAGCCTATAATAAAAAAGAATATTAAGGACCAAGGAGATGGCCTAGCACAGTAGTTCCCAGAGAGGTTGTGAATCGCAACCTCTCTGGGGACAAACAACCCTTTCATGAGAGCCACATAAGACCATCTGTCAACACAGATATTGACATTACGATTTTTAACAGTAGCAACAAAAATAATTTACAGCTGGGATCACCACAACATGAGGAACTGAAGGGTCCCAGCACTAGGAAGGTTGAGAAATACTTGCTGAGTGAGTAAAATAATTTGCTATATAAGCATGAGGACCTGAGTTCAAATCCCCAAAGCCCATAAGATCCAGTCACGTTTCCTGTTCACTGTGTATTCTTAAGCACCATGTTTCTAAGGCAAGATGGGAGTCTCTGACTCCTAGAACTGGGACTCAGAAACCTGAAAATCTCCAGACACGCAGGCTGTCTTAGTTAGGGTTTTATTGCTGTGGAGAGACACCATGACCACAGCAAATCTTATAAAGGAAAGCATTTAAATGGGGCTGGCTCGTGTTTTGGCTGTTTAGTCCATGGCAGGAAGCATGGTGGCATGCAGGCAGACATCGTACTGGAGAAGCAGCTGAGTGTTCTACATCTGAGTCCATAGACAGGAGGAAGTGACAGCAATACACTGGACAAGCTTGTCCTTCTGAGACCTCAAGCCCCCTACTGACACACCTCCTCCCACAAAGCCACATCTACTCCAAGGTCACACCTCCTAATAGTGCCACTCCCTATGGGCCTGTAGAGGCCATTTTTATTCCATCCTCCACACTGACCAACTAAACTGTGTATAGCAAAGACCCAAAGAGAACAAGGATGGATGAAAAAGGTTGTCCTCTGACCTCTAAAGACACATACCTACATTCATACACACACTCATCTCGGAAATTTGCAGAGTCCACTAATATATTCTAGAAGGATCCCCTTCCATGGAGCTCCTGGATAGAGCTAGGAGACTAGTTCATTTGATGAGGCCATAAGTCACCCTGTCTTCACCCACAGGGCTGAGTGATGCCAGACAAAAGGTCGTCTTCTTAGATTCTCACAGGTTGTGAGCTGTTGATAAGACATAGGAATAATTTCATCTGTTACTGTCAATCAGCATCCAGCTGCTTCTGACCTTCATGGTGACAAAGTCACTTCCCCAAGATGAAAGCAACAGGCCTTGGTTTCCCCTGAAGCAGCTATCATTAGACTTTCAAGCACAGAGTACAGGTGTCATTTCTTTTTCCTTCTTGCTCTTGGTTTCTGTGGAGGGAGAAAGACACGCTTGCTTCCAAGTTGACAAATACCTGAACCTTGGATCCAGAGGGCGCCTGCAAGGTCAGAGCTCTGATCTCTCCTTGAATGCTCGGGAAATTCAGCAAGGACTTAGAATCAGGAGTAGAGTAGACAGGCCCGAGCGAAGACAACTGAATTTCCCAGAGTGACCATTCACAATTTTGCATGCTAACATTTTGCCTCAGTCTCAGGCATGGGAGCCCACACAGGCCTTTCCCCAAGGCAGTGCTGCCTGAGATGAATCTCATGATACTGTTTAATCCTACCGTGTGTGTAAACATTCCACGGGACCTTGGTAGGGAACTGTTCAAACTGAAACATTGAAAGAATTGTGAACACCTGTCAACACTTCACTTAGATTCAACAAGTGGCCTTTCCGGGGAATTGTTTGATTTGCTTAAGCCCAAAACATTTCCTCAAGTGATCACTTGAAAAAGAAGAAATAAAAGTAAAAGAGAAAAGAAAAGCAGTCAAGGCTCATTCTTACCACGTGTGCTTTATCACTATTAAGACTGTTTATTAAGAGAATATAGGAGCTATGGGTATAGCTCAGCAGTTCTAATTGCAGCAAAATACACAAAAAAATGCATCTTCAAACATAATTTAAAAAACAATGTTGTGCTGGCTGTGGTGGTACACCCATTTAATCCTAGCACAAGGAAGGCAAAGGTAGGTAGATCTCTGTGAGTCCGAGGCCAGCCTGGTCTACAAAGTGAGTTCCAGGACAGCCAGGGCTGTTACACAGAGAAACCTTGTTTTGAAAAATAGGAGGAGGAGGAAGAGGAGGAAGAGGATGAGGAAGAAGAAGGAGAGGAGGAAGAGGAAATGGAAAGAAGAGTTAGATTAACACCGCCAAATATGGTGGTGCCAGCCCTTGGGGAGCTGAGGCAAGGGACCCCATGTTCGAAACTAGAGTTAGCCTTGTCACGTAACAAGACCCCTTCAGGGAGTAGAGGAGGCCAAAACAGTGTAGCTCACACATGTGTGTCCTGAACCTACAAAAGGGTTTGCTTCTACTAGGCATGGTGATGTACATCCTGTAATCTCTACATTTGGCAGACTAGAACAGAGGGGTGGTCTCAAGTTCAAGGCTAACCTGGGCTACATAGTGAGTCCCAGGTCAGCTTTGGGCTATAGAATAAGACCCTGTCTCAATTAAAAAAAAAAAAAAAAAAAACAGAAGAAATAAGAAAAAGAAAATTTTCACAAGATACCCCATTGCCCACAGTCTGGGATTTCCCACAATTCTATTGCTCCTTTCTCTCATTTCAGGTAATTCAGTACTTACTGGATGAATCTTTCATGTTGGACGAAGAGAGTCTGTATGAGTCTTCGCTCCTAATTGAACCAAAACTCCCCACATGAGGCTGTTCTCCTCACCTGCCAGCGCCGGCCACATCACCGCCGGAACCCCAGCTGCCCCCAGCTGCTTCTGTGAACACCTGCTTTACGATTATTGTATATAATCGTTGCGTGCCTCTGTACTTGTTCTCCAGCGTGTGCTTCCCCGAGAATATATTATCTCTTCTTGTCCCGTAAAACTGAAATAAAAATGTCTGCATTCAAAATATAGATGTCTGCACTCTCAGACTCTGCCTCCCTCTCTGTGATGCCTGCCCCTTCAAACAGCTCTGCTCCCTGTCAGCCCTCCGGGGCCCTCGCCCTTGTCTCAATCAGAAAAGGAGACAGAACCAGGCATCCTCCCCATCATGTTCCACGTGGTCATTGTAACCCAGTGAGGGAGGGGAAAGGGGAGGGGGGAGGGGACGGGGAAGCCATACCTACTGACCTAGATGTCAATTTGCAAAGTGGCTTCTTCAGTCAAAATCGCAGCTCTCAACGTCCCCATTTGTCTCCCAGTAAACCTGGCTGGAAGGGGGTCCTCTCTGCTGAGAACCATGCCCTGTGCACCAAATGCCACCCTTCTAACATTGGGCTGCCCCTGATCTAGGATGAACACCAGATAGCATGAAAAGCAGACTCAGTAGAAGTGGGCGTATCCCCCATGTCTTCCCCACCATGATGGGCTATGTCCCCTGAGCCATGAGCCAAAAATCCACTCCTCCTTTGAATTGCTTTCTGTCAGGGATTATTTAGTCACAGCACCAAGAGAAGCCACTAATACAAGGGCTTGCTGCCTAGAGGGGTCCAGCAATGTCGCTGAACCTCTCAGAGACTCAGCTTCCTTATCTGAAAAACTGAATATGAAAATACCATCTGCAGCTGGAGAGATGGCCCAGTGGTTTAGAAAAACAGCTGCTCTTTCAGAGGACCCGGGTTCCAATCCTAGTACCCACATGGTGGCTCACAATGGTCTGCAACTCCAGTTCATGGGATTCAACACCCTTTTCTGGTCTCCACTGGCACTAGGTATACACATGGTACACAGACAGACATCCATGCAGTCAAAACACCCACACATGTTAATTTTTTAAAAAGGAAAATTACATTTCATCACAAAGTAGAATTAACTGAGCCAACATAAGCCAAGAATCACTCATTGAAAACCCAAAGTCCAAAATATCCCCAAACCTAAAACTCCTTGATTCCCAACTCGGCACCAGGCACCACAGGTGGAAACCTTTATAGTTGACTTCATGAGATGGAGCACTGTCAAAAACAAGCACATCAAAAATGATGCATGGGGCTGGTAAGACGGATCAGCCGTTAAGAGTGCCTCTACAGCATTTCCAGAGCATCTGGGTTTGGTGCCCTGCACCCACGTGGCAACTCACAACCATCTAAAACTCCAGTTCTGGGGGACCAGACAACTGGTGCACAGACACAAATGCAAGCAAAACACCCGTACACTTAAAGTAATTTTTAAAATAGCATAGCAAATTACCTTCAGGCTATGTGTATAAGGTGCACAGGAATTATGCACAAATTTCACTTTTAGACTTAGGTTCCATGTCCCCAGATATTTTGTCTTATAAATCTGAAAAAAAATTTAAATAAAAATATCCACAGAAGTCAAAAAGCTCAACAAGCTGAAGTATCCAAGTGAGGACACCTCAGTCCCACTTGGGAAAGAGAAGAAAGCACTCACAAGTGGGGAGGGAGGGAGGGAGGGAGGGAGGGACCTGGGAGGGAAAGTGGATGGGATGGGGGAGGGGAGAGAGGAACCTGATCTGGTATTGGGTGAGGGAAAAGGACTGAAGCCCTGAGGGCCAACAGAAAAAATGTAAACAAGCAACCTCAGGAAATAAGAGGGGGGGGAGAACTCCCCTGAATGCACCAGAGACCTGGAAGGTGAGAGGCTCTCAGAACTCAAAGGGAGGGACCTTAGGTGAAATGCCCGACAGTAGGGAGAAGGAACTTACAGAGCCCACCTCCAGCAGGAAGAAAGGACATCAAGTGAGGGATGGGGTTGCCATCCCACAGTCACATCTCTGACCAATAATTGTTCCTGTCTGAAAGAATTACAGGGGTGGAAATGGAGAGGAGCTGAGGAAAAGAAGGTCCAGCGACAGGCCCAAAGTGGGATCCAGCTCAAGGGGAGGTCCCTGGGCCTGACACTATTACCAAGGCTATGGGGCACTCACAAAACGAGATCTAGCATGACTGCCCTCCAAAAGACCCAACAAGTAACTGAAAGACTCAGATGCAGATATTTGCACCTAACCAATGGACAGAAGCAGCCAACCCCTGTTGTTGAATTAGGGAAGGCTGAAAGAAGCTGAGGAGAAGGGTGACCCTGTAGGAGAACCAGCAGTCTTAATTAATCTGGACCCCCAAGATCTTTCAAACACTGGACCACCAAAAAGTATATACCAGCTGATATGAAGCCCACCAATACACGTACGGTAGAGGACTTTCCGGGTCTGTGTTCATTCAGAGGTGATGCACCTAACCCTCAAGAGACTGGAGGCCCCAGGGAGTTTAGAGGTCAGGTGGGGGTGAGGGCATCCAAATGAAGACGGGGTGGGGTGGGGAAGATGTGTGGGATGTGAATGGGGGGGGCTGGCAAGGAATGGAATGTGAAATGTAAAAAAATGAATTAAAAATTAAATTAAATTAAAAAAAAATCTTAACCATAAAACACGTCTGATCAAAAGTACTTCAGATAAATACTCAACCTTAAAATACTTAACACAGAATAAAAAGGTATGGCTTTCATTTGTAATTCCCACCAGGAAGTCAAAGCAGGAAGGTTGGGTAGTCAAGTCTGGGCTACATAGGGCAGTAATTTTAAAAACATAATATAAAATAAAATGAGCAGGGTTAAGGACATGGCTCAGTCAGTGAAGTACTTGTCATGAAAGTAGGAGAGCCTAGCTTAGTCTCCTGGAATCTATATAGAAATGCTAAGCATGGTAGCATGGGTCTGTAATGCAGAGCTAGAGACAGGAAGGTCCCTGGGGCTTACTGACTCTCTTAGTTAGGGTTTTACTGTTATGAACAGACACCATGACCAAGGCAACTCTTATAAGGTCAACATTTAATTGGGTCTGGCTTACAGATTCAGAGGTTCAGTCCATTATCATCAAGGCAGTAACATGGCAGCATCCAGATAGACATGGTACAGGCAGAGCTGAGAGTTCTACATCTTCATCTGAAGGCTGCTAGCAGAACACTGACTTCCAGGCAGCTAGGATAAGGGTCTTAAAGCCCACACCCACAGTGACACCTACTCCAACAGGCCACACCTCCAAATAGTGCCACTCCCTGGGCTAAGCATATACAAACCATGACTCTGACCTTCTAGTCTAACCAAATTAGTGAGCTCCACGCAATGAGAGAACCTGCCTCAAAAACCAATGCGGACAGGAACAGAGGAATGACCCCGAAGGTTGACCTCTGAGCTCCACATACGTGCATTTGCCGATCCACGTATAACACACACAAGCTGACTAGTCATCTGGTCATCTAAACGCTCCTTTTCTTACAAAAGAGAAAGAGCAAAACAATAAAATTATTTGCTTAGCATCGGGTAACTTCTGGTGTGAGGATTAAGACGAAAAGAAATGTGAGAATGATCTGGCCGTGACATGTCACCTCCTTGGTCGCCAGGGTTGATGCCGGTGATCTGACTGGCTAAGCAGGTGTCCCCTTCCTCCCTCATCGAACCATGTACATTCCTCCTGAAGCTGGTTGCTTTCCCCAAATTCAGAAGGACTCAGAATATGAGAATCTATTCTCCCTGTCTAAAGCCTCTAAGCAAGCTCTCAGGACCAAAGGAATTTCATTCTACTGTGACCAATCTGTTTGAAGATTTGGCTGTCATCTCTCCTTCCTATGGTTCTCTTTTGCTGTTTTGTTTTTTGTGGGACTTTTGTATATTTATTTTAGTTTTGGTTTGTTTGTTTGTTTTGTTTGTTTGGATACAAGGTCTCATTATGTAGCCCTGGCTGGCCAAAAACTCACTGCATAGACCAGGCCGGCCTTGAACTCACTCATAGAGATCTGTCTGCCTCTGCCTCCCCAGTGCTGAGATTAAAGACATATGCTACCACATCCAGTCCTTGGTTCTAAAGGTCAAATAAAGAGCTTAGTTTAGGGTTGATCATGTGAAACTTGAATATGAGTGACTAACTTGGTTTTTAGTCTGTTCTGTTGAGGCCCACTGCTTACCAAGACTACAGCATCCTGGGATAGTATTTAACTCTTCTATAAAAAAGAAAGCAGGGTTTCTCCATCAAACCCAGAACTCATGTAGCTCAACTATACAGCCATCTTGTTCCAGAAATCTCCTGCCTCTGCTTTCCAAATGCTGGCATCGCAAGATGCTATCTTGATCACCCAGCATTTATGTGGTGTTGGGGCTCCCAGCCTCCAGCTGTCAACTTGTTTAGCATGAGTCTTTCTACAATGAGTCTTTCGACAGCCCATAAGTATCCTCTAATGTAATGTTTTTAAAAGTCAAACTTCACACCCAAATTAGCAATACCCAAGATGCCGAACTTGTAAATAAGGCAAAATCAGTACACTGGTGTTTCTCATTGAATGAAAATGGGTTCCATAGATTCACAAGGAGTGGTTCTATTCAGAGGTGTGGCCTTGTAGGAGTAGGTATGACCTTGTTGGAAGAAATGTGTCACTAGGGGTAGCCTTTGAGATTTCAAATGTTCAAGCTAGGCCAGTCTCTCTCTCTCTCTCTCTCTCTCTCTCTCTCTCTCTCTCTCTCTCTCTCTCTCTCTCTCTCTCTCTCTCTCTCTCTCTCTCTCTCTCTCTCTCTCTCTCTCTTTCTCTCTCTCTCTCTCTCCCTACTGCCTACTGATGCATAGCTATCTCTCCAGCACCATGTTTCTCTTCCTGTCATAACAATCAATGGACTAAACCTCAGATCTATAAGCCAACCCTAATTAAATAGTTTCTTGTATTAGACTTGCTGTGGTCATGGTGTCTCGTCAATGCAATAAAAACCCTAACTAAAGTATCCGTTAACCTCAGGATCCTATACAGCTGACTGACATGGGACATGGTAGACCTTTTGTTGATAATGTGCAAAATGCCTCTCAAGAAAGCAAATATGTCAGGAACTAGCCCAGAGATAGAGCAATTGCTTAGCAAACCCAAGGCCCCTGGCTCAGTCCTCAGCTCTGGAGAGGGGGGTGGGAGACAACACTGCTCTGGGTTGAATATTAATTCCTGGGAGGACAGGTTTGGGTTTTGGTGTGTCTGTATTTGACTGACTTTTAGGGCCCTCTCCAACTCTGAGACAGCACACTGTAAAAGCTGATGCCTTCTTAGTATCCTTCTTAATTACTTGTCTCATTACAGAAACAAAATACCTGGCAAAGACAGCTTAAAGATTATTCTGATACCCAGTTCCCAGGGATAAAGTGTTCATCGTGGGCAGGGGAACCTATGTGTTCAGCTCACTTTCTTCTTTTTATTTAGCTCAGGACCCCTGCCCAAGCCACCTACATTCAAGGTGCCTTTTCCACTTAGATTAATTTAACCTAGACACTCCCTCACAGACATGTTCAGACATCTGCTTCCATGAGGATACTAAATCCCATCAAACTGACAGTCAAGATTAACCATCAGGCAGTCAAGGGTACCTAGTACAACTTACAATTTAAAGCAGCCATGAGCTATCGCACCTACCTGCCCACCACACAGCCTGGCTCCCCCAGCAAAACCTGGGGGGCAAATTCAGGTGAGTCTTGGGCCCATGGTCTCAGGGGGGGAAGTACCAAGCCGATGAGAAAAGTCTGGTGCTTTCAAATGTCCTAGAACAAGCGCCTAGTTGTTAAGGGTGCCATGGAGGTACATCACAGCCATATTGCCTGCCTGCCTGCCTGCCAGCCCCACAGTGTGGTACAAGAGTCCCTAACCTGGATGTTGCTGTCATTGGCATATGACAGTTTCTCTCTGATATCATGGAGTTCTGTGAGGCTATGACCCACGCACGAGAACAAGACAGTGGTGGTGGACGCACTGGAACAGATCTTCCAGAGAGAGGCTTTCTGTAGTACCTTGAAGCTGGTGTCCCCAGGGCAAGAGCTTCGTGAAGATAATCAGCGCATACTTGGAGTGCTTCCTGGAAGCTGCCTACATCAAATGGCTGGGCCTGACGGGAAAGGTGGGAGTCATTGGTGCAAAACCAAGAGCCACACCATGCATGTGCATACGTGCACCACCTCTGCTACTTTTCAAAGTCTTCTGTCCAGCCCACGGTGCTGGGAAAGCCAAGGGAGGTCTCTGGTGCCAGGAAGCTCTCAGCCCTCGGCAGGTCCTGCAGTACAGCTATGCTGAGGCAGCACGGAGTCATCCAGCTTCTTTCCTTCTGTTGTCCCCAGGGAAGACTCTCAGAGAGTAGTCCCAGAGGAGGAGTTATTGAGCCTAATGCTGCCCTGGGAAAGACTCATCTACCACATTATTTTTTTGGTTCCTCTCTTGGTTGCTAAGATGACCCGCCCCAGGCTGCGGCCAGCCTATGCCTGGTGGTTTAGATTGTTTCCCCCTGGAAGTGAGATCAGAGCCACATGCTGTTGGGACATGGGTGCTGTTGGCTTCTTCACTGCTGAGTTTCGGTTCTCCCTGGGAAGTTTCTGTTCTCCCTGGGAAGTCCTTGAACCTTGCTCCTCAGCAAAGCTCTGTCTCTTTCCACTGAGGATGATCTAGACACTTTCCCCAAGCATCCTTTGTGTTGATAGCCCCTACTACATTTCACCCATGACCTTTAAAGTCAGTCTTTCATGTGGCTGGCACCGACCTTGTTGGGGCTCAGAGGCCTGGGGCTTGGCTCTTAATGAGAAAGGGGAGTTGGTTTTTTAGGTGGTTTTTTTTGTTTGTTTGTTTGGTTGGTTGCTTTTGGAGTTTTCATGTTGTTGTTGTTGTTATTTGTTTGTTTGTTTGTTTGTTTGTTTGCTGTTGTGCATGAAATTAATAATTGGGATTTAAGAGTTGCTACTTACAAAAACAAAAACAAAACAAACAAACAGAAGGTTAATCATCCCAGTGTCCTTTGGTGTAAGTTTCATGTCATGGCAAATGGTGCCACCGACATCTGGCTGCCCCTTCCCAAGCTGCTTACTCTCATCCTGTTTAATGGTCACAGTGTCTTTCCCACTGGTAGTCCTGATGAGGAGTATAAAGGAGCCACCCAGACTCACCCGCCTGCCCCACAGAGTGAGTTCCTGTGTGTGCACACGTAGGTACCCCACATCCTGACTCCTGCACGGATTACTCCAATGAGGAGAAGCCCACAGGTGAAATAACCCCCACACCTCCAACTCCAGCTGCCACCACTCAGACTGTAGGCGCTAGACCCTTAGAGCCAACTGTCAAGGCACTGTCCCTGCACCCACCTCCAACACATCCTACCAAGCTGACTTACCACTTCTGTCATCTTCCCTGCCATTACCATCCCCTCTGCTAACACTCCTATCTACTTTGCCAAGTCAACAATGCTGTCAGAGAAGTGTAGAGATGTTTTGAAACCAGAGAGAAGACGATGCTCCTGCAATACTCTAACATACTAAACACACTGAATTGCACACTTTAAACTGTTGGGATGTTTTTGTTGTTCTTTTTGCTTGTTTGTTTGGGTTTCTTTTGGGCTCTCAGTATGTATCCCTGGCTGACTTGATACTCACTGTGTAGACCAGCCTGGCCTCAAACTTTCAGAGTTTGAAAGTGCTGCCTTTGCCAAGTGGTGGGAACACAGGCATGCACCACCGGGCCCAACCTAAAATGATTCATTTGTTTATGATGTGCGAATTTAACCTCAGTGTCAAACCAAAATCCTGGGCGGTGAAGCACACCTGAAGTCCCAGGTACCAGGACTGAGACAGAAGAACCACTTGAGCCCAGGGATTCAGGGCTGGGTGTGCTATGTCCATAAAGCCGTGGTACTAAGGCTGAGACAACGGCTCTGGTCTCTCAGGGGCAGACACTGACCAGTTTGCCTAAAGAAGACAGCCTTTGCATGAGTGGGGAGCTGTGAAGGTCTGAACTCCTGCGCTTGGACCCACGTCTATGAAGAAGTCTGTACTCCAGCCCTTGGAGAGCCCTTACCAGAAAGGGTAAGGACAGGGTTCCATGGCCAGCACAAAATCAAATAAAAGCAGCCCCTTAATAGAAACCCAGGGCTGCTGGTAGAAAGGAATCTCTGACTGTCCCAGGTAAGTCAGGCCCCTAGTGGGAATGTGCTAAGGTGTACAGAGAACAAGAAGGACGGATGTTTTGAGTGGGGCCAACCTGAGATGTAATGGTTCAGGAAGTACCATATCATGGAACGATGGTGAAATGCTGCTGGTCCCCGTCGGCCAACCTGATTCCATGAAGGTGCAGTCAGGCCTTTCCTCAGAACTTATCACAGCATCTGTGATGTTGAATGTTTACCAAGCACTTAGCCCCCATACTCAGACCAAGTGACTCATGACCCAGAAACAGTCTGGGCCTCTTCTGAGTACCAGAAAAGGAAAACAGAGAGCCCTGCCCACAGGGAGAGTGCTCGCCAGTTCCCAGGACAGTCTGAAAACTGCTCTTTGATTTGCACAAGGATCTGGGCCCACAACCCACTTTCAACCCCACACCAACCACGAATGTACAGCCTCTGTGCCTGACTTTGTTCCCTGTAGGCCTTCAATATCTCCAAATCTCAAGTCACCTGGAACCCAAAACTCAACAGAGTCGATACCAACAGGCCTTTTGCTATCTGACTCAGAATAAGCAATGCCCAGGGTTTAAGGTTCTGCCCTCGAGTGTGTAAGAATGTCACCCTCCATTTGTCACCAGTGAGGCCAAGGTACAGGGTCGCTGTGGATCTTCAGATCCGCCAGCCCACACAGTATGGTGTAGGCAAAGCCTCTCAGACTACCACCAGCCAAAGGATGCAAAAGTGTTCACAATCAGGCTCTTTAGGAAACCCTACAAGTCAGACAGAATCAAATAAGACTGATGGTGTGAAGTACAGGCAATTAGCTTCGGAATTCAGGAAGAGGGGATTTCCCATGTGGGTAAGAAGGGCGTGGCTGTGGAGAAGTACAGAGGAGAGTTAAAGGTGGCTCTATGCCCAGAACAGGCAGCTGAACTGTGGGACAATGTATTCAGTGGTGATCAGTATAATCTGAGTAGAGATGTGTCACAGAGGATCTAAAATTTCCAATGAAAGTGAGTGAGTACGTAGTGAGAATTTATGGATGATGGGAGAATTATTACAGGGAGCCCAGCAGGGATGACCACTCAGACACGGCGTATAACCAATTAGTGTCTTTATTCTAGCTGTCTGGGACCTCACCCTAATGTTTGAGGACCCAGGTGTGGTCCCAAGTATACAGAACATGAGGTTCTTAAGAGCAGAGGCCTCATGGAGGCTTCTAGTTCGGCAGCTGCAGAGGGGCCTTCATAGAGTTAGCAGTCTGAAGCCAACACTTTTAACTGAGGCTAAAATAAGTGATTAGGCAGCTGGGGAGGGGCTCCGAACAAACAGGCAGCTAAGATAAATAGCAGAAGGAGGTTCTGCACGAACATACCATTTTAACAAAGGCTAAGCTAAGTTAGCTAGGGCATCCCAACCTTTGGCTCCTAGAATAGAGTTGGGTAATTTTCCATGGAATTCTCCATCAAGGAGACCAGATTCTAGTTAAACTTGGAAACAGGCCCCATCAAGAATACAAGAGGGGCCGGGCGTGGTGGTGCATACCTTTAATCCCAGCACTTGGGAGGCAGAGGAGGCGGATTTCTGAGTTCGAGGCCAGCCTGATCTACAGAGTGAGTTCCAGGACAGCCAGGGCTACACAGAGAAACCCTGTCTCGAAAAACCAAAAAAAAAAAAAAAAAAAAAAAAAGACGGAAGAAACTCTGCACTGTCTTACCCCATCACAGAATAAAAGGAGGCCCTAAGGAGGAAACTGGAGGCAGATGTGTTCTGAAGTTCTGACCTTTTTCTGATGCAGATGTGAAACCAGCTGAGACTGGATAGGTTCCTACACAATGGAGCAGAAGGGACTCACAGGAATGTCTATAGGTTGGTGTATGGTGACGAGATCAGGGTTAGAAAGAGAGCCATGAGCCACACCAGTTGCAAAATTTACGAGAGCTTCCACGCAGTGATTAACCCTCGTCATATTTTAATGCAGTGGCTTAAGACACAGACTTACCCCATTGGCCTTAAACGTCTGATATATCTTCTGTACCTCCCAAGGACTTGGATTACAGGTGTGTATCACCATACCTGGCTTATGCAATACATGTGAGTTGAGGAGAAGTGTTGAAACAATGTCTCATGTTGCCCAGGCTGACCCAAACTTGACTTGTAGCTAAAGCTGGACTTGATCGCTCCATCTTCCTGCCTCTAGCTCCTAAGTACTGGGACCACTGCATACATCACCATACCTGCTTGTTTAATGCAGACATTTTTAATCGATTTTGTTTTCGAGACACAGTCTTGCTATGTAGCCCAGACTGACTTCTCTCAGGGTGACCCTTGACCTCCCAAGTACCAGGATTACAGAGATGTACCATCATACCCAGCTAAAAAAAAAAAAAAAAAAAAAAAAAAAAAGATGTGTAATGTTAGATAATCCATACGTAGCAATGCATCCCATTCTTAGTTCCGATAGATTTACTTGTTTTATTTTGTGCATGAATGTTTCGCCAGCTTGTGTATATGAGCACATCATGTGTGTGCTTGTTGGATCTGCTGGAACTGGAGTTAGAAATGGCTGTGAGGCACCATGTGGGGGCTGGGAATTAAGTGCAGGTCCTCTGCAAGAAGAACAAGTGCTCCAACTACTGAACCATCTCTTCAGAGCCCATGTTAAAACGAACACTGTCTGAGGATGCTTTACACAGCATGACCTCATTCTTCCTCCAGGCTGGACTGTGCTGCAAGGCCAGCCTCTAGGCTCCTCCACAGACTAGGTTACAGTGTACAGCTTCTGGTGCTCAGCCAAGAGATGCTATTATCCTTATTTCTTACCCTCCCCGGGGACAAACACTGCCTTGTGCAATCAGAAAACATTCTTCCAAGGGCTCTTCTCTGACCCACGGTGATGGGAAGTGATCAAAGTGGCTAAGCAGGTTGCCATCTTATCTAAAATGGAGCTAACAAAAGGCCCGAGTTACTTTACAATCCAACCTAAGCCATTCTGGCGGCTGAACCTCCTTCCTGCCCGTTAGATGAAAATTACAGAAGACCTCACACCTCTGTGGACTAAGACCCTATATTAGTCCCCACCAGTCAAGACCTCGAATCAAAATGCAATCACTCACAATAAACCTCAAAAAGCTGAGACTCGGTGGCCCAGATGATGGGAGAAGCAAGCAAGAGAGAAGTAATGGCTTCCTTTTCTCAACAGGCCAGTTTCATTTGCTGTGATACCAAAGTCCCCTCTATCTTCAATTAATCCTTACATACAGAAAAGTACGTTTGGGGCATGGTGGTGAACACCTGTAATTCCAGCTAAGGCAGGAGGACTATTTCAATATCTAGGCCAGCCTGAGACTTCCTAGGGAGTGGTGTATCAAAACAAAACAACCAAGTCAGTGCTAATTAGTAACTTGCCTATTGTTCTCAGTCCCTACCCCTACATACCTTGCAAGAAAAAGAACTGACAAGCTAATCCTCTCTTATCTAGTCTTTTTATTTTTCAAGACAGGGTTTCCCCGTGTAGCCTAGGCTGTCCCGGAACTCCATAGGCTGGCCTCACACAGAGATCCCCCGGTCTCTCCCCTCTGAGTGCTGGAATAAAAAGTGTGTGCCACCACTGCCCATCATGTGTGTGGGGTGGGGGTGGGGGGTGTGCTCTTTTTATTGTTTTCCATACATTCTCTATCTTTGTTTAGCCAATCAGAACCCTCATTCTGTTTAAAGGCAAAAAAAAGGGTTGCCAGATTGTAAAACTGACAATAAAGCCAGCCCCATGATAATTACATATTAAATTCCAGTAGCTGTAATGCTGAGTCAGGCAGATCACTACTTTACGACAACCTCAGGCTACATGTCAAGACTCTATAAAGAGAGAACGGAAGGAAGGAAGGAAGGAAGGAAGGAAGGAAGGAAGGAAGGAAGGAAGGAAGGCAGGCAGACAGGAAGAAGAAAGAAAGAAAGAAAGAAAGAAAGAAAGAAAGAAAGAAAGAAAGAAAGAAAGAAAGAAAGAAAAAGGAAGGAAGGAAGGAAGGAAGGAAGGAAGGAAGGAAGGAAGGCAGGAAGGCAGGAAGGCAGGCAGACAGACAGGAAGAAGAAAGAAAGAAAGAAAGAAAGAAAGAAAGAAAGAAAGAAAGAAAGAAAGAAAGAAAGAAAGAAAGGAAGGAAGGAAGGAAGGAAGGAAGGAGGGAAGGAAGGAGGGAGGGAGGGAGGCAGACAGAGAGAGAAAAGAAAGGCTATTAATGTGTTTACACTGTAATATTAGGAATGGTGATCTTTACCTTTAATCCCAGCACTCAGGAGGCAAAGACAGGCAGATCTCTGTGAGATCAAGGGCATCTTCATATACATAGCAAATTCCAGGCTATATAATGAGACCCTGTCTCAAAAATAGCTGATTAAATAAATAAATAAATAAACGGTAGCTTGTCCTTTGCCACGTACATCTGTATTCATTAGTATTCTCACCACATACTTGGGTCAGTCATCTCTACATTCATCCATCACTCCTTTAATCTATATAGCCATTTCCCCTTCCACCCATCCCCCCAGTTTCTCATCTATCCATCCAATCATGTATTATCCCGTCATAAAGCTGCTTTCCACCCCTACTTTCTAGTCATCCATATGTACATTCCCATAGTCAGCATCCAATCATTTACTCTACGTATCTCTTACCCCGTGTATAAAACCAGCGATTGGAAAGAGCTGCAACCCTCAGCATTAGGCTTCTTCAGCTTCTCTAGGTCTTTGTGTTTTTGAGCTTGTGTCTGTTTAGAAGACGTCCTATTGCTGAAGATGCCGCCTGCTTTGTTTTCAGGATCTAGCACAATCAAGCTGGAACTTGGTCGGAAGCTTCTTCCTTGTGAGATAGTCCTTAGAGCTGGAAGGTGCTCTGGAAGCTTGGGGGGAAGCTGACATCAGCAGTCTTATTCAGCTGTGGGCTCTGCATGCTACTCTACCAACTGGCCAGGCAAGACATGTCCAGTAGTACAGTCATGGCAAGTCTGTTATGAAAGTAACCAACCATTGACCTTTTTTTTAATTAAAATAGTATTTCATCATTTCCCCTTTCCCTTCCAACATTCTCCTTGATCTCTCTCAAATTCATAGCTCTATTTTTTAATTACTGTAAAATATATATATATATATATATATATATATATATATATATATGTAATCTGTTCAGTTTATATAATGATATTGAATGTGTATGATTTCAAGGCTGACCATTTGGTATTAGGTAACCAATTGTGAAGGTTCTTCCATGGTGTTGTGGTTTGAGTATGCCTGGCCCAAGAAGTGGCACTATTTGGAGGTGTGGCCTTGTTGGAGTAGGTGTGTCATTGTGGGCGTGGGCTTTAAGACCCTCATCCTAGCTGCCTGGAAGTCAATCTTCCACTAGCAGCCTTCAAATGAAGATATAGAACTCTCAGCTCCTCCTGTACCATGCCTGCCTGGATGCTGCCATGTTCCTGCCATGATGATAATGGACTGAACCTCTGAACCTGTAAGCCAGCTTCAATTAAATGTTGTCCTTTATAACACTTGCCTTGGTCATGGTGTCTGTTCACAACAGTAAAACCCTAACTAAGATACATGGAGGAAACTATTTCTCTCGCTTTCAGCATTCCTTAGATCCCTGTAGTTTTTGTTTAAAATTGAGGCCTCATGAGATTTCCTATTCCATGTTAGCATGTCTCTTGTTGTCCTTGTTCAGGTCTTGTTTAGTCAGCCATGTCGATGAGAATACATGGGTATAGCTTCTGTTGGTATCAGGAACCAGCTTGGTAGAGCCTCCAAACCCAGTGATGTCATACATAGGTGACAGAGACCTGGGCATCTGTTGCCATGGCAATTGCATGCATGTCCAGAGTCCACTTCCCACCCTTACCTTCGAGCGGTTACATCACAGCCTAAATAAAAGGCAGATCCTTCCTGACCTTCGCCCCTTTTCTTCTCCTCTCTCCCTCTTTCCCCTTTGTCTCCATGCACACACACACACCCCTGTCCCCCCCCCCCAATAAACCTCTGCCACGTGGAACTGCATTGGACTGGTGTGGTCTGTCCAGACTCGAGCTTCGATTTCAACACAACAGCTTCTCTGTCATTTCTACAAGACACAGTCTCACAGTAACCTTCCTGTCCCTCTGGTTTTACACTCTTTCCACCCCTTCTTTCTCTACGATCGTGGAGGCTTAGGTGCTGGAATTATGTTAAAGATATATCAACTGGGGCTAGGCACACTGCAGTCCTTTGTTCTCTGCATTTTGATCTGTTGTTGGTTCCTACAATTTTCTCTGTCTGCTGCAAAGAGATGTTTCTTCGATGAGAGGTGAGATCTACACTTATCTATGTGTATATAGTTAAATATTTAGAGTATAGCTAGGGATTATGCTGGTTTCATAAATCAGTGGTTGTAGGTTCTCCTCCAAGATCCATAGCCTTATTAGGCTCAGGTAGCTGGCTACATTTCCAGTAGCAGACCTAAGTTTCCTCTTCTTGAGCAGGCCTTATGTCCAATAGAGAGCTATTGGTTACCACCAAGGTGTGTGTGCCACTACTGCATGCTTTGGGATATTCATAGGCTGGCACTGCTGTAATTCATAGACATCATAACTGAGTGGGACTATTGGTTTTTACAACAGGAAGGAGATAAATACAGAGGGAGGAAGGTAATATAACAATTAAGATGTCTGAAAAGGACACGAGGAATCATTATTATTTGCCTAAAATTACATATAATACATATCAGTCTGTGTGTACATGTGTACACACACACACACACACACACACATATATATATATATATATATATATATATATATATATATATATATTAAATAAAAATTTCCCATTTAGGTTGACAATGCTCCCTACAAAAGCTAGAGACTGTCTAACAAATACCCCAACACCTATGCCTATGAGATGTTCCCTTTTGAGTCCCCTGCCTAGGAGTGAGCTGCTCTACCCCAGTCATCTGAGTGCTCAGATATGAGTAATAATTTACCCAGGGCCTGTGATGACTAAAGAAACTTAATAAGGAGCCAGGTATTGCTTAAGGGCTGTTGACCTTTCTGTTCTGGAAATCCTGGGAGATCCTAGTGGCCTGCAAGTGAGATAAGAATAGATAAGATAATGGGAGGTGAGATGCTGGCAGCCACCTTTGCTTCTATAAAATCTGCTTACTTCTATGGAAAAAGGGATGGCCTTTTTGTCATTCTACAGAGGGAAGGAAAGACACCGAAGGAAGTAAAACAATTTTCTTGCCCAACTGTGAGTTAATGTGGATATCTGTAATACATACCTTTCTATTGTCTGTCCTTGATATGTCTCTTAGCCTCCACTTCTGCACAATACACTGTATTGGCTCTAAGTCCTTCTGCTAGCAGCAAGAATAAATTCATTTAACCTAAATTTAAATTGAGTTCTCCCAGTGGATTTGAATGCCACGACAGGGTCAAGAAATAATTGTGGGGATAAATATAATCAAAATACAGTGTATGCAAGTGTGAAAATACCATAATGAAATCTATTATTGTATGTAATTAATATATTCTAATAAGAAAAAAAGCTAAAAAGGGAGGGCCGCTAGATGGCTCAGGTAGTGAAGACATTTGCCAGTAGACCAGATGGCCTGAGTCTGCATGGATGGACTCTGGGTCCCACACAATTGGAGATAACCAACTCCTATGAATTGTATTCTGGCTCCTACATGCTGTGGCATGCATATGCACACAACACACACACAAACACACACACACATACACAATAATATGCATATCTTTAACTTTGAAAAATAAAATTACTGAAAGAAACCTGGCAGGGTTTTTGCAATCATCAGACGACAAATTCCACTTGACGAGTGGCCACCATCTTGTTCCTACAGTCATTGTTGTCATAACGAGATACCGTGGGTTGAGCCCAGGGTTGAATCTGCTCACAACCCAGTCTACTGCTAAGACGTTAACTCTGGAAGACTGTAGGGTAACAGTCTGAGATGAGAAAAAGTTGGGGGGACAGGGAGGCAGCAAATTTGCCTTGAGAAAAAAAAAAATAGGTGTGGAGACTAGTGACCTGGAGGCATTCTGCAGGCAGAATTGGCCATGTTAAGAAGCTGGCACTGGCTGCACTCAAATGCCCTCCTAAGGCTCCCTGGGATTCTGGGCCTAGAAGGTTAGTTAGGAAGGTAGACAAGTCTCAGTTTCCTTCATTCACTGTC
This sequence comes from Mus pahari, assembly GCF_900095145.1. Taxonomy (NCBI): domain Eukaryota; kingdom Metazoa; phylum Chordata; class Mammalia; order Rodentia; family Muridae; genus Mus; species Mus pahari. The sequence goes on from NC_034599.1 coordinate 84,077,774, forward strand.
ACAGTTTCACAGTGTGTGCTGTGTGTATGTGTGTACATGTGTGTGATACTTGTGGAAAACAGAGCTCAACATAAAGTGCCTTGGGTGTTGTCTTCAGATACCATCTATCCTGTTTTTATCTAGAAAGGACCCTCCCTGGAACCTGGAGCGCGATGATTCAATTAGGCCGGTTGGCCATCAGTCACTAAGGATATACCTGCTTCTTTCTCACTAGTAATGGGATTATACACTTGTGTTATGAGGCCCAGATTGAATATAGGTGCTGGGAGTTGAACTCGGTTGAACTCCTTATGCTTGTACTTTCCTAACTAAGCCTGGAGCTCTGTGCTCAGTTATGCAGGAATTCCATGTTCCTCTTCCAGATCAGTTGTGGTCTTAGCCAAGTCACTCACAGGCTCAGTCACCTCATCTGTATGAGGATAAAGAGTCAAGACTCCCAATGCTCATCCCTGTGAAGCCTGTGGCACTTGGAGGCAGTGACTCTAAACCATGGAGCCTGTTCCCTTGGCCTCTCCTATAATAGACCTCTTATGCTTTCTCCAGCCTTCTGTCGCCAAAGGAAGGCACTTGACTGTATGTCTCACTTACATAATCATTGCTACATACTCATTGCTACAGACCTAGAGACTGGGAGCCTCATACATATATTCCCAAACAGCCCGTGGTTCAGAGATCACGTGGTCTTGATGACACTCCCTGCTCTCGAGGTCTCCACAATCAAAATGAAAGTGGCTGAGAAGCACCTGAAAAAAATGTTCAACATCCTTAATCGTCAGGGAAATGCAAATCAAAACAACCCTGAGATTCCATCTCACACCAGTCAGAATGGCTAAGATCAAAAATTCAGGNGACAGCAGATGCTGGCATGGATGTGGAGAAAGAGGAACACTCCTCCATTGCTGGTGGGATTGCAAGCTAGTACAACCACTCTGGAAATCAGTCTGGTGGTTCCTCAGAAAATTAGACATAGTACTACCAGAAGATCCAGCAATACCTCTTCTGGGCATAAACCCAGAAGATATTCCAACTTGTAATAAGGACACATGTTCCACTATGCTCATAGCAACCTTATTTATAATAGCCAGAAGCTGGAAAGAACCCAGATGTCCCTCAACAGAGGAATGGATACATATTTACACAATGGAGTACCACCCAGCAATTAAAAATAATGAATTTATGAAATTCTTAGGCAAATTGATGGATCTAGAGGATATCATCCTGAGTGAGGTAACCCAATCACAAAAGAACACACATGATAAGACACATGATAACACGCTCACTGATAAGCGAATATTAACCCAGAAACTTAGAATACCCAAGATACAATTTGCAAAACACATGAAACTCAAGAAGGAAGACCAAAGTGTGGATATTTCATTCCTTCTTAGAATGGAGAACAAAATACCCATGGAAGGAGTTACAGAGACAAAGTTCAGAGCTGAGATGGAAGAAAGGACCATCCAGAGACTGCCCCACCTGCGAATCCATCCATATACAACTACCAAACCCAGACACTATTGCACATGCCAGCAAGATTTTGCTGACAGGACCCTGATATAGCTCTCTCTTGTGAGGCTATACCAGTGCCTGGCAAATACAGAAGTGGATACTCACAATCATCTATTGGATGGAACACAGGGCCCTTAATGGAGGAGCTAGAGAAAGTACCCAAGGAGTTGAAGGGGTCTGTAACCCTATAGGAGGATCAACAATATGAACTAACCAGTATCCCCCAGAGCTGTGTCTCTAGCTGCATATGTAGCAGAGGATGGCCTAGTCGGCCATCAATGGGAGGAGAGGCCCTTGGTCTTGCGAAGATCATATGCCCCAGTACAGGGGAATGCCAGGGCCAGGAAGTGGGAGTGGGTGTGTTGGGGAGCAGGGCAGGGGGAGGATATAGGGGACTTTTGGGATAGCATTTGAAATGTAAATGAAGAAATATCCAATTAAAAAAAAAGAGGAAAGAAAGAAAGTGTCAGGGGGAGTTCTCCTTTCTCAAGGACCTGGAGGCAAACTAGCTTCCGAACTCACTTCGAGAGAACTCAATGCTGCTATGTTGTTAGAGGACTCGGGTTCCATAGCTGGAGTCGAGCAAAGCCCTTCCAGCCCAGAGTCCACCTGTTTTCCTTGGCTTGTGCCTTCTGATTCTTGGGATTCTAAGCTCTCTGGCTCACTTCCTGTAGCTGTTGTTTGTTTTTCTCCTTTTAGATAAGGTCTATTGTAGCCTAGCCTGGCCTCTTACACTCTCACCTTCACTGAGTATGCACTTGTCCTTTGGATCCCCGCTGCCTGAGTGCTGAAATGACAAGTATACACTACTGTGCTACGTTTCATAGGGTGCTAGGGATTTTGTTGTTGTTGTTTTGCTTTTGTTTTTCAAGACAGGGTTTCTCCCTGTAGCCCTGACCCTCTTGACACTCCATCTGTAGACCAGGCTGGCCTCGAGCTCACACACTCTGCCTCCCGGAGTGCTGAGATTAAAGGCAGGTGTCACCACCCCACCCCTCAGCTAATGCTAGAGACTAAACCCAGGATTTCCTGCATGCTAAGCAAAAGCACTACCAACTGATTTACAGCCCTAGTCTTTCCTCTATGCCCCATTTTCCCTCCTCTTCTGACTTCCTCTGACCTCATTTTCTACCTCACCTCTGTTCCTCCTATTGTAACAGGGTCTCAGACCCTCAGAAGGCCCAGGTCCTAGCACAACTGACTCCAATTATGGAAATACCACTCAGGCCACAAAACTTATTGAGGAGAGCGCACCACCTGCCAAATGAAAACAAAGACTTAATCCATCAAAGCCCGTAGTTCTGGGAAAGTCTCTAAATATACTAACCTTGCTTTTGGCTTCTGCGGTTCTGCTTCTGGCTAATTACGCTTGTTAACTGAAGTCTGTCAACCAGAATATGGGTTTTGTGCTTAAAAGCTCACCCTGAGATAATCTCTGGCCAGTTAATAAAGACTTTCTATTGGCTTAAACCCATGTAGAGCAAGCAGTCTTCTCTAGTGGATACCCTAGAACATTCTGCCTTTGAGGGTCCTGAGATTGATTACAAGGCTCTCAAAATGATCATGTTTTAAAGCTAATCAGCTTGGGGTCAATTTCAGATGTAAAGTCCCTGGCCAGCAGTACGCAGATAACCTGAAGAAAGGGACCTGCAGCGTCTACCCAGAGCCTGTCCCCACAAAGCTCTGCCACCAGCACCAGCCTTCAGCATCTTCACTGCAGACGCGAAGAAGTCAAGATCCACGGAGAAGAAACCTCACAGGTGCACAGGCAGATGCCAGCTGACTTCAGTAGGGCGGACAAATTCACCATATAGCTTGACGCCCATGCCAGGAGAGGGAGCTCACTCCTGACCCTGCCTGGAGGACCAGGAACCGGAGGCTGGATAGCCCAGAGACCCTCGACAGAACCAAACACAATTGTCAAAAAAAGAAAGAAAGAAAGAAAGAAAGAAAGAAAGAAAGAAAGAAAGAAAGAAAGAAAGAAAGAAAGAAAGAAAGAAAGAAAAGAAAAGAGAAAAATAAAGTCAGTGAAATGATTCCTAATAATACTAAGCTATACTAGTAGACCCAAGTCTAGCATAATTGTCATCAGAGAGGTTTCATCCAGCAACTGTTGGGAGCAGATGCAGACCCACAGCCAAACACACTCAGCAAATCCTGCAGAAGAGGGAAAAAAAAGAATTGTAGGTACCAGAGGGGTCAAGGAGACTACAAATCACAGAATCAACTAACCAGGGTTCATAGGCGCTTATAAAGACAGAACTGCTATCAGGGAGCCTGCGTGGGTCTGACCTAGGTCCTCTAAATATATGTTTCAGAGTATAGCTTGGTCTTCTTATGGAATTCCTAAAAGTGGGAGTAGGAGTGGCTGTCCTCGACTCTTTTGACAGCTTTTGGAACCCTTCTCGTCCTATTGGCTTGCCTCAGCTGGTTTTAATATGTACCTAGTCTTATTGCAACTTGGTATGCCATATTTTTTTTTTGATATCCCTGGAAGGCCTGCCTTTTTCCATGCATGCACACTTTCCCTTCAATATGCATGTGCACACTCACTTGCATGAAACACCTGCACATACGCATGACCACAATTGAAAGTGCATGCATGGAAAAAGTGCACGAGGGGAAATAGAGGAAGAGTGGATCTAAAGAAGGGGGGGAAAGTTAGGGGGGTCTTGGAGAACAGCTGGGAGGGGAAACTTCGATTGGGATAGAATATCTGCAAGCAGAATAAAAAGTAAAATAGAATAAAAAGCAGGTGCCACGAGCTTGGGACACAGACTGCATCCGGACTTTGAAGAAGCCCACATGTGGCCATGCTCAGGGCTCCCCTACCACACTTTTCTTGTGACTATATTTAACCCTGCTGGGAGACAAGGCCACTTAACCCATTTTGCAGATGAGGAAACTGAAGGCCTCTAAGGGCGAACCATTTGTTCAGGTGACAGGTGGGATTTGTGGTAAGTCTAGAACAACACATTGGTACCCAAGAGGCCAGTTGGGTACCCCTCCACTTCTCACTAACCCAGTGGCCTCTGCCCTCTGGACGATCTACCATTGCTAAGCCATGGGACCAGCCCTGGACCAATTCAATATGCCGGATCCTTAAAAACCTGCCGCTCTCCAGAAGGCCAGAGTGACAGAAGGGTGAGGGAGTCTCTCTGCACCCTGCAGGGTAGGACATCTGCAAGAGAGGATATCTTCATCAGACCAGGAACTTACAGTGCACACAGCAACTGTGCAGGCTCACTTTGGAGATGTTGTCTTCAGAGCACCGCTCTCTTCCGGAAGAGCATCTGCTTCGTCTTCTGATGCCAGTGCAAGGGCAGGAGTCAGAGAGGTGGCGCCACGTATCCATCGGTAAGATACTTTTCCACCAAGCCTGAGGACCAGACTTCAGATCCCCAGAACCCACTAAAACACAAACAGGTCTGGAGCCTTCTGCTTAATCACAATATTCCAGAGGCAGAGACAGGAGCACAACCATAGCAAGCCAACTGGCTAGGATAGCTAGAGTCTGCTCAGTAAATAAAGCAAATGATCAAGAAAGACACCCAGAGGCGACTTGGGTCCTCAAGATGCATGTGCCCACTCACTTGCATGAAACACCTGCACATACGCATGGCCACAATTGAAAGTGTGTGCATGCATGTGTTTGGCAAAAAAAAAAAAGTATAATAAATAAAACGCAAATGCTCCTCAGCTTCCGTAGTTGAAAACACTATAAATCAAGAGTGTGTTTTACTATATTTCCAATTTATCAAACGTCACGGCTTTGCCCAGCTTACTGAAAATTCGTTCAAAAGTCAACCTTCGCCAACAGTTGGGCAAGATCATTTGTCAAATAAAACCCATTACATAATAAAGACCAAAGACCAAAGCAGCTCAAGCCATTTGCCTCACAGAGTTTGCTTCAGAATGCCAGCTGCTTCCCCTCAGTAGCTCTGCTGACTGGAAATGCAGGTCACTGAAGCTACCATCCTGAAAAGAGCTCAAAACTCAAAAGTGAAACACATCAAATCGGATAATCCTAAAATAGGGGAGCCCTTTGCACACTATCTGTCCTTGGAGCCAAACTCCAGGCCTGTCAGACCTGATCAGTGTAGATTCAGTGTCCACATGAAAGACGTGCCTTTGTGTGGCGGCTCTTGGTTCGGTTTGTCTTTGTGGTTATTTGTGGGGGTGGTGTGTGTGTGTGTGTGTGTGTGTGTGTGTGTAGGAGTACTAAACTTATTCAAGGTTTATATGAGAGCCTTGTGCATGCCGGGCCTTGCTCACTGAGCTGCATCCTTAGTCCCAGGGCTTTTTAAATAGAATTCTGAAAACTGGTCAGAGCCACTAGACCAGTAGTTTTCAACTTTCCTAATGCTGTGACCTCATGTTATGGTGACCCCCCCAACCATTAAATTATTGTTTTTGCTAGGTCATAACTGTACATTTGATACTGTTATAAATTATAATATAAATATCTGTGTTTTTAGATGGTCTTAGGTGGCCCTTTTTAAAGGGCCATTTGACCCCCAGGTAGAGAACCACCGTACTAGACTTAATTTTAAAAGACTTCTGGAATCTGTTCCCCCCCCTCCCCCTGGCACCAGAAAGGCAAAATCTGACCAAAGAATCTCAGGAGAGGAAGGTCATTCTGCCTTCATCAAAATGCCATGGGCTGCTAGGGGATACTTGTAAAGGAGGGTGAAACAGGAGGGTTACAAGTTCAAGGACATCCTGGGCTATATGGGAGACTGTGAGAAGAAAGAAAAAGAAAGAAAGAAAGAAAG
>NC_034599.1:84084185-84107864 GCF_900095145.1 Mus pahari
AGGGAGGGAGGGAGGGAGGGAGGGAGGGAAATGGTACAATAGCCTCAGACTTCCTATGGGGGAAACTACCTATCTAATCCTAAGGCCTCAGTTTCCCCATTTGTAAAGTAGGAAGTAAAAAACAAACAAACAAAAAACGTGCCATTCGTCGAGGCAATGATACAAGTGGGAATAACTTGGCCTCCATTCGTGCCAGGTATGAGTGCCAGGCCTGGTGTTGTGTTGCCTGAATTCCCCTTTCTCCTTTAGAGGAATCCTAGCAAGAAGGGCTCCTTAGTACAAAAAAAAAAAATGCTTTGTCTGTTTATTTTATATGTGGACCTTAAATGTATCATTTCCTCCTTCAGACTTGGAAAGTAACGAAAATGGCCAGGTAAGTAAAGTGTGGCTTCCTCGGAAGCAACCCAAATGCCTGTTGGGGATGAGCAGTCCAGACAGCCCTCTGGTTAAGTCATTCCAAGCTGTAGGGAAGGCCAGGGAGCTACGGTTCAAGAAACCAGAGATGGGGACAGACAGGAAACTGGAGATTAGGCTGTGCTTCCTCCCACTTGGCAGGGACAGCCTTCAGGGTCAGACTCTGAGAACCCTTCTTCCCAAGAACGAGAGTGTAATGGCCACAGGGGGCAGGAGAAGAGCCAGCATCACCTAGGCGGAGGCCAGCGTCGCCCCACCTCCTTCCCACAAGCTGGGCTCAGAGGGCACTGGGTGGGACCGGGCAGTTGAGCGCCAAGATGTGGGCTGCGCTGCCGCTGCTGTGCGCTGGGGCCTGGCTGCTGAGTACCGGGACCACCGCCGAGCTGACCGTGAACGCCATAGGTACGAGGGAGAAAGCAGGGCGCCGGGCTCTGGGACACCGGAAGGGAAACGGGGAGCTTCGGGTTAGTCTCGGGGGACAAGCGTCTTGCGTGATCCGAGGAACAGGCTGGCTCAGATCTAGATACAGAAGCCTTGGGACCCCTTCGGCCCGACAGCTGGGACAGCTGAGGGCACAAAACTTTCCTGTCCCACCACGGGAGGGAGCGGGACATCCCAGCCTGTACTTTCCGTGGACTTGGCCTCCCCGGGGATCGCCTTGCCTGAGTTATTAGTCCGACTGTGCCGCCCCGGGGATCGCCTAGCCTGGGTTATTAGTCCGACTGTGCCATGCTGCGGTGACTCGCTGCCCTGCGGAACACGGGGCCCCCACAGCAGTTTTAACCCTAGCGTCTGTGGTGTGCCTGGAAAAAGCTGGCTCGGGAAAGTCGCCTCAACTCTTGGCAAAGTGCGACCGCAGGACGAACTTTGTGGGACGAACACGGCTACGGGTAGCTGGTTCTAATAGATGTATATTTATGGAGAGTGAAGACAGAAGTTAAATGATTTTCGGGTGCAGCTCTTCTCCCTCCCCACCACCACCAACAACCACCCTGTGCGCAAGCCAGCCATTTTTAAGTGTGAAGAGCCCTTCAATCAAAGCCCCTGGCTCGAGAGAGTAGGTGCTGGTCTGGGATTTCCTAGCCCTGCTGAAGGTCCTTCGGCGGGACACACAAAACTTCCTTTTTAAAAATGATTTTATTGGCATGTATTAATTGTACTTAATAGTAAGTTTCATTATTACATTTTCATGGGTGTTTATAATACATCCTGATCATATTTCAGCCTTCATTACCCTCTGTTGTTCCCCCTCCCATTTCTACTTCCTCTTCCCAGCTTGTCCCTTCTCTTTCTTTTTGGTTTTGTAACTCACTGGAACAGGTCTAGGGCTTTCAGAGAGGGATAAATGCCACATAGCAAATTCATATTGCTGACTTGGGTCTCTGGGGATCTCCCGGGGCAACATGGAGACATCCCAAACTCAGAGGGTATCAGCGAATCAGTCTATATCTCTCTCCTCAATCTCTCTCTCTCTCTCTCTCTCTCTCTCTCTCTCTCTCTCTCTCTCTCTCTCTCTCTCTCTCCCTCCCTCCCTCCCATCCTCTCGCTCCCTCTTCCTCTCCCCCCTCCCCCTCCCCTTCTCTCCTCATTCCTCCCTCCTTCATATCTTTCTGTGACCCTCTGGGCTTTATTAGGGTTATCAAAAACACGGTCACCTTATCTTACCAGCAACTATACCACTGAAGAAAATGTATCTTTCCTTCCGCCTCCGCCCCACCCCCACCCTCTGAAACTATTAACTACCTATAAATCCTCAGGCAGGGATGGGACCCTGTGAGCTCCTCCAGTCTTTTGGGGTTTCTGTTTTTAATTCATTTACTAGCCAAGGATGACCTTGAACTCCTGATCTTCTTGTCTCTATCCTCCAAGAACTGAGATTACAGGCATGTGCCAAACCCTAGATAAAAACGTTCGTTTTCAAGAGATAGCTCAGTCTGTGAAGCCCTTAGTATACAGGTCTGAGAGCCAGAGTTCTTATCCCCCAAACTATGTAAAAGCTGGCCAGACATAGCAGCTACCTGTAATCACATTACTCAGAAGGCAACAGTGGAAGGGTTTGGGGGTAAACGGTCTAGCTAGACTACCTAGAATCGGTGAGCTCTGGGTTCAATTAAAGACCCCTGCCTCAGTAAAGTGGAGTGCAAGAGAGGAAAACTTGGGACATTTCTGTGAGTACACAGTGCACCGTACACTGCGCGTGCACTGTGCACACACGTGTAAAAAAATAAATTGATGAAATGAATTTCATTTAAATCAGAGTAAGCTTGGGATGGGTCTGAGGTCCTCTGTGTTTTCATCCACCATCACTGAAGAATTCTGTGGCTTTCTTCCTCTTGCTGGTTTGGAAACCACCACCACCACCACCACCACCACCACCACCACCACCACCACTCCCAAGCCCCCGAAAGCGGCACAAGTTAACTGTAAATCCTGCCTGCTTCGAAACCTGGTCCTGGCCTGAGATTTGTCTTCTCTGAAGGCCTCAGCCACACAGCAGACCATGAACCTGGGTTTGGAATCCCCTGCACCCCCTCAGGCCTTGTCTTAAGGAATTGTGATCCCCTCCCTGCCCCCCTTATGGTCCTGACTTAGCTTCTGGAGCAAGGCTGGGGCTTTTAGATAGAGATGTAGCTGCCACACAGCAATGACCTTCATATTGCTGTGTTGGCACAGATCCCTAGGAATTCCCCTGGGGCAACATGGAACCATCCCAAGTGACCTGGACGCAGACGTGCCAGTGAAATCAGACGACTAGACCCTTTACTTCCAAACTAGCCGTCTGACCAGATTACAGATGCCTGTAATTCGGGGCTAAAGCATAAAGATTGTGAATTCAAGGCTAGCCTGGGCTAAACACACATACAAAAGATACACTTCCACTCAAGTTTTACTTTTTTAGGTTTAACAATGACTTTTTTTTTTTTTTTTTGGTTTTTCGAGACAGGGTTTCTCTGTGTAGCCCTGGCTGTCCTGGAACTCACTCTGTAGACCAGGCTGGCCTCGAACTCAGAAATCCACCTGCCTCTGCCTCCCAAGTGCTGAGATTACAGGTGTGTGCCACCACTGCCTGGCCAACAATGACTTTTCATAGTGTAAAATATATTTGGAAAAAAAAATCAAGGTCTTCATAATAATTTTGACTATTGCTTAATCTAGAATAATTTTATAATGATTAGGAAGCAAAAATAATTTTGATTGAAGTTTTGTGTTGCAGAAAAGGAGATAGGGTAATTTAAGTATTCTTTCTTAGGCTAAACTTGTGTGAGACAGAAAGGCAGGTGTTCAAGGAGGAAAAAAAATGCATAAAATATTCAACTCTTTTGTTGTTGCTGTTGGTGGTGGAGTTTTGAGGTAGCCCAGACGACCATTGAATCCCTCCAGACCCTCCTTCCTCAGCTTCCCCAGAGCTAGAATCAACAAGCTTCTACCTCCACAACCAGCAAGGTATCCAGCTCTTGTGTTTCTGTGTAAGGCAGTATATGTATGTATGTTCTCACGTATGAACTCACATGCGTGTAGATACGTGTGGGTGCCCAAGGTTAATATCAGGAACCTTCCTTGATTGTTCTTCTACCTTCTTCATTGAAGCCACGTCTGTCAGTCAAACCAATTTGGTTAGTGCTGCCAAATGCACTCTGGGTATCCCCTGGCCCGGTCACCCCGGACTGGAACTACAGGTTTGCGTCCACATTCGACTGGCATTTAATAGGTTCTGTAGATCCAAACTCCAGCCCTCTTGCTTTCATGGCTAGTGACTTAACTGTTCGGCCATCTCCCCAGCCCAGGTCTTGTTTTCAAATGTCAATATTTAACCTAAAGGGCCAATGAGATGGCTCAGAAAGGAAAGGTGCTTGCTACCAGGTCTAACACCTTGAGTCCAGTTCCCAGAATCCGCATGGTAGAGGGCAAGAACATGCTTCTGAATGTTGTCTCTGACCACCGTAGTCCCACCATGGTGTGTTCAGGTATAACATATGTACACATTGTAAAAAATAAAAATAAAAATTTAAAACATTAACAATAGGAGAGATGGCTCAGCAGTTAGGAGCACTGACTGCTCTTCCAGAGGTCCTGAGTTCAATTTCCAGCAATTACACGGTGGCTCACAACCATCTGTAGTAAGATAGGATGCCTTCCTCTGGTGTGTCTGAAGACAGCTACAGTGTACTCATATAAATAAAATAAATAAATAAATCTTTAAAACACGCACACATAATGCATTGGAACACATCTTTTGCAGGTACTTAAATTTAAAAATGGAAATTTTAGTGCTCGCTTCAGCAGCACATATACTAAAAATGGAAATTTTAAATTGTGTACAAGGAAGGATATAGCTAGAATCCACAAACACCTGGTTTGCTTGCTTTTGAAAAGTTTTATAGGAGACACAACCACACCCATTTCTTTTCCCATTACCTGTGGCTCCATTTAGGCAACAAAGATGAGTAATAACAGTAACCATAGACATTGCTAAAGGTAAAACAGTTACTCTCACTGGGCATGGCGGGGCATGTCTGTAACCCCACACTCAGGAGAGTAAGGCAAATGTATCCACGTCTTCAATTAACTGTATATTGAACTGTAATGGCAAAAGTACCCTGACCATTTAACTTGGATTTCAGTGAATTGCCATGATTGAACAGAGTCACGTAAATTGTACCCCATAAAACAATAAAATATCCCCAACACTCTAAAATTCTATTTCTGACTAGACATGAGAAAAAAAAAAAATCTGTTCACCCCAGACAGAGAAGCAGTGACAGACCAAAGTGACACACTACCAAAGTCCAACTTGATGAGCCAGTGAGTATTTTTGGGATGACTTACTGGAGTGTGGGTAAGGAGCTAGTTACAGGAACAGAAATAACAATGCTGCATCAACACAAATCCTCCCCAGAGCTGGAAATCTTTATTTTGAATGATCTCTGCTTTTCCGGGCAGTTGCTACCAAACTTGGAGACCTGGGTTGGATCCTTAGGATCCACTTGATGAAAGGAAAGATCTAACTCCCAAAAGCTAACTTCTGACACGTACACACACACATAAACACATATAATTTCAAACTTTTAAGTGTACCACTGATGGGGGTGTGGGTGTTCAGTGGGTAAAGTGCTTATGGCCCAAGTGTGAGGGCCTGAGTTCTGATCCCTAGCACCCACACAAAACGTCAGATGTGGGGCGCATACCTAGAACCCCAGAGCTGAAAGAAAGAGACAGAAGGACCCCAGGCTTTCTAGCCAGCCCGTATAGCCAAATAGCTGAGCTCCGGGCTCTTCCAGACACTCTGTCTCAAGAAATAAGGTAGAGAGGGGTGGGGGGAGAGAGAGGGAGAGAGAGAGAGAGGCATCTAGTCAGCTCTGGCCTTCACATGTGCACACAAGGTTACACACCTCCCCCACATACCACTTATAAATAGCAGTTTCTCAAAATTTCTTGTGGCAATCAAGCAGAAAGAGTTTGAGTTCCTTTTTACACTCAAGCTTTAGATAACGCACCTCAACCTCCACTTTGGTATTTTTGTGAATGCAAATCAGCTAAGTGTGGTGGCACACACTTTTAATTCCTGCCCTCTGAGGCAAACGCGGGCAGATCTTTTTTTTTTTTTTTTTTGCAGGCAGATCTCTGAGTTTGAGGCTAGTAGAGACTACCGAGCAAGACTCTGTCTCAAAATAATAATAACAGTAATAATAATAATAATAATAATAATAATAATAATAATAATAAATTAATAAAATGCAAATCAGCTCTCCAGTGCCCTACTAGGCTGTAGACGCAACAAGATCACGAGGCATGTGCAAACCTAACTCTTTTTCTTTTTTTCTTCACAGAAAAGTTTCACTTTAAGTCATGGATGAAACAGGTCAGTGACCAACTTCTTCTTTTGAAGTTTTTCTTGTCACAAAGCTTCCAGTTAGCAAACTGAACTGTAACAGATTTGAGACAAAAGAGTACTTTTCCAAACTGCTCTGTCTGTCCCGGGTCTTTCCATGATGCGAACTGGCCAAACTCCAGGAAGGAGACAGTGAAGTGCTGCCCAGTGATGAGCCTGGCAGAAGCCTTCCCTGCCTTCTCTTCATTACTGTGGTTTATCTTCAGAGCACTTTGCACAGTGGCTGGAGAATTTACGGAGAGCATCAGTATGTACAGCTTTGAAAATGGTGGGTCAGCCATACACTTGGCTCAGCAATGTGTCATGGTGTCTTGGCAGGTCTCCTCACTGGGGTCTCCTGAATTTTATTTATTTATTTATTTATTTATTTATTTATTTATTTATTTATTGGAGACAGGGTTTCTCTGTGTAGCCCTGGCTGTCCCGGAAGTCACTCTGTAGACCAGGTTGGCCTCAAACTCAGAAATCCACCTGCCTCTGCCTCCCAAATGCTGGGATTAAAGGCATGAGCCACCACCGCCTGGCTCTCCTGAACTCTTAACTGATGTCCTGACAGTTGCGTGAGCCTCATTCTGGCCACAGGTCCTTTGTAACTTCCTGATATTGGCAGTAGAGAACAAGAACGGAGTCTCATCTAACTGTAGATCTGTCCTGAGATAGTGGCAGAGTGAAACTCTCCATGGGCTGGGGATTCAGCTCAGTAGGTAGCATGCTTACGTAGCACGCGCAGAACTCCACTTTGATCCCCAGTGCCGTGTAATCTAGGCATGGTGACGCATGCCTGTAATCCCAGAACTTGGAAGGTAGAGGTAGGATAGGAATCTTAGATGTTCGTGATCATTTTGTCTAGGGACATTTGACATCAGCCTACATACGTGACACCCTGGAGGAGCGTTGAGGGGATGGGGACATCTCTAAAAAGACCCCCTCTGGCAAGTTTCACTCACCTATTCTCAGGACCTGTTTTGTTTTAGCATCAAAAGACGTACAGCTCGGAGGAGTACAACCACAGGCTGCAGATGTTTGCCAACAACTGGAGGAAGATTCAAGCCCACAACCAGAGGAACCACACATTTAAAAGTACTGGGAAGCCCTGATTCCTCCAGGCCTCTGGGAGAGGATGGGGCGGGAACACCTCAGATCTGGAAAGAAAATGAGTAGTGACATAGGCTGGATAAAAGGATCCGCTCAGGGCTAACAGGCGTGGAGAGCAGATACTCAGAATCAGAGGATGTCTTTGGGGAATCTCGAGTTCTGTACAGGATATAAATGTAGAGAAGCCTGCCCTACCCAACTGACATCGGAGGGTACAGCATGCACGACCGGGATCTGTCTGGGTTGCTGTGAGGCCTTGCCCCTCAGACTGCTCTGAGGCCACGAGCAGTCTCTGCCCTCATCTAGCTTCACTCCTGGTGAGGGTCTCTAGAAACACATCTAGCCTGATCACTGCGCTTGCTGAGGAATTTAGCAGCCCAGCTAAAGGGACTCTGGGCAGCAAGCGTGAGCTGAAAGGAAAACAGACGTTCTGTCTTTTTCTGTCGGGTACTAGCTTATAACCTTGGAGCAAGGGCTGACTTGGGTTGAAGTGGAACTGGCAAGTGTTGAAGCGGCTGGGTTGTACTGAACATTGGATACAGTGCAGACGGCCAGACATCTGCACAGATATGGCCACTCTTGACCTGGGTGTTCCTCAGCCTCACAGTGGGAACCTAAAACAGTGGGTGCCTACCTGCACCCCAGATCTACTTCATCCACCAGGAACTCTGGGGCGTGTCTGTCTGCCTGAATGCCTCAGAGGCACAGTATCAGTTGACCTTGCTATATTGAATCATACAAAATACAGAATTTTATAGAAGCCAAGCTGTAGCGGCTATAAAAAGAACACGGGCGAACAAGGACTCTTGTTTGTTAGTGATTCACTACGACCCTCTACTTCGCTGCGGCTTTGTTTAGTTTGGTTTCCCCTTTTGTTTTTCAGTGGCATTGAACCAGTTTTCAGATATGAGCTTTGCTGAAATAAAACACAAATTCCTTTGGTCAGAGCCTCAGGTTAGTGTACTTCCTTGTAAATAAATCTGGGTCTTTTCACTCAAACCTGTGAAGTAAACATTAAGCCTGTGTGCCTTGTTTCCAGCTAGATTGAGTCCTAACCCCAACCACGCCTGTGGGTGTAAGGGTGTCCTTTGGGGGATCAGAAGCATCCATCTCTTAGCAGCCCCTCAGTCCAGGCCTCTGGCTTTAACATGAACCCATAATCTAGAAGGAGCAGACAAAATACAGGTGCCCTGACGGGCGTGGTGGCACACGCCTTTAATCCCAGCACTTGGGAGGCAGAGGCAGGCGGATTTCTGAGTTCGAGGCCAGCCTGGTCTACAAAAGTGAGTTCTAGGACAGCCAGGGCTACACAGAGAAACCCTGTCTCGAAAAAAAAAAAAACCCAAAACAAAACAAAACAAAAAAAAATTCAGGTGCCCACTTAAAAGTAAATTTCATACAGACTTTTTATTTAATATCCCAATTGCAGTTTCATTTCCGTCCTCTCCTCCCATCCCCCTTCGACCTCCCCTCTCCCCAGACCCCAATCCACTCCTCTGTTTCTCTTCAGAAAAGGGTAGGTCTTCCATGAATATCAACCAGCCATGGCATATCAAGTTGCAGCAAGACGATGGCCTGGATCTTGATATGTAACCAAGGCTAACCTTGAACACCTGATCCTCCTGCATCCACTTCAAAAGTGCTCGGTGGATGATACCACACTCAAATTTTCACTTCTCATTCCCTTTTGTATGTGTGTATGTGAATGTGTACTTGAACGTGTGTGTGGTGTATGCATGTGCTTGGTTGATGCGCGTGTGTATGGCGTATGTGTGTGTTGTATGCGTATATGTGGTATATGCATGTGTGTGATGGATACACCCATGTAGTGGATGCCTGTGTGGATGCGTGTGTGAGTGCACTGGTCCACACACCGACATGTGCACATGAGAGGCCACAGTTAACATCCCTGTCTTCCTTCAATGTTCTCCACCTTATTTTTAAAAGATTTTTTTGCCGGGCCTGGTAGCGCAGGCCTTTAATCCCAGCACTCGGGAGGCAGAGGCAGGNGGATTTCTGAGTTCGAGGCCAGCCTGGTCTACCAAGTGAGTTCCAGGACAGCCAGAGCTATACAGAGAAACCCTGTCTCGAAAAACCAAAAAAAAAAAAAAAAAAGATTTTTTTTTTGTGTGTATTTAGGGGTGCATGTATATGTGTCTGTGCATATATGTTTATGCCATATGTATGTAGGTGCCCATAGAGGCCAGAAGATGAAGTTATAGTTGTTAGCTACCTAATGTGGGTGCTGGTAACCAAACCCAGATCCTCTAGAAGAACGGCCAGTGCCCTCAGCTGCTGAATGCTGAGCCATCTCTCCAGTCCCTTCACCATTTTTATTTTTTTCACACAAAGTCTCATGCAACCTCAAACTCTTTATGTAAACTAGGCTGGCCTTAGACCCATCTGCCTCTGCCTCCTGAGTGCTAGGATTAAAGGTGTGTGCCACAACCACCTAACTTCCACCCCAACCTGGAACGCACCTGTTCAGCTAGGATCTGCCTGTCTCCCGCCCCACCCCCAACACTAGGGTCACAAAGTCACATAGCTATGGAGATCCAGGTCCTCATTTTCAAACAACAAACACTTTGCCCACAGAAGCGCCTACCCCAGACCTTTCAGTCCTTTTCGACGATTATATTTTCCTTGAAAAGAACGTATTTGGTTGTTTCAGAATTGCTCAGCCACCAAAAGTAACTACCTCCGCGGTACTGGCCCCTACCCCTCCTCCATGGACTGGAGGAAGAAAGGAAATGTCGTTTCGGCAGTGAAAAATCAGGTACCCAAGGCAGTCCCTACATCTTCCCTCCAAAAGAGCCATGCTGTCAAACTTCGTACTAGGATGGAGAATGCAGATGCTCACAGCACCTCTGCGAGTGCAAGGCTCGGGGTGTCACTGCTTTGTGGGTCCCACACTGGTGGGTGGAGCTGTGTCCTGAGGGCACATTCATTGACTCCCTCTACTCTGTGTGTTCTCTCTAGGGGGGCTGTGGCAGCTGCTGGACTTTCTCCACCACGGGGGCCCTAGAGTCAGCTGTGGCTATTGCCAGTGGGAAAATGCTGCCTTTGGTAAGAAGTCAGCCGCAGGCCATCCCCTACAGAACAGACCACCTCTCAGCACGGGGCCTGGGCCTTCAGGCTCCTTCATGGTGTCAGCCAAGATTATGATTTGCATTGGATCTCATGGTCCCAACCTTGATGGCATTTAGCCTGAGAAGCTCAGCTAATGTCTTCCCAAAAAGAATGGGAGTGAGGAAAGGCTCCAAGGGCTTCTTCCTGAGTCACTGCGGGTGTTCACATTCCTCAGTTTTTCAGCCTGGTACTTTACCAATAAGAGCTCTGGACAGCACTGCCTAGGAGATACCCATTCTAGGAGCTAGGTCCTTTCCCATGCTTTGGTATCTTCATGCAGGGGAGAACTAGGGCCTATCTGTCTATCCATGAACCCCCAAGGGAAGGGTCTCACAAGTGACAGAACTGTCCCACTGTATAAGGAAGAGAGAAGTCAGGAGTGATGGGGCAGTGGCTCTGAACCTGACCCCTCTCCCTCTAGTACAGTTCCTTGAGATGCACAGTGCATATTGTGTATACCTCTACAGGACAAGTGCTCAATAGGGAGGAAGGCCTATTTGTGCCCTCCCACCTGCTTGGCAGCCAGGTCATTTTTGAGCACCCCTTCCTCCAGCATGTGCCAGCTGCAGGGCAGATACTCTGTGATATTCCAAGATCATACAGGATCGCCACCACACAACACTAATTAGGCCACAAATGTAAATGGGCTAGTGAATGCCGTCACTTCACAACAGCACCTCCAGGGACTCCCAGCCATCTCCTCACCTCCTCACGGGGTCTGTGCTTCCTCCTCTAGGCTGAGCAGCAGCTGGTGGATTGTGCCCAGGCCTTCAACAATCATGGCTGCAAAGGGTATGTTAGGGAGTGGGAGCGCTCCCCCCTTCTCATCTCCCTCATTTGCTGCTGTCTATTTAGTAGTAGCTAGAGTCATGAAATCCCATTCACCCCCGTGGGTAGAGAATCGAAGGATCTCGCAGCTGAAGGTTTAGGGCTAAGAGTCCAGCCTCCTTCCAAGATGTCACCAGGCCCCCTGCACAGCATGGTCAGCTTCACTAATCACCAAACCTTCAGGACATGTGACCAACAGGACATGTGACCAACAGGACATGTGACCAAAAGAATCAATAGAGGAAGAAGCACACCGCCCTCCAAACCCCGATTCACACGTGGAGGACGACTAATAGGCCTTTAGACAGGTTCCCTGAAGCACAGCTGCCCGAGTCTCGAGAGCTCTGAGAGGTTCGGAAATGTGTCCGTGCATAAAGCTGTACTGTGCCAGCTTTTTGGTCATCCTCTTAGTAAGTTACTAGGAAGCAGCTCCCATTTTCACAGTGACACTTACCCGCCTCTCTTTGTCCACGTGAGCTGATCTCTGTTTGTGTGGTTAGGCAGGTTAGATGGTTAGATGGGTGTATCACATGCAGAAAGTGAAGCCGGGCGTGGTGGCGCACGCCTTTAATCCCAGCACTCGGGAGGCAGAGGCAGGCAGATTTCTGAGTTCTAGGTCAGCCTGGTCTACAGAGTGAGTTCCAAGACAGCCAGGGCTACACAGAGAAACCCTGTCTCGAAAATATATATATATATATATATATATATATATATATATATATATATATATATATATATGCAGAAAGTGCCCCCCTGGGGTCCTCGAGGGCATAGTCTCAGCCTTGACTTCCCATCAGACCCACGTGCCCTCACTGCTCCTCAGGGGACATCTCATGTGCCATCTTCTCTAGCAGTAGTGACTAACTAGCAGGGTCTCTTGCAGAAAGCCATGTCCTAGCCCGAGTCCAGGGCTGATGCTACAGCCTGCCGGGTGCTACACTTTCCCCTCACTTTTTGTCTCTTTCTTCTGTCCATCTTCGACCTGCCCGTGCATGGCAAGAGGCTGACTCCCGGCCACACTGGAGTCCCCCACCATCTTTTGAAGTCTGTTTGCTTCGGTTCCTGACATGACTGCCGTTTTCTTTTCAAGTTCCAGTTCCCACCGTAGGCCCCTGTGACCCAAGAGACAGTAGAGCACACAGAGATGACAGACATTCCTCGGAGTTGTAGAAGCCACACACGAGCATGTCATAGGTCGGGTGTTAACACAGGCTATAGGGAAAAGAGCAAAGGCTTCACAAAGCCGCATCTGCTGAGTGATTTATTGGTTGATCGGTTAGTTCTGTTGGTTTGTTGGTGGGAGGTAGTAAGATAGGAAAGACTGACCTTTAGAATTTTTAAAGTCTGAATTCAGACTGTGGCCCCGGCATGGTGGTAGCTACCACCTGGGGCCAACATGAAGGGTCAGGCAGGCTGTCTGTGGAACGGTCGCCATGAGGAAGCCTGGAACGGTCGCCATTGTGGTGATGGTGATTCCTTCTGCCTCCTGAGGGGCTGCCTGCTTCTCCTGACAGAGGCCCCTGTCCCAGAGGGGCACTTGTGGCTCACTCAGACTCCAGTGGCTGAGACCATGGCTGATCTCTCAGAAACCTCTGCCCCTGGAATGTGCCCTACCAAGACCCCAGTGATCTGGGCAAGGGCAAACATCGCCAAGCTTCAGCCCCGAGGACCAGTCCTGTCTGTGAGGCAAGACCCAGAAGCGCTTATGAGTGTGTCCTTCTTTCAGAGGTCTCCCCAGCCAGGCCTTCGAGTACATCCTGTACAACAAGGGCATCATGGGAGAAGACAGCTACCCTTACATAGGCAAGGTAACTGTGGGTGGTCTCGGCTGTGTCTCTTCCTGCTGCCATTCAAATTGGGAGCCTTTGTGGTGCTTGCTCGTACCCTCTGCTCTTACCAGGAATCTCTTGTCAATCTTGTAGCATCAACTCTCTTTCATGAATGCCCTTCTTCAGGGCATTCATATTGCCGTATTCCTTTGTGGTTCCACTGGTCCACCGTGTCCACCTCCATCCAGAATTTGGCCTCTTCATCAGGAAACACCCATCTGCCCTCACCCTGGGTCTCTCTGACCAGCTCAACCTACATACCTACCTTGGTCACAGGCCAGGTCTTTCCCTACCAACTGCCAGATCCCACAAACCACATCCCTGTCCCCAGTTTCTGTCTGATCTCTGCCTGCCTCTGGTCAGCACTGTCCCCTGGACTGGTCCTCCAATCCTGCTACATGGGGTTCAATTCAACTTCTCTTTCTTGATTTCCTTGGGCTGCTGGTTCAGGTCCTTCCTTGGACTCTGACCAAGTACTATGTGTATGTCCGAGCCAGCACAGAAGTCTCTCCTGCTCCTTCTAAGTCCCTCTGGAGTGCCACTGTCAGCAAGCCTATGGTGCATGCAAGTTGCTTAGAAAATGCCTTCAAGCCGGGCGTGGTGGCGCATGCCTTTAATCCCAGCACTTGGGAGCCAAAGGCAGGCGGCGGATTTCTAAGTTCGAGGCCAGCCTGGTCTACAGAGTGAGTTCCATCCAGGACAACCAGGGCTACACAGAGAAACCCTGTCTCGAAAAACCAAAAAAACAAAAAAAGAAAGAAAGAAAATGCTTTCAATGATCATGGGGAGAATGTGACCTCAGCTGATGGCTAAACAACTCTCTTTTTTGTTTTTAATTAATTAATTTTTTTTACACTCCATAGTTTATTTCCCCCTGCAGTCCACCCTATGACTGTTCCACATTCCATACCTCCTCCCCACCCCCACCCCACCTGACCTCTAAACTCCCTGGGGCCTCCAGTCTTTTGAGGGTTAGGTGCATCATCTCTGAATGAACTCAGACCCGTCAGGCAGTCCTCTACTGTATGTGTGTTGGGGACCTCATATCAGCTGGTGCATGCTGCCTGTTTGGTGGTCCTGTGTTTGAGAGATCTCGGGGGTCCAGATTAATTGAAACTGCTGGTCCTCCTACAGGGTCACCCTCCTCCTCAGCTTCTTTCAGTCTTCCTTAATTCAGCCACAGGGGTCAGCTGCTTCTGTCCATTGGTTGGATGCAAATATCTGCATCTGACTCTTTAAGCTGCTTGATGGATCTTCCAGAGTGTGGTCATGCTGGGTCCCTTTTTCTGAGCACTCCTTAGCCTCAGTAATACTGTCAGGCCTTGGGACCTCCCCTTGAGCTGGATCCCACTTTGGAAGGTTAAGCATCTCTAATCTGTATTCTCTTCCCTATTTCACCCCGAACAGGATGGTCACTGCAGATTCAACCCCCAAAAAGCTGTTGCGTTCGTCAAGAATGTTGTCAACATCACACTCGTGAGTCCTGCGCCCATCTCTAACTAGGGAGTGTGTTCTGCTATGGAGGCCAAAAGAGCAGCTCTTCTGGGGAGCTTGTCACAGATGGAGGGATCTGGGTTACTGCTGACCCTGCTCACCATAAAGGCTATGGGGTGAAAGACAGGAAGGAATCATGGGGTGACAGGGGATGCTCTGGGTTCTGAATTACAAGTCTATAGGGAGCTTCATGCCTGTGGGTCTGTTTTCTTATCTAAAATGCAAGTGATAATCTCCACCATCCCTCTAGCATAGTAGTTCTCAACCTTCCTAATGCTGAAACCTTTTTTTTTTTTTTTTAATACGGTTCATCCTGTTGTGGTGACCTCCAATCTTAAAGTTAGTCATTGTTCCTTCATAACTTCATAATTTTGCTACTGATATGAACCATAAGGTAAATATCTGATATGTGACCCCTGTGAACTGATTAGTCATTCAAAAGCACCCCCATAAAGGGGTCGAGACCCACAGGTTGAGAACCTCTGCACTCGCTGCGGCTGGCCCAGGCAAGTCTGCATGTGGGGAGGTGAGGGGCATGCAAGTGTCAGTCAGGCCAGGCTAAGTAGGATCTGCTGCAGCCCCAGCCTTCCTCAAGTCTGAAAGGCACAGTGTGTCCCCACCCCTGTCACCTGCCTATAGCTTAGGCGGGGCTGTGTGTATCCTGTGCTGCTGGTCTCCCTTTCAGCACCCAGGCTGAGGGAAAGAGAGTAACCAGTCATTCCTCTAATAAGGTCCGCCACACCTCACCTTGAGTTTTCCTGGTAAGATAGTAACAGATGCCTGCTCACACCAGCTAGGGTACCAACAACAGACCAAAATAATCACATTGCACCCAAGTCTAGCTTGGTGAGCCTGTGAGTTTGTTGGGCTTACTTACAGGAATGGGAGTAACCTCAAAAAATGGCTGTGTCATCAAAATGTCCCATCTTAGAGATGATAGCAACTTCATATAGCTGCATAGATAGCACATGCTACCTCCTATGTACACTAGAACCTGCAGAGACCACATGAAGCCGGGTCAGAGTTTATATAGCCTTGACAGAGACTCAGAGGGGGTGATATCTGGAACCATAGGTGAGAGTCTCATGAACCTCCCTTCCCCCTCCTATGAGGGAACACCAGCAAGTCAAATCTTATTGAGCCTGATCAGGGTCACTCTAAGATGGTAATGTCTGTTATACTTGAAGGACAGCATTCCTGAGCACGCAGTCACACTCTGCTTTTCCAAGAGAACGTGTGAGCATGAATGAGTGGCCTCATGAGTCTGGGAGGCATGGGCTCAGTCAGGGAGGAGTGTGTATGATGTGAGAAACCTCCATGATGTATGCAGATGTGATGTGCAGTTAAGGGGGCAGGTGGCACAAACATGTACTTTCTTGAATGACAGCAGCTGCCATCCAATGGAAGGACATGCCAAGCTCCCCATAGCAATAACAGTTTGGAGTGATTAGAGGCAGCATAAAGCCACCCGATAGGCCTCATCTCCAAATAACCTACAACAGGAATGTGGTTATTACCTTCATTTGGTAGATGAGACAACTAAGTCTCAAAGGAGCTTTAAAAATGTGCCCAGGAGCTAAGAGGTGGGGCTGGATTTGAACTGAGGAATGTCACTTCAGAACTGGAATTAGCCACCTCAGCAACACAGCCCACTTCCTGCAATAGAAATATTATTGTCTCCTGAGAAGAAACCTGTTTTTTTTTTTTGTTTTTTTTTTTTTTAAATACACCCACCAAGAGTGGCCCTCTGGGCCACTGTACTCCACCAGGAAGTGAATGAAGCACTCAAAAGTTACCTTTTGTCTAGTTCCCGGGAAGACATGTCAGGAGCACAAGCAAAGCCCCAGAGAGCAGACCAGAACTCTCAGACAGGACCAGGGAAAGCAGTAGAAACAGTGCCAGCCACCGAGGTTCTTGCCCCAGAGCGGCAGGCCTCTGTGATCTCCTGTGCTCCCAAGAAGTCTAGCGGTACTTGGAAGGAACCCATTGCCTGAGCGAGGACACACCGAGTTCTGCACTCTGTCTCCTCTGGCGCTTTGCATCCCTTCTCTGAGCCCTGGCCTCAACTCACTGAATCTCCTGCATCATTTCCACTCCTAAGCATTTCGTTACCGTGGCTCCCTCTCAGTTTTTCCCAACTGGGATGCTGTAAAACACAGAGTATGGGAACCACTCACCTTGCCCTGGAGGGAGACTTTGGAGGTCTACCGGATGCTTCTGGCTGCTGCTATCCCCCTGCCTCCAAAAAGTCCCCATGACTCCCTTCTTGCTTTCCCCTACCAACGTGTGACAGATCCTACTCAGAAGGCTCAAGGCCTTGACTGGTCTTGTTTCCACCCCAGTACAGTTATTACCTATCCTTGGATCTGTAAGATCTCTGTTCCACTAGTGAGGTTCCCTAGATTGTCTTCCTGGATGTAGAGCTGAAGCGAGAGCATCACACTCAGTGGTCAGTTGTGACTGAGAGAATGAACGGCTGAACTATGTGTGAGGTTGTAAGGGAGACAAACGAGAGATTCCCAGACACTCGGAAAGGGAGGGCAAAGGCCGAAGCCACAAGGGAGCGAGTTTGGTTTGGGAGGAAGAACTATAAGCCAGATAAAAATCTAAATGATGTGTAGCTTAGTCATAGAATACTTGCTTAGTGTGCACGAGATTTAATCTTGGGTTTGATCCACCATCACAACAAAGACAAGGCATAGTGACATACATAACATGTTCCGTCCCCAACGATCTGTTTATTTTTACTTTTTGTTTTGTTTTGAGACGGTCTGTTATATAGCTCTGGGTGTTCTAAAACCCAACATGTAGACCAGAATGGTCTTGAACTCAGAGGTCCACCTGCTTCTGCTTCCCAGGTGCTAGGACTAAAGGTGTGGACCATCATGCCCTGTTTTAAAAGGTTTCTAAAAGAAAAAATTCATCCAAGCCAGGCATGGTAGGTAGTACAAGCCTGTAATCCCAGCACTTGAGAGATGGAGGCAGGAAGATCATCCGAGATCATCCTCAGGTTCAGGGCCACAAGTTTGAGCCCAGCCTGGACCATATATGACCCTATCTCAAAAAATAACAAAATTCAATCCAAAGTGTGCCAGCAAGCATAAGAAGGCGGAGTCTGCATTGCTGCTAAACATCAGGGGCCGTTGTCCCTCAAGGTCACCTGCACAACTCTGGACCTCCAGCCCCTACCTTCAGACAACAGGCCATATTCATGGAGGGGAGGTGGGAGATGCCCTGCATGTCTGTCAGCTCTTTCGTCTGTCCACAGAATGACGAGGATGCAATGGTAGAGGCTGTGGCTCTATACAACCCTGTGAGCTTTGCCTTTGAGGTGACATCAGATTTTATGATGTATAAAAGTGGCGTCTACTCCAGGTAAGCCGAGGGGGGAGTCAGAGGGAGACTAGATGAGACTGGATGGATCTCCTCAAACCCAGCACATGGTCTCAGTCTCAACCTAGACTCCTAATTAGATTCTTGTGAGACTTAGCGTCCCTCTCTTTGTCTCCTTCAGCTCTAAGTGTCAGGGACCAAGTCTGTCCCAGCAAAGAAAAGAGAGATAGTGAAGGATGCCACAGGCCCAGCCACGATGGCTAAGTCATGACTAAGGTCAAAATCCATGCCCAGAGCTCTGTGGTCATCTACAGAAGTGCTACATCCAGTCAAATATTTGAAGATAGGGTTGGAGATGCACCTCATTTGGTGAAGGTCTGCCTAGCAGGCAGCACACTCTGGGGTGGGTCCCTAGCAACACATAAATGGGGTGTGATGGTACACACCTAAAAAGTTGATGATCAAAAATGGGAAAGGAAAAATAGCTGCTTTCAGACATCAGAATTGTATGTTAGCGAGTTCACTACCTGGTTCTTCAGGAAGTCCATAGAGAGACCTTATCACCCAGAGCCTCATGGGTAGTAGGCAGTTGCTCTAAGGATGAGCTGCACCGTGTCCTCTCCCCCATAGCATGTTTAATATGGGATTTCTTATGTCCACACTCCCACGGCTGCCCATTTGGCAACAGGAATACATTCAGCAAGGAGTCTCTCTAGCTACTCCCCCTGCTCTCCAGGCTCCTTCATATTCTCTGTTCTCTAGCTACCCCTAGAATGTCCATGTTCTTCCAGGCTTTGCCCTCAGCCCTCTATGTAGCTGTCAGATACAATGATAAATCCACTGCCAACTATTTGATAGGAACATCCATGGCCCACCAAGCCCCTTCCAAGTATTAGACCCATGATGAGATCTGAGTATTATTAGACCCTGCCAATTCACCCTGGGTGACCATGGAGACCTCCAACCCTGCGTTCGCCTGCCCCAGGGCTCCTTGAAGGCATCTGTCTGTTAGCAGACCCACATCCCTGATGCTAAGTGAGAGGCCAGAGCCAACACAGGCTGCTCACTCTCCTCTCCTACCTATTCCAGACCCTCACCATCTTCTCTAGATGCTTCCTCATTGGCTTGTCCCTGACATCTGTCTCTCCTACAGTAGACATCCCGGCCTCTCCTCCATTTGGAACCAGAATCCTTCTGAAGTGCTTTTCTGGCTATGAAAATTTCTGTGTAAGGGAATATATATATATATATATATATATATATATATATATATATATTATTCATGTCTGTCCAAGTGTGCATGTATATGCATGTGAAGGCCAGAAGTCAACATAACTATGTTGGTGCACATGCACTTGTATGTGTATGTAGTGTGTGTATGTGGAGGTCAGAAGCCAATCTAAGGTGTCTTCCCTGATGACTTTCTTAGTTTTTGAGACAGGGTCTCTCACTAGCCCTGGTTAGTGCTCAATGGTTTAGCTAGTCTGGATGGCAAATGTGCTCCAGGAATTTGTCTGTCACCACGTCCCCAGCACTGGGATTCCAAAAGTAAGCTGGCTGGGAATCTGAACTCAGATCCTCAAGACTCCTGTGGCATACACCTTTACTCCCTGAGCCATCTTCCTAGCCCTGTGATGCCTTGGAGATAAATACCCAAGGCCTCCCTCCCCATGACCCAGGGTCTTAATTTGTCCTTGGTGATTTTGCTCCCCCCTTCCTCTGCACTCATCTGTCAACAAACCTCCCTTCTTGTCTCTCCTACAAAGCTCATTCTGCCCCTACTCCCTCACGTGAGCCATGCTCCTCAAGGAACCTTCACTGCCCACCCCACTGGTTTAGGTCCCGCTCCTTGGGGCCCCATCCCCTACTTAACTGGCACATCCCGGAGACCATTACAGAGCAGCTTCCTCTGCCATCTGCCAACTGCCAACTGCCCCCTACCAAACAAAGCTTTCTAAGAGCAGAGAGGGTCCTACTGTCTGTCGTTCAGCCCTGTATGGGACACATTCTGGTGACAGTTCCAAGTCTATTTAATTTCTGTATACCCTTGGGAATTTCTTTCTTTCTTCTCTCTTCTTTTTTTTTTTTTTTCCTTTTTCTCTGAGACATGGTTTCTCTCTGTAGCCCAGGCTGGTCTCTAACTCACAGAGCTCTACCTGCCCCTGCCTCCAGAGCACTAGGATTAAAGACTTACACCACCACACCCTTTCTTTGAATGCCCATTGAATCAACACGTGGCCACTGCAGTTTGTCTTCTTGAAGTCCTGGAGGTTTTCCACAGAGGCAAAGGGCTAGCCTACATATGTGTCCTAAGTACAAGGTTGTTTTTCGAAGGAACACAGAGGCAACAGAGCAGTGGCTGGATTCCAGTCGGGCACTGCAGCCTTACAGAAGTGCAAGCAGGGACACCTCCCCTTGCTGGGAATCACAAGTGTCCACCATGGAGTACAGAAGTGTCCACACCGAGTGGTTCCGTGTGGAGATCATTGAAGCAGAAGGGATGAGAACTGATGAGACTTGATGGCTCCATTATGGCTAAGCCATAGCTCCAATGGGAATCAGCCCTACAGCACTAAAGAGCCCTTGTTTGTGACAGTCCTTGCCTTTATCTGCCCTATACTCCAAGCCTTTAAAAATATCATTTTCTTTTCTAGTAAATCCTGTCATAAAACTCCAGATAAAGTAAACCATGCAGTCCTGGCTGTTGGCTATGGAGAACAGAATGGATTACTCTACTGGATTGTGAAAAACTCTTGGGGCTCCCAGTGGGGGAACAATGGGTAAGCCCATGTTGCTGATGTCTGAGGCGCTCCATGGTGGGAGGCATCACTACCTCAAAGTTAAAGAGTCTATGGGAGTTGGACAGCAAGCTCTACCAGGCCAGGAAAAGGGGAACATGAGAATGGAACCTTCACATGCCAAGGTCCCGTTAGCAAGACCCTCCCTCTCATAGGATCCCAGGTCCCAAGTCTGCAAAGGACAGGACACTAGTTAGTGTAATGAGGTCTGTAACTGAAGGTTACCGGCAGACCTCAACATCTTGCTGGGACAAAACCATCCTCTGGAAGGGTCTGAGAAATGAAACCTGTGACTTCGTTACAGTGAGTGACAGCCCCTCACCCCCACCCCCTTTGAATCAGGATGAAGAGACAGACACACACAACTGAAAAGGGGAGTTTTTGTTTTTAGGAAGTCATACTGGCTGTTAGATAGCTCTGTGAAGACCCAGACAGCAGCCAGAAGGGAACTTCCATCAGTTCTGGGGAGAAGTAGGCTATGCAAGGAGAAAAAGGAAGAATTTAGTTACAAAGCGAGGCCAGTCATTTCCTGCTGATAAAATAGCTGCCCTGTGAAGAAATACGGAGGGCCTAATCTCTCAAGTTTTGGTTTGCACCAGAACATTCCTCAATCCCTTCTCTCTGCCCAGGTACTTCCTCATTGAACGTGGGAAGAACATGTGTGGCCTGGCTGCCTGTGCCTCCTACCCCATCCCTCAGGTATAAGCCACAGCTGCACGGGCAACTGATTGGCAGACCAAGGGAGGAACTGGCCCTTCGACAAGAATGCCGCCCTGGAGAGAATTGTGCAGAAATCCACCCAGAGGCCCGCTCAATCCCGAGTCTAGACACCTAAAGACAGGAAGGACGAACTTGAACAGCGACAAGCCCACCCACGTGACACCATCGCCAGCCATACGCATTGATTGTGGTTTTTAAATAACCCAAACCCACATGGACCTAGAATCGTCTCTCTTTCCAGCTCTCTTCATGTACTGAGAGCCACAATGGCTACCTTTTCTAAGTTGTGCATTCAATAAACACACAGTAAATACCTCCCTGGGCCTAGGCCTCTAACTGACATTCAATTCCATCTCCCCGGACAGAGAAAGCATCTCTTGCTTGGAGTATGGTGCGGGTGCTGGTGCCTACCAGATGGAGATTCCCAAGAGGGAAAACAGGTTTAGAGATTCTGCTGTTTCCAAATCGGGGGGAGGAAGAATGGAGAAAACAAATAGGCCAGGATGTGGCAGAACCGGGGTAGGTAGTGCCAAATCTCCTCTGTCTCTGTGACCTCTCAGCTCCCAGTAGGGGTGCCCCACCGCTTCCTCAGCAGGCCCTCCTTTGAGCAACCCTTATGGCCCTGGCCTCTGCACAGCATGCCCCCTTCCACGAAGCTACTCTGCAGGCCTCTCGGCTCCAGGGGCTTGTCTACAGACAACTGTAGCCCTTGGGTCTTCTGAGAGTTAGAAACTTAATTGGAAAAAAAAAATGTTCATGACAAAATTTGGCAAATGTAGCTGCAGTTTAATCTATTAGAAAATTCTAGTAACATAAGACACTACAACTAAGTCAAACACTCATCATCATCATCATCACCATCATCATCTAGGCAAGGCCGTTCATATGAATCATAAATTCAAGGCCTGCCTGGGTCACTTAGTAAGAACCTGTCTCAAAAATTCAAAAAAGGACTTGTGGGGTTTGTGGAGTGGCTCAGTGGGTAAGAGCATCTACTGTGAACGCAGGATGACTTGAGTTTAAGTCTCCAGCACCCACATAGAACCTAGGAGTGGTGGGGGATAGAAACAGGCAGATTCGGAAACAGCATGCTCAGACTCAAGGAGAGAAGACTGTCTCAAAAAGTAAGAGTGCAAGCTGGAACTCAGCTCAGCAGTTGAGAGCACTGGCTTCTCTTCTAGAGGAGAACTCCCACAGGCAGGTCAGAACCCTCTGTAACTCTTCCAGCATCCACCTCCATTGCAGGTCCAAACCATCTGTAACTCCAGGTCCTAGGGATCTGTTGCCCTCTTCTGGCCTCCAAGGGCATTGCATGCATATGGTACACAGGTACTCAGACAAAACACACACAAAAATAATTTTCAAAAATGATATATGGTACATAAAAAAATAAATAATATAGAAGGTACCTAATGTGTCCTGGTAGCCTCAGCATACAAGTATACCCAATACACATGTGCACATACATGATACATATACATATGCACACACAAGACTATGTAAGTCAATATACTTGTCAAGTTCTTGCCAAGACTGTGTGGGGCTCTAAGTTCAATTCCCAGTGCCAACACACACACACACACACACACACACACACACACACTGAAAAGACCTAAACATGATTAGATAAAATTCTGTTATAGTTAAAGAAGAACATGAAATAAAAGTGTAAGTCTAAGTGTATTAAAGACTCCCAGATCAGTGGACAGTGGTATGAGAAGAACCCCACTGAAGACAGATAATAGCAGC
The DNA here is from genome assembly GCF_900095145.1 of Mus pahari. Taxonomy (NCBI): domain Eukaryota; kingdom Metazoa; phylum Chordata; class Mammalia; order Rodentia; family Muridae; genus Mus; species Mus pahari. The sequence goes on from NC_034599.1 coordinate 84,107,465, forward strand.
AAGGTCCAAGAACACCACAACTGCTCAAAATGAACCTGAAATCTAGCTACCATGCTTATCTATCATTCATGAGGCCGTGGGTTCGATCTCCAGCTCCATGGAAAAGCAAAACAAACAAAAATGGAAAAGAACTCAGAAAATGGCAAATTTAAAAATTTTTAAATTTCTAACAAAATCAGGAAAAAAACTATATAACAACAAAATGGTGTGTAGAAATAACTACCCAAAGTGTTATATGAAGAAAATAATTAAATTATAAAAAACTTGCCAGGTGCAACACTTTCATTGTGAGTTTAGGGCCAGCCTGGTTTACATAGCAAGTTCCAGGCAAGACAAGGCTACAGGGTCAGCTCCATCTCAAAAAAACAATAACAATGAGAGGGAGAGGGAGGAGAGGGAG
>NC_034599.1:84108004-84110981 GCF_900095145.1 Mus pahari
AGAGAGAGAGAGAGAGAGAGAGAGAGAGAGAGAGAGAGGAGAGAGAGAGAGAATAGATATCAAGTAGATCAAGGACCTCTAAGAAAAACGAAACCCATGGCTAATATGTAAATGGTGAGATACAGGATACAGGCACAAGACAGGAACTGGCTCTCACCAGCTGTTCAGTTCAGCAGATTATATATTGTGGTGGTTTGAATAAGGGTGGTCCAGGGAACGGCACTATTTGGAGGTGTTGCTTTGTTGGAGTAGGTGTGGCCTTGTTGGAGGAAGTGTGTCACTGTGGGGGTGGGCTTTGAGACCTTCCTGGAGCTTTCTGGAAGTTAGTCTACTCTTAACTGCCTTCGGTACAAGAGGTAAAGCTCTCAGCTCCTCCAGCGCCATGCCTGCCTAGATGCCGCCATGCTTCCTACCATACTGATAAAGGACTGAACCTCTGAACCTGTAAGTCAGTACCAATTAATGTTTTATAAGAGTTGCTGGGCTGGTGAGATGGCTCAGTGGGTAAGAGCACCCGACTGCTCTTCCAAAGGTCTGGAGTTCAAATCCCAGCAACCACATGGTGGCTCATAACCATCCATAACGAGATCTGACGCCCTCTTCTGGAGTATCTGAAGACAGCTACAGTGTACTTACATATAATAAATAAATACATCTTTTAAAAAAAAAAAAAAAAGAGTTGCTGTGGTCATGGTGTCTCTTCATAGCAATGAAATCCTAACTAAGACATATAGAAAAATAGAGACAGACAGGCAGACAGACAGACAGATAGATAGATAGATAGCCAGCCAGCCTGGGCAATCAGATGAGAGGATGGTAGAATGGGTATTCACATTCAAAGAAGCAAGCAAAACCATTCTATCCATAGATGGCACTCTATATACAGCAAACCCTAAGGACACACACACTAAAAATGAAAGTTTATCCTGAAGGCTTTTGTAATAAACTGAAAATTACAACAGGATTTGCAAAACATTGGTGGTCTAGCATCTGAAATATGTGAAAAGCTACTATATCCCAGCAAGATTCCCCTTTTATTTTATTTGCATTTTAACATGTAATTAAGCTTTTAATTATATTTTTATTTGGGATGAGGGCGAGGAGACATACGCACGGTCATGAAGCATGTACACAGGGCAGAGGGCCACCCTCAGGAGTCTGTCCTCTCCCTCCACCTCACAGCTCTTGGGACTGGAACAGTCTTGTGGGCAAGCACCTTTACCCACTGAACTATCTCACTGACCCTTCCCCCTTTAAATTTTTTGTTTATTCTGTATGTGTACATGTGTGTGTGTGTAGACAGGCAGGTACAACAATGAATATATTGACGTTAGAGGACAACTTGTGAGAGTTGGTTCTCTCCCACTTTCATGTGGGCCCTGGGGATTGAACTCAGCATCAGGTTTGGTGACAAGCACCCTTACCCACTGAGCCACCTTGTCATCCCCCAAAATGCCCCATTTGAGGTGACAGATGATGTAACTTAAGGTAGAATGCTTGGTTAGCACAGTAAGGCTCTAAGGGTCATCCTTAGCGCTACTTAAAAAATAAACAAACAAAAACTACTTTTGCAAAGAGTTAATAGCTATATTCCCAGAGATGTGAGAATGGACAAAACCCCTTCCTAGACCTGTCTTCTCATTCATTGCTACAGTGCAATACCTATACTCGTATAGACTGTAACGATCAGAATCATGATTATAAAACCAGGCAGTGTGCTTGCTACTATATGTGATGAAATCATTACAAGTCAATATTTTTCAGAAAAACTGAGATGGAGTGATGATCACAGGCAGATGTTAAGATCACAGGCAGCTCTTGCAGAGGACCTGGGCTCAATTCCTGGTAGGCATATGATGGCTCAGAAACATGGCTCTAGAACTCACGTTTTAAGGGATCCCACCCCCTCCTCTGGCTTCCATGGGCACCAGGTGCCTACACAGGACACATACATACATGCTAGCAAAACACTCATATACAAGATAAAAATTTGGTTGTTTTTATGGAGGTCACAGATACCAGGGGGGAAGTTTGCTAAATGAAAACTGCCTTCTAAATATCTCTCTTTAGGGGGCTGGAGAGATGGCTTAGCAGCTAAGAGCACTGGCTGTTCTTTCAGAGGACCCAGGCTCACTTTCCAGGACTCACATGACAGTTCATAACTGTCTATAACTCCAGTTCCAGAACATTGTCACACATACACATACAAAGGCAAAATACCAATACACATATAATAAATTTAAAAAATTAAAAATATCTATGTTCATGCCCATAAATTACCGCTGTCAGAGAGCCTTTGTTGCAGAGGGCAACAGTAACTGCAGGCTCCTATGGGTCCCAGTGTTGAAATGAACTGCTGAGGCTCTGCCCTAATGGGTTAGCTATTTTCACCCCCACTAAGAGTTGTGGAACACTGCAGACTAGGGAGTGTAGTGGATGTGAGAGCTGAGGAAGGGGCAGAATGTTGTCTCTTCTGTAAATAATGTGGCCAATGCACCCAGGAACAACTGTATTGTGTGTTCCCTCATGGAGGGGGTGGGGCTTGTGAGGCTCTACCCACCTTGAGGTTTCACAGCAGTGGTACTCAGCTCTCCTAATGCTGCAGCCCTTTAATACAGTTCCTCATATTGTGGTAACTCCCAACTATAAAATTATTTTTGTTACTACTTCATAACTGTAATTTTGCTAGTTATGAATCATTATGTAAATGTGTAGTGTGCAGGATATTTGATGTGTGACATCCATCAGGAGTTGAAACCTACAGGTTAAGAACTGATGTTCTACAGGCAGGTAATGGTTGCCGGGCAAGCCACTGAGAAATTGTCTGTGCGCCTGAAAACCCTTCACTCACATTGCTATAAGCAATCATATTAAATTCATCAGGTAACACACACACACACACACACACACACACACACACACACACATAGAGAGAGAGAGAGAGAGAGATTTAGAGAGAGAAAGATAAGAGAGAGAG
>NC_034599.1:84111123-84136475 GCF_900095145.1 Mus pahari
GAGAGAGAGAGAGAGAGTGAGAGAGAGAGAGAGAGAGCTTTAAATACTTAGGATTTCCCAACTAATCAATATCTTCATGAGGTATGTAACTTATCATTCTCAACCTGACTTCAGGCAGGAATAGCCCATTTCTTTCCTTTGTTGGGGTTTCACCTGTGGTCACTTCAAGTTGACCTTGAAGTCTGACACTCTCCCAATAAAACCCACATGTTTCTCTTATACTTGAATCTTGTAACTTCTTTGACCAATAAAAAAATTAAAACAAAACAAACAAAAGTCAGGATCCTAACAACCAAGTTTGATGCCCAGGCTCCACCCATGGAAGGAGAGAAGCAACTCCGGCAGGTTTTCTTCTGACTTGAGAGCGTAACGATAAATAGACATTTGCCTATGCTGGACCAAGAGTTGAACTGTGCCTGCAGCCCTGCTAAGGCAGGAGCGCCATCACCGGAGATACCAATTCAAGACCAGCTTGGGCAACCCTGTCAGAAGAGTGAGAAGGAAGAGCAGGAAAGAGAAGAAAGGAAAAGGAGGTGGGGTGGGGGGAGGACTTTGCAGCCCAGGCTGTAACTAGCCTAGCAGCTGGTTTCCCTTGGAACCCTTATGGAGGAGTCCTGAGACACTGAGTAAGAAGCTTAACTTTCACCTGAAGCTGGCACATCACGGCTTGAGAAGCCCTGGAGGATAAGATACAGTGTGAGGAAGAGGAGTGGAGCAGTATAAAAGAATCTCTTGTGACATGCCAAAGCCCCCCTCCCCCCACAAGGCAGAAGGCTAAGACAGCACCCACATCACACCTGTCAGAGGAACCACTCTCTTATTAAACATTACAGGTGGAGCCACAGCCCAAGGTACAACCTTGGCTATCTCTGGAACACAGCCTCTGTGCTCTCAGAAAACACTTCCCAGAAGATGTCACCTCAATGATGCTGGTCTCTTCTTAATCACTGCCAATTTCTTAGTTCCAGCTAACCAGCATCAACAGTCCCAGTAATGCAAAGGTTTTCCTTTAGTTCCGGTATCTTGTTAATCAAAGCTGATTCTTCAGCCCCAGCTAACCAGAACCACAGAATCTTCACAATCAAAATAGCAACGGCGCTGAAGAGTCTTTAATCTTCCCTCTGAAATTTCACAAGTCAGGCCTCCATCTTCTGCACTGTTCTCAACATGATCTTCCAAGCTCCTACACAACATCCCACAGAGCTCTTAACACTGAATGGATCTTCTAGCTCAAAGTTCCAAAGTCCTTCCACAGTCCTCCCCCAAAACATGGTCAGGTTGTCAAAGGAATACCCCACTATGCTGGTACCAATTTGTCTTAGTCAGGGTTTCTATTCCTGCACNTGTCTTAGTCAGGGTTTCTATTCCTGCACAAACATCATGACCAAGAAGCAAGTTGGGGAGGAAAGGGTTTATTCAGCTTACACTTCCACATTGCTGTTCATCACTGAAGGAAGTCAGGACTGGAACTCAGGCAACCTAGAAAGCCATCTCAGAACTATTTTATGTATATGTATACACTGTAGCTGGTCTTCAGACACATCAGAAGAGGGTATCAGATCTCATTCCAGATATGACTCACCATGTGGTTGCTGGGAATTGAACTCAGGACTTCCAGAAGAGCAATTAGTGCTCTTAACTGTTGAGCCATCTCTCCAGCTCCCTGCCATTCCTTGTCTTCCGTGTCTCAATCCATTTGTCATCAGCCAGCACCCCAACTATTGTGGTGCTCATTGTCTTTTCTTCAGTGACCTCAAATACCATTCCTAGCACTCAGTGGTATAGCACTTAGTAACCATGTATATTATATCCTCAGTATCAGGAAAAACCATGATGGCCTTGGTGTAATGGCTGAAGCTTTTAATACCAACACTCAGGAGGCTGAGGCAGGAGAATCAGTTTGAGGTCAATCTCTTTTATAGTTAGATGGCAGCAACATGAAACCCTTTTGCAGGAAAAAAATTCATTCCTGGGTATAGACAGATGACTCAAAGATTAACAGCACTGGCAACTCTTCCAGGATTGGGCTTGGGCTCCTAGTGCCACAGGGAAGCTCACCATTGTCTGTAGCCTCAGTCCCAGGATCTCCTCTTCTGGCCTCCATAAGCACCAGAGCCACATGTGATCCAGACATACTTGCAAGCAAGACACCCATACACGCAAATTTTTTAATCATTCTTGAAGGATCTGATTAGTCACTGATGCTGTCTTTTAGTTTTTACTTCAACCATTTGCCTCACAAGGAAGCCCAGGCAAAGCCAGAACTGTTCGGCTAAGCATACACGTCTTAATGATCATTCTTAGGTATCCAGGGTTGGGAGATCTTAACCCTCACATGCTAGGTAACAAGTTATGCCACCATATCAGATGTGAGTTTCTATTTACTGTCAATTGTTTCTTGGGATTAACCTTGTAGTTTAAATGCAGATTTTTCAGCATTGAATACAGGAAGTATATTCTTAAATGTCTCACTCTGCCAGAATGACTTTTCTAAAAAAATGAAGGCTTTATCCCTTCCCTGTAAGATGCAAGCAGCTTGAGACAACGAAGGTAGAATCTGGATCCCCCATTTATACAACAGCAAACAGTCAACAAATCTACATCTTGAAGGGTACTTGCTGTCAGCCTTTCTTGGCTCTGCCTCAAAGTTCCCTGGCAACAGTAAGGTGTACCTGGCTCACTACAAAAGGAGCTGCTTGCCCCTGCCCACTCTCCTCTTCCCTTTATCCCCTCTTCCTGTCCCTTCTCCCATTCCCATCTCCACAGCCACTTCTCTCTCCCTTTCTCTCTACTACTCCCTCCTCCCCTCCCCATACTAAGTAAACTCTATTCTATACTATACTTGTGTGGCTGGTACCTCAGGGAGAAGGGATGCCTCAGCATGGGCCCAGAGGCACCCCCTTCCCCAGCACCATACCAACCCTCCACCAAACATAACCCTGGCTTTTTTATAAAACGCATTTTCCATTAAAAAACAAAAAACAAAGTAGTTCTGTTTGCCATGAAACTTGGTATTGCTATATGTATCAGCTTGGCCTCAAAAATACACACACCCGTCTTGGGACTGAAAGGACAAGTCACCACCACCCACAGCTCTAAAAAAGGACTTTTTTATAAAGGGGACGACCACCAGCCCCATTAAGCTACATTAAATATGGGTGTACCACACTATGGTTTTGTTCCTGATACTGGTGAAATAGCGGTATAACTTTATTGGTCTAAGTGCATTTTGTTCCTTTCAATTATTCTTTAAATATCTTTTCTTCCAACTGAAAACAAACCTTCATTGGTCTAAGAGGCTGATGTCTCCAAATCTTGCCTTAGTGTGAGGGTACAGAACACAGTGTAGTGTCTAAGAATCAGATTTCATAGTCCAGTGGGGGGGGGATGGGGGAGCATGACAAACTGCTTTTGGGGGGGAAACTGGCTCTCCAACCTTCAAAGGGTTAAGTCAAACTGCCTGCTTTGTGTGACCTCTGCTCAAGGGCAGGTGCTGGCTGCTTTCTGGAATTCCTTGAGCAGCAAACTTGGGCCCTTTTATTTTTATGGCCCTTGTTTTGGGGTAAGGAGTTTCCTGTATTCCAAACCTTACCTAACAGTGGAGAGAATCATTTGTCTTCTGATTAAGTATCTTGAAACTGTATGTGATATTTCATTATCTACACTGAAGGCAGATGAATTTTCATTCAGATTTGTCTTCTTTTTCTGTCCCTGCATATATGCCCAAAGTTACATTTTCTCTTACAGTTCTTGGTATTTTACAGTGTAAGGTCTTTTGGTTTATGATCTGTTATACTGGTCAAAGATTAAGTGTCTAGATTTTTAAATGTAGATATATGGTTATATACAACCCCTGGGAAGTACCATATTTCATTTCATATACACATACTGTGTTATTCTTCAATGTGCTTTGTTCATTCAACAACATGAAAGCTAACTCAAGAGGGGAGACAAAAACCCAAACAAACCAAAATACTGGCGGAAAGGACAATGAAGGCAGGGGGCGCTGTACTGAGCTTTGGAAATGATGTTACTATGAGTTGGCAGTGGGAACACTAGCGATGGCTCAGCAGTTAAGAGCATGCACTGGCTGCTTTCGGCTCTCATTTCCCAGCACCAGAAGACAAGCAGCAGTACAACCTGTACAACTATGCTCAACAAAGAAGGACTAAAAGGACAAACTGTGTTACATGCAAGCAAGATTCCAGGCGTTTATATAGATGCCACAAACACGTCAAGTAAGTTAAACATCCACTTTAAGGCTTAGTTGGTTGGTTGGTTGGTCTTTGTTTTTGTCTCCCAGTAGCATCACTAAAGCCTACAAAACTCCATCTCTCCATAAACATGTTCCTTTGTTGTTGTGGCAAATCCAGCTGCAAATTTCAAGGCATACAGTTCAGAAAGAAAAGGGAAGCATGGTTCAGTTCATCTTGGCAGGAACTTGTGATACAACCTACTGTGGCATGAGGGATAGTCCACTCAGATGGGCCTACTTCTTCTAGACAGGTCTCCTAAGCAGTATTACCAGCTAGAGACCCAATGTTTAACAAATAAACTTATGGGTGTCATTTCAGTCTCAAACAGTAACATGTATAGAACGAGCTTTTTCATCTTTGGACAGGGAATCCTCTATAGGCCGGTCTCCAGTGACCCTCCCATCCCAGTCTCCCCAGCAACGGATACTATAGACTCTGGGTCAGTGTGTCTTACATTCCAAGACTGTACCCTTAATACAGCCATTTTGTAGCTGACCAGTTTTGTTTTTTTTTGTTTGTTGGTTTTTTTTTTGGGGGGGGGTCCCTTGTGTTTTGAGTTTAGAAGTTGATTCTTGCTTCTACTTTGGCATTTGTTTCTGCTAGTAGATGACTCGTGAACTCCCACATAATTTGCATTCTCCTATCCCCAACTTCTCTCCATACAAGAGTACTGGGGTCACAGATTTATATTCTGGGGTTTCAATCTTGGGTCACTGACTTTTCAGGGTTAGCACCCTTCCCCGAAAAGCCACTTTCCCATTTCTATCTTACCAACAAACATGCTTTATAGTCAAGGATTACTACAGTAATGGGCTGGGCAGTAGGGGTAACATGCCTTTAATCCCAGCACTCAGGAGGTAAAGAGGTCAGTCTGGTCATAGAGTGTCAACGAAAGAAAGAAAAGATCTTGCTTTACTTTGATGTGTTAGACCAGGATGTCCCTAGAGCTCCCTTTCCTGACTTCCCAGTGCTATCATCACTGGGAATTACTTTTAACACAGTAAAATAAAAGTCCTCTAACAAAAAAAGGTTTGAGCACAGCTGCTCCTATAGAAAAACGTCAAGCCGATACACAACTGCATAAATTAAATGACTCGTTATTAAGTCCATCTTGACTGAAAACTACCATACACTACTGGGGCCAGGACCAGCAGGGAAAGGCCTCACAACCTGTATTCACTCCCTAGACCCAGGTACAAGGTGAAAGGAGTCCGTTTTCTTGAAAAGTTGTCCTCTGACCTCCACGTGTGCAATGTGGCAAGCCCCTTGCTACCACCTACATACAGGCACTGAAATACAGGAAAAAACAAAACAAAAACAAAAAACCCCACCATCCTTGTATTTACCAAATAAATAGGTAGGTTTATTCCCCATTCTGTGCTAGGAACTGAGCCCAAGACTCAATAGGTAATTTAGAGAAAACTATCTCCCACCCCACAAGGGAATCCTTACACCACAGCTCAAGAGACTCACACCATTCCATTACTCACCTCTCTCAATCCCTCCCAGCCTGTGCTCATCCAGATCTTGCCATCTGAACTGTTCCCAACGTTCTGTACCTAGGTCCAAATCACCGATCTCTCTATTGAAGATAACAATGTTTCCTTTTTCAAATATCCTAATGCAGGTTTCATACTGACTTTCAGCTCATTTCTCTCAGAAACATCTTAAACAACACTAACAATATTTACAGTGGTTAAAAAAAATGCCCCCAATGCTCAAAAATACCAAGAATCTGAATCAAGAAGGGCACTATCTACAATGTGGGCATTTAGCTTTTTGGCTAGGACTCAAGATGACAAATTCCTACAACCAGTAGTTTACGCCACTTCCAAGAAAGCTTTTCCTTCCATAAACAACTCGATAGTTCCAGTTTCCTAAGCAATCGATTTCCAATCACAATATACGATGTGCCAAAATCTTGATAACACGGCCACACAATCTCTTGAAATTTAAAGAAAAAATTTATTGAAGATCTGAAAAACAACTCCTACAAGATTGACTTTTCCATAAAACTGCAGCTACACGATGCATTGCGTCTATCATGTTAAAACGTGCATTAGACACAAATACAAAACCCATGAAAACAAGCCACCATTCTTTAACAATTGAGCAAAGATAAGATGCCTAAGGAATGACATGGATGACTTGCAAAGGATGGGCTCTTTAAGCACCATTTAAAAAAAAAAAAAAAAGAGCACAGATGGATGGATGAGTGTTCAGTTATATACACTGAAGTGAACCTTTGGCACTAGTAATCAGAGCATTTTGTCATATAGCATTAACACATATTATAAAAGTGCNTAGTGTCAAAGGAACAGAACCACCAGCATTCAAAAGCAGCTTTGTCAACTAGGCAAACACTCTACAGTATGTCTCTCTGTTGTCCATCACTGATACACTGGTAGAAACTTTGAAATGAAAAAAAGAAAGAAAAAAGGAGCAGTTACTCCTTTTATTTTCTCTGTTTAAAATCAAACAGAAAACAAACATCAACTCTGTTATACACTAACGGTCTTCAAAGTACATCATCTGTACAAGAGAAGGACTAAGAACCAAACTGTTTACAGAGATCCAAGCACGAGTGAGAGAGAGAGGGCACATCCCTCACACGGCTTTCCGATGGTACTCAGGAGGAGCCACTTCATAATCACTGGCACTGAACAAAGTTGCAGAATTCTTCGCCAGGTACCTAAAAAGAAAATTGTTAATCCATTGTGAAAATGTTTATAGACACTAATCATAGATGACTGCCTCCCCTAAAAACCACATCATTAAAATATAATAAGATTATATAACAGACAAAAATGCACCTCTATTATTACTAGAATAAGTTATTCTCTATTAAACCAGGGAAAGTTGCCTCCAACCTGAGGGACTCTGCAGACAGCTATCCTACTATACAGTAGCACAGCCCTAAAACAATTAGTATTCACTTTCTTTAGCTTTCTCAAGACTGTCCATTTAAGTACAAGGTTGTCTACTAACATATTTCATATTTAAACCTAAAATAAAGGAATGCAAAATGAAAAACAGTAGTTCATTTCATTATTCCAAGTGGAGTCTGAAAAAAATATTTACCACTGTAGAAAAGAGGCATAAATAATCAAACACTCCAATCTTTCCCTTCAATACCAAGTTCAAAAAGTAATTCACAGTAGCTATGATCCATATTCTGGAAGTCTTAGTCTTTTTCAAATTGAAATGTTTCTCAACAAGAATCAGATAATGCATACCACTACAGTTGATTTTTTTTTTTAAGATTTATTTTATTTATTATATGTAAGTACACTGTAGCTGTCTTCAGACACCAGAAGAGGGAATCAGGTCTTGTTACAGATGGTTGTGAGCCACCATGTGGTGGCTGGGATTTGAACTCAGGACCTCCGGAAGAGCAGTGAACCATCTCTCCAGCCCCCCTACAGCTGATTTCTTGAATTCACAGTGCTAAATAGTATCCTTGTCAGTATATTTAGAGAATCCTATCATTTCCAAAAGCTGCTAGGTTTTAAGTTCTTCCCTAGTATAAAAATGCCCTTCAACATGATATTGAAGCTAGAACTGCTTCGTCACCATTTCTTCAATCTTTTAAATTCAACTAATGTGATAAGTTAACTACTGTTAACTTATATTTGTATTACATCATTGAGACGGGCCTCAGTGCAAGAGTATAACGTCGACTGGCCTTAAACTTACAAATATCCTGCCTCAACTTTGACAGGCTTGAGCCATCAGTGCAACTAAACATTACTACTATTTCTATCTGCCTCCTAGGACCTTTTTTAAAATTTACCTTCCTGCCCCGACCAGTTGAATCTATTTTCAACACTGTAAAAAAACCCCACAAAAACCAACCTACATTGTCTTAATAGCTTGGAGATTTAGTCACTCCATCATTTCCCATACAGCACTTACACGTTACTCTCCATCTGTAAGATTCCCATATATGCTACTTATAGTTTTGTTGCCTTATTGACATCTGTACAAATACGTTATAGTAATTATCACTGTAATCTACCCTTTCACATTGTAAGTAATCATCCCAATTGTTTGTGATTTCAATTAAACTTACTTGAGGAAATCATGTAGATAGTTCAGTAATAAAGCAAGGCTTTTCTCGTCTAGAGGTGTGTAGGCCAACATCGCTCCAATCCGCACTATTTAACAAAGAACCAAGTCACATTCTAAGTAGCACTGTAGCACACACTAGGTACAAATTAAAAGGGCTGTAACACACACTATGTACAGATTAAATGGGCTGTCACTGGACCCATGAAACTCAATGTTCTTGAGTGTTCGTGTGTCTCTTTTAAGCTATGAAAAAAAAAACCTTTGAATGTTTTTCCTTAAGTGTCACCACCCTTTAAAAAAAAAAAAAAAAACAGAATGAGTCCCTCTCCAACCAGACTGAGATTCACCAACTAAGTCAAGGCAGCCAGTGAGAAAACAGAGTGCCTGCCCCTGTATGCCTCCCCAGTACTGGGTGGTCACAAGTGTGCACCATTACCTCACACTTGGATTTTATAAACTGAGCTCTCTCCCCAGTCTTAATGATTTTTCAATTTTTTTTCTTTTGCAAAAAGGGGTTTGGCATTTAAATATTTAAATAAAAATTTGAAATAGATTCAAACTGAAATAGTCATGTTTCAGTTATTTTACCTCTCAGTCATTTAGTAAGAACCAAAAACTCAATTATTAAAGGCTTCAAAAGAGGGAAAAAGAGAAAATCACTTTATTACCAAATAATCTCAGCAAATGTGGCGCTCCATACACCTGGGACATGGGTGCATCCGGGTGATCGGCGAGGATTTCTGCATACTGTGGTCTCTCAAATTTGTAGAGGAGCTGAGTGCCCAGCATGACATTGAAGTACTCCTTTATCCCTGCCACCACCTCATTAACAGCGTACTCCCTAAAGACAGACGAAAATATCACTTTCAAAACATTTCCCTTCTGAGCAAAGGAAAGGTAAAGAACTATGGCCAAGACTTTTTTAATAATTAAAATCAATTTCAAAATTGTATAAAAATAAGGCGGCATTTATGCTTTCAAAATAGTAGAAATTTGGGGCTATGGGATGGAGATGAAGTTCAAGACAAGGTTTCTTTGTGTAACCTTGGCTGTCCTGAAACTTACTCTATAGACCAGCCTCATAGAGATCCTCCTACCTCAGCCTCGAGTGCTGGGATTAACGGCATGCACAGCACCACCACCACCAGCCTCAAGATAGTAAACCTTTTAACGACTGTAAAGCACCTACAGCATACCTTCAGTTATACCTAAAAAGGTGTATACTCAAAAAGAGTACATTCTTACTTATTATCTGTATTTCCTCGAGACTTCTTATAATTTGCATAATCCTCCAAAATGGAATCCACATTCTTCTTGGCAGGAAGATAAAAAAGCTAGGGAAAAAATTTGAATACAAATGTTTATAAAAATTACATTCATTCCAAAATAAGATGAGGCACAGAATACCTGATAGATAAGTGGGTTCAAGATTACAGATACTATGCAGAGAGATGCACTTGTATAAGCCAACCAAAGAACATCAACCAAATTCCAATTACAACTATGAAATCTCAGATTTCATGAATCTTTTAACAATTATTATTATTCTCATCCCCATCATTCCCACTGCATCTGTCATTTGTCAATTTAAATAGTTTGTCTCAAGTTCCTAAACTTGGACTTAGAGAACCCAACTCTTAAGTAACATTCAAGTTTTTGTGGGTTGTTGTGAAACCAGTTTCTTTAGATTTTGAACATGTCCCTTCAGAGGGGAGAAGAGAGGGTAAGACTAAGTAATCAATCAGTGAACAAGACCCAGAAAGCTGACATTTGAATGATCCACAGGGTGTCCCAACACCCAAGATGGAGCTCCAGGGACGCAACATTCACATTCATTGCTGAGTCATCATTTACTTAGGGGTGGGCTTTTCAGTGGCATACTTACTTCTGAAACCCATCATCCATCTGTAAACACCAAACCTCACTGGTTTGCCAAGCAGTTCTGCTGCTGGCATCTGTTCTATCTTAGGGAAGGTCACTTTTTTAAACAACATTCTGCAAGTGATTCATTAAACCTAAGGACCTTAATTACATTCAGGATCAATTGTAGGCAGTCATATGCTTTCTACTATATTCCATCATCAGGACATGTATAAATGTTCTAATGCCAACAGCATTAAGGTGGAAAATGCATGTATCCGTCTAATAGGGTCTTTTTGAGAGAGTTCTGCTCCAGCAACCTCCAACTTTCTTAATTATCAACAAAATTTTAAGAGATCAGAGAGAGAGCTCAGTAATTAAGAGCATTAAAACCCAAGTTTCAATTTCTAGCACCCCACTTAGTTAGTGGCTGCAACTCCAGCTCCAAGAAACCCAATGCCCTCCACAGGTGCTGTACTTAGGTCATATCATAGACATACATATGCGCAGGCAAAAAAAAAAAAAATCCATAAAATGAGATTAGAATAGTTCATCATAGAACTCTTTCTTTTTGCCAAAGCCACCACCCCTGTGTCGTCGTTCTCAAGCTACCTGCTTTTGTCTGGTGATCAAGTCCCAGTCATCCACAAGCCAGGGTTTCAGCTCTTCAGGAATCTTCACTTTAACTTCAACTCTGTTCATGAATGTTTCTTCCTAAATAGGAAAAGCAAAGGTTATTACAAACTTTTCTTGCTTCTCTTTTGATCTTTAAGATACCAGGCATGAGCTAATTCCCTGAAGGAACCACTCAAAAGAAGGAATTGTCATAGGAGGGGAAAAAGCCAAAAACATGAACTCATACAGCCAGGAAAATTATGGCCTTGAGTCATAGTGGCCCTTAGTGCCTTTTTTCCTCTTCCGGAAATAGACTTTTCTGAATTGATATAGCTTAACAGATTCTTCACATTTAATTTTTTTTGGGGGGGGGTGGGGAGTTGATACAGGGTTTCTCTGTGTAGCCCTCCCTGGCTGTCCTGGAACTCAGAAATCCGCCTACAGCTGCCTCCCAAATGCTGGGATTAAAGGCAAGCACCACCACTGTCCTGGAACATGTACTCTTGATACCCAAATGGTTATCCCAAACATAACTTTCTCTTTTTCCTCCCCTTCTCCCCTCCCCGAGTTATGGTATTACAATGTAGCTTTGGCTGTCTTGGAACTCACTATGTAGACAAAGCTGGCCTCAAACTCACAAGATTTGCCTGTCTCTGCCTCCTGGGTCCTGGGATTAAAAGCATGCACCACTAGGCACCGCTAACATGGATGTCTTCATGCACTAGACTAGCCAAAACCACATAGCAAGATCCTGTCTCAAACACAAATACTGGAAGGGAAGGGAGTGAGGAAGTAAAGGAGAAGGATCATCAGAGCCTTTAGGACAGCCTGCCAGAGAAAAAGAAAACTCACATTTTCAACGGTAGGGTCTACCCGGGCCCTCTTCTTCCTAGGAGGCTGAGGTGTCTCGCTGGTACTGCCACCATCTCCGTTTCCAGGCGCTACAAAGTATAGGAATGGCAGGGGTGGTAGTGGTTAACTAACAAATTCTTAATGTAAAGAGTGTTGAAGTTCTCATTTTCCCATTACAGATATTTCATAAATTCAACTTAGAGAATCTTATTTCTAAAAAAAGAACTAAACACTTTACTTAGGAAACATTTGATAACATATTTAAAATGCTATCTTCCTAAAAGAATCATTAAGACTAAGGCAGGTGGGTGAAAACAACTACATCTTACAGTAGGTAAAAGATGAAAACCACTGTCCTTATCTCCAAACACTACTACTGTGAGACCTCTACTTCAGGTCAATAAACCACATGGTGTCAGTTTAATATAGTGAACTCATAATCTAAATATTACAAAGAGGTCAATTTTAAGAAGGCTTATACTTACTTTTCTGCTTGTTCTTTTTTGTTTTCCTAGGAAGAGAGGAAAACAAAAATTACTCCCATAAAACTGTTCCAACTCTTTTGAGTGGTAAATTCAGAGAAAAATGGTCCACCAAAATTATCAGTGACTTTATCTTCTGCTTCCCAAAACATTAATCTTGAGTTTAGATTTATTCCTATTTATTCTTATTATTATTTGAGACAAAGTCTCACTATGTAACTCTTGTATCCTGAAACTCAAGAATATAGATGAGGGGCTGGAGAGATGGCTCAGCGGTTAAAGGCACTGACTGCTCTTCTGACGGTCCTGAGTTCAAATCCCAGCAACCACATGGTGGCTTCACAACCACCTGTAATGAGATCGGATGCCCTCTTCTGGTGCATCTGAAGACAGTTACAGGGTACTTATTTATAATAATAAATAAATCTTTGGGTCAGAGCAGGGACTCAAGTGAGCGGGGTCGACTGGAGCAAGCAGAGGTCCTAAAAATTCAATTCCCAACAACCACATGAAAGCTCACAACCATCTGTACAGCTAGTATACTCACTATTCATAAAAATAAATAAACCTTAAAAAAAAAACATTCTAAGGGACTGGATTTGGTCATTAAGAATATTGGCTGCTGGGGGCTGGTGAAATGGCTCAGTGGGTAAGAGCACCCGACTGCTCTTCCGGAGGTCCGGAGTTCAAATCCCAGCAACCACATGGTGGCTCATAACCATCCGTAACAAGATCTGACGCCCTCTTCTGGTGTGTCTGAAGACAGCTACAGTGTACTTACATATAATAAATAAATAAATCTAAAAATAATAATAATAATAATATTGGCTGCTTTTCCACAGGACCTAGGCTGTAGACCCAGTAACTCAGGGAACAAAGCCTAAGAGAATGTGAACAAATGTAAAAGCAGGATAGGGAAGAGTGCCATGAAATGCTGACTTCTGGATATGACACGGCTGTTGCACTAGAGTTATCTGTACAAATCAACATTCCAGCATGGACTCAAGAGGAGCCCGTGAGATCCTACCCCTTAGTTGAGGAGCCACTGGCAGTTTACAGCCCCTGAGCAAACCATTTTTCTTTAGGGGTTTGGTCACTGGTAGGCCACCCATGTTCTATTGAATGACCCTATAACCGTGAACACAAAACTTACCCCTCAACAACAGTTGTAGCCTATGTTTTTTGTATTACTAATAGTTAAGATCATGTACTTGGTCATCTTTCTACAGCCACTTTCAGGTACAGAACCTGTAGAAATACAGTGTCTGTACACAACTTTCATATTGTAGTTACCAAGAAGCCTTACAGTCCAGAGTTAACAAATTATACTTTTCTCACTCTCACTTTACACATGTATTTCTAGCACTACTGAGAAAGTAATCTTTGCCAAAATAATTACCTCAAAACTACCCAACAAGTTATTACTACCTTCATAAGAGCAAACAGTATGAGTATACATATTTTACTTCAAAAATAAGAATTGTAAAAGGATTAATTGCCACTGACTACACACTAAATGTATTTTAATGTTGCATGTATTTTAGTGCAAGAGAAGCAGCTAAGGAAAACCAAGTAGGTAATGTCCATTTTACATTACTTTAATAACCTGGCATCTGAGAATTAAGAATTTCACTGACACTTTTTTTTTAAAGATTTATTATGTGTAAGTACACTGTAGTTGTCTTCAGACACACCAGAAGAGGGCGTCAGATTTCGTTACAGATGGTTGTGAGCCACCATGTGGTTGCTGGGATTTGAACTCGGGACCTCTAGAAGAGCAATCAGTGCTCTTAACCGCTGAGCCATCTCATCTGCCCTCGCCGACACTTTTAAAAGCTTTCATTAGAGACAAAAATATGTATTATAAATAGTAAATTTAAATTATACCCATAAAACAGCATGCAATATTTAAGCAAAGAGAATCTTACACGTCAACGTTTTTCTGTTGCAGACCAGATGTCTTCTTCCCTGGAGCAGCCCCTCTCATCCTGCCCTCGGCATACTGTTCCCTTCGAAAATAAAGTCAGAAAAACATCGTAAGTACTTAGGAAAGAAAAACCAAATTATGCCTGCTTGATTCCATCTAGAACTTGTATTAAACTGAGCTTCCCAGCCAGGTATGGTGGAAAACACTTAATCCCAGCACTTCGGAGGCAGAAGCAGGTGGATGCCTATGAGGTCAAGGCTATCCTGGTCTACTTAGCAAGTTCCCAGCCAGCAAGACTTGTACAGTGACACCCTGTCTCAGAAATCTTTAAAAGCCTGTTTGTTAGTATAAGTGGACTTTCAGAATGTTCCAAATTGTTTATGTTGTACAGATTAACTCTATTACAAAACTAAAGAGTTAAAATGTCTTAAAATGAGAATCCCCACAGAAAGTGTGAAATTAGAGCTGCTCTCCAGCTAACAGTACTAGGGTTGCTCTTCCAGAGATCCTGAACTCAATTCCCAGGACCAACATGGCTGCTCACAACTGCAGTCCCACAGGATCTGATGCCATCTACTGGTGTGCATACATGCACGTATGCACCCACGCACACACTCATAAAATAAAATAAAATAAAAATACAGGGAAGATGGCTTAAAAGTTTAGAGCACTCCTTGTTCTTGTAGAAGGCCTGGGTTTCATTCCCAGCACCCACAGTAGCCCACAACCATCTGTAACTTGAGGGGATCTGATTCCTTCTTCTGGCTTCTTCAGGCACCAGGCACACACATGAAGTACCCATTTATACATAAAAGCCAAAATACTCATACATATAAAATAAACAAACACGAAAATAAATATTTAAAGCTGACAGAAATCAAAAGGTTCAAAAGAAACTAAGTATGGAGCCAGAGAGCTGGCCTAAAGGTCAAAGTGCTACAAATGCTATCAAGCCCACTGACCTGTGGTCAATACCTGGAACCCACATTTAAGAAAGAAAAACTGGCCGGGCAGTGGTGGCGCACGCCTTTAATCCCAGCACTTAGGAGTCAGAGGCAGGTGGATTTCTGAGTTCAAGGCCAACTCACTCTACAGAGTGAGTTCCAGGGCTATCCTGTCTCAAAAAAAAAAACCAACAACAAGAAGCGAAAGAGAAGAGAAGAGAAGAGAAGAGAAGAGAAGAGAAGAGAAGAGAAGAGAAGAGAAGAGAAGAGAAGAGAAGAGAAGAGAAGAGAAGAGAAGAGAAAAGGAACAACTGTCTCCATCCTGGCAAAGCCATGCCCACATGCAAAGGAATAAATGAATGAAAAAAAGAAGTTTATTATTAAAGTCAATGCAGCACAAATTGACTAATATATGGTCTCAGAAACTGAAAATTCCAGTGCTATGCCTGGTTGGAAATTCAGTAGCAGTTCCAATACTTTCTCTTGATTCCATGTTGTAATTTTAATCTTTTAAATATTATAAAAATCAAGTGTAATAACTACCCTTTAGATAATTTTTCTGGGTCCCTTTTCCTCAATGTATTTTCAGAGAGATATTAATTGGTGGAAATATTCCTTCCTTTTTGCTTCTCCATCAGTTAACTGTGCCTTCTACAGCACCCAAGAAGAGATTAAAAAGATACTGAGTTTGCATCTAGAATTTCCAACACTGTGACCTTCCACTAGAAGACAGACTCAGAAATGACAGAATTACCCAGATAATATATAATTACTTGAAAGCAAGCTTTAACACTGGAATTGACAAGTACCAAGAATCATTTTACCAAAAATAGAGAGGAAGGTACCAATATGACCCCATTTTGTTCATTCCATGTTCAAAAAATCTCAAAATTCATTTTTCAAATCAAACTTACTGATTGGCCTTTTGGAGTTCTCGCTGTTTCTGCAAATTGGTGTCCACGTATTTGAGTACTCTGCTTTCTGGCACCCATTCATCCCAACTGAAAAAGACAAGTTAAAATAGCACTGAAGTACATTTTTTAATACAGGTTGGAGTTTCTTCCAATTAACGTTTAAAGATTTAGGAGTTAAAACTCTGGAACTCCCTGAAATAACATGTTTTAATTTTGTTCTTCTGACATTTATTTGTATGTGTGCGGAAGCCAGAGAACAACTTTTGGGAATTGATTCTTTCACCATGTAGGTCATGGGAATCCAACTTGGGTCGCAGCACTTGGTGGCAAGTACTTTTACCTAGAGCCACCTTGTCAACCCTAGCTTTTTGAGACCTTTTTTAATGAATCCCAACTTGGCCTTGAATTCATGTTAATCCTCCTGCCTGAGTATTCCTAATTCTGTAATTACAGGAATCCAGAAACCATGCTTTTTCTAAAAGATTTGACAAGCTGGCATTGAAAAATCCATTCTTAAAAGAAAAATCTAATCAAAGTGTATTCTAGTGAGAAGTAGCATTCCAAATATAAACTATGTATATAAACTGTTCATATCACTTTTAAATAGGTCTAGAAATAAGTCACTGAAGAGTCTCTTGGTCATTACCCTTTCAGAATTACAGCACTGTCTTGTTACACAGTTCACACATGCTAAAGGTGCATCAGGAACACATAATAAACTCACAGTACTCACCACCTAGATGACTCGACTAAGTCTGTACATAAAAGGCTCAGAATAGGGGCTGGAGAGAGAGATGGCTCAGCGGTTAAGAGCACTGACTGCTCTTCCAGAGGTCCTGAGTTTGACTCCCAGCAATCACAAGGTGGCTCACAACCATCTGTAATAGGATCCAATGCCCTCTTCTGGTGTGTCTGAAGACAGCTACAATATACTCATATATATAAAATACATCTTTTAAAAAGGAGGGGAGGGCTTAGAATAGTTTTTCAGATATCCCACTGTTCACTTTCCTCTATTCAAAGGGAGCATTCCAACTTGCAAGGGCGACTAGAGGCTTTCTAAAAGCTAATGGTCTATCTGGCTTCTCACAAAACAAGCTTTTTGCTGACTTATATGGGAAAACAAAAATTCCTGGTAGAATGCTGAATTTTGAAGCAAACTAACTTTTGAGCAAAATTAGTCTTTTCTCCTGCTGATGGAGCTCCATTCGTGACACCATCAAGGGTACACTTGAAGTAATCTTTTACTTAATGATTCCCACCTCTGACCTCTTATAGAATATAGCCAAAAGGAAAATTAATAAATAAAAAACATTCCTCAACATGATTTCCTAAAGAAAACTTTAAAACATGCATTTACCTAGAGGTCAGGAGGGGGTGGTGTACTGAGGGAGCTCCTTCAGGAACAGGAAAAAGGGCTACAATATCCTCACGTGTCTTCAAAGATTTTTCAGAGCGCCTGGGCCTCACAGCACTTCTGATACAGACAGCATAGTACAAAGTAATCTCAGTAACTATGTGCAGAATTTAGTTTAAGCTTTATCAAGATTCATTTACAAATGGAATATTTTAATGTCTGTGTCAACAAATTCTGGTATGGTTTTTTTTTTTTTTTTTTGAAAATTTAGAAATATCTTAGTATCTGTGATTTTTAAAGTGAATTTAAACTAATGTTAAAAAATTCCCAGTTTACAATTGGGGATTTTGCTGTACCAGGGTATTTAAAAGGTGTCCTGCAAGGCATACTGGTGTATTCTTTAAATCCCAGCACCCTAGAAGTATAAAAAGGTAGATCTGAATTCCAGGACAGCCTGGTCTATACACCAAGCTCTAGATCAGTCAAGGGCTACATATTAAGACACTGTTTCTATAAGTGAATAAAAGCGTTCTACAAAACTGTCCGTCTTCTTTTTTTTTCCTTTCCTTTGCTTGGGGATATGGTGGGCTGAGTACTAGAGATTGAGCCCAGGGCTCCACACATGCTAGACAAGAAAGATCTCCACCACTCAACTTCATCCCCATCAATGACGATCTTTTTAAAAAATAATTATATCCCTGTTTTCCCCAAATCAAAAGATGCTAACTTTTAGCTGCTTTTAAACCTTAAAACCGCCGGGCAGTGGTGGTGCGTGCCTTTAATCCCAGCACTTGGGAGGCAGAGGCAGGCGACCTCTGAGTTCGAAGCCAGCCTGGTCACAGCAGTGAGTCCCAGGCCAGCCAGGGCTACACAGAGAAACTGTCTTGAAAAAAAAAAAAAAAACAACAAAAAGCCTTAAAATCTTAGAAATTCTGTCCCCCTCAGATGTACACCACATCTAAACAAGCACTCTGACCAATATCTAATTACCAAGGCACTCTAAGAGTTTATAAGCAAAGATCTAAAATTCCTTATGAAACTGAAAAACAAACAACAACAACAAAAATAAAAACCAAAAAAACAAATCTTCATTCTGAGAATCTCTACTAAATAACTAAGGGCCACTCAAGTTTAAATACAGTTCAAGCATATAACTCTATTTATTCCAAAGTAGTTGTGACTAATCCCAAAAGTCAAACCCACAGGCAAAATTACACACACACATAATATACTTCACAGGCACTCCTCTGAAGTGGTTTTAACTTTCTCTAGAGCTAGATGTGGTGGCACAAGCCTGCAATCTCAGCATTCTGTAGGCAGAAAGATTACTGCAAGTTCCAGTAGCTACAAAGCAACAATCAGTCTTAAAAAAGGAAAACAAAAAACCATTTCTAAATACTTCCCAAAGGTTATAATATAATGGCACGTTTAGCAAGTTAACTATGAAAGACCTATGACATCTTGGTTTCCCTTAGCACACTGCAACATCACTCCTAAGAAAACAGTCATAGAATGCCTACTATGGCCATTCCCCCTCCTTATTTTCCAAAGAAAACAAGATCTAATAATTAATACTCCCACTTATTTCTGTCATGAACCACAATCCTACAAAAACTTTTTGAAAAAGTAAAGGGCAGTGGTGGCGCACGCCTTTAATCCCAGCACCTGGGAGGCAGGGGCAGGAGGATTTCTGAGTTCGAGACCAGCCTGGTCTCTACAGAGTGAGTTCCAGGACAGCCAGGGCTACACAGAGAAACCCTGTCTCAAAAAACCCAGGAAGGGCAAACCACTCAGGGATCATCAGAGGTAATCTGGCTGTACTCCATCATCCTGAGCAGTATGTAATTAAAGCTTGCTTCACATTGGTCTCAGAAAAAAGAAAAAAAAAAAAAAAAAAAAAAAAAAAAAANGAAGGGGAAAAAAAAAAAAAAAAAAAAAAAAAAAAAAAAAAACAGGAAGGGGAAAAAAAAAAAAAAAAAAAAAACCCTAGAAAACTGGTGGTGTTTTCATAATTTACGGCAACCAACAAAAATAGCTACCTAATATACAGATATATTATATTCATGTATAATTATATACAAAATACTTAATATACACGAAGAGTGAAGCATTAAATCTGTACTCAGATATTAAAGTATAACTTTAAATTGAAGTGTGCAAGGAGAGGGTAAGTATGTGGCTCACTCATGAATGTGCTGTTTTCCTTTCACACTTTATATGGACTTTTAACTTTCCCATCCCTAATATGCATAAAGACATTCTACTTCCTATAGGAAATTGTCTGTTATACATTATTTTATCTGGATATTAGCAAAATATCAACAACAAATATAAGCCTCAAACTATTAAAGATGGAAACTCAGTTTAACTCATTTTTAATATGAAGATACTCTAGAAGCCATAACATGTCAGTTTTCCTAGATCTTATCAACTTAAAAAAAAAAAAATCAAAACTTATAGCTTTTATTTTTTGAAGACAGGGTCTCACTATGTAGTTCTGGTTGGTCTGAAACTCAAGACAGTGGCCTGCTCCTACTTTAATCCCTGCTCCTGAGAGCTAGGATTAAAGGCTGTGCCAGCATATCCAGCTGGGATTAAAGGATGTGTTAGCATATCCAGCTCCCATTTCTTTTTTTTTCGAGAAGGGGTTTCTTTGTGGAGTCCTGGCTGTCCTGGAACTCACTCTGTAGACCAGGCTGGTCTTGAACTGAGAAATCCACCTGCCTCTGCCTTCCAAGTGCTGGGATCAAAGTCGTGTGCCACCATTGCCTGGCCCAATTTCTTAATACATGTAAGACTGGCATCATTCTGAAATACTGACATTACCTACTAACCATTATTAGAAATACTTAGTTCACAAGTTATCAGAATATCCTTTTGTGTACTTTGAATCGTGGCCTTTCTACAATTATACTAATGAAATAAGTTAAAAAGTTTGGCATATCTCATCTAAAAAGCATTAGTCTATTTCATCAAACAAACTGAATTGAGTGGCTGGCTACTCAGGTAAGAACTCTAAATGCAATTTAGACCAAAGTTATAGGGCCAGTAAACTTAACAGGAAAAACAAAACAAAACAACAACAAAATCAAGAGCAGTAACCATCCTAAGAGTTGGCATTTGCTCTCATGGAAAGAAGAATCAGACTTTGGGTGTCAAGATTAAGCATTACAAGTTATCAGAAAGTAATTCCTGAATGGCTAGTTCCTTGAAATGCCATCCCTGAAATACAAAAGATCAATAATAAAGATGAATTTAAAATTTCCCTAGTAAAAATAATAAGCCACGCAATTCCAGACAACAAAAAGGCCTGGATAATTTATTAGGAGCTGTTAACTTTTGGTCCCAAAGAGAACACTACTGACAAAGAGCTCCAATGGCCACTAGAAAGTTAACTTCTGTAAATAAGAATTTTATGCTAAGCCACCTGAATCTACTTTTCTGTTTTCAATAGAATATGCTTCAAAACTTCATAAAAATGGGTTTATAAACTGTCATCTCTAAAACATTTCCCCCCTCTTCTCTAACAATTTTTAAGTAATTTGGTTTGTGCTCAGGCCAAAAAAAAAACCAAAAAAACAAAACAAAACAAAAAAAATGCCAGCCTAAAATATGCATCTACTCATAATTGAACCAAGACCCAAGTATATAGGAAATAGCAGAGTTCTCCCTGATAGTTTCATCTTACTAAAAATGGCTCATCCTTGCTTCAACATATATGTTACATGAGTAGACAAAATACTTTTTAAAAATCTAATACTCACTTTTTATTCCAACCACTGTAATGGATGAAGTATTTCACTTGTTTGTCCTTTATGGCAACCTTTACACACTGAAATAAAAAAGAGTAAGTCTTTGATATATATAACCTTACCACTTCTTAGACAAAAGCAAATTTGTATCCTAATGACAGATGTGCTCTTTCTACTATGAAGAATTAAATCTTGGTTGAACTACTTGACAAGTGTAAAACTTTCAGAGCACCTTCGAGAACTGAAAGTTGTAAGCCAGTTTGATTTTATAATCCTAGTGCTGAGAACACTTTCTGTGTAAAGTCACAAAACTGCAATTTAGAAATAAATACACAGCATCAATAAGCGGTTGCTATAAATTAACAGGCTAAATCTGTTATCCAAGGTCAAGAAATGAAAACTATTTGTTTTGCAAACTCCAGTTAAGAACTACATTTAAAAAAAAATTCTCAAAAAAAAAAAAATCTCATTCTCATGAATAACACTATGCTGCCCTTTTTTTGTTTTTTGTTTGTTTGTTTTTGTTTTTCAAGACAGGGCTGTCCTGGAATTCACTCTGTAGACCAATCTTGCCTTGAACTCAGAAATCCGCCTGCCTCTGCCTCCCGAGTGCTGGGACTAAAGGTGTGTGCCACCTCTGTCTGGGTTTCTATGCTGCTTTTTAAAAACTAGCTTTAAAAGTACTCTTAAATATAGTGAGTAAACAAAACAAATTTATTAAAGGAAAATCACTGTGACAAGTGATGATTATCTGACTGGATTTAAGGGTGTTCACTATAGGCAAATCAAACAATAGTTTATATTCCAATCACCATTAAAAAAATGTTCAGAGTATTTTGCTGCCAGAGAAAAAGAGCCATTTCAGATGACTGCTAAAAGTTTATACAACAATGGAAACCATACAAGATCATCAAAAGGACTCAGTTATAAACATGCAAAACACAAGGAGTGAACATCTTTATTTTTGTTATTTCACACTACTAATTGCTACAAATTTGTCCAGGAATTGCTTCTAAGCGTTTAATACACATACATGTACACACTTAATACACATACACACACACACACACAGGGAATGGGAGGTGGGGAGCACCCGAGGCTAGGCTTCTGTTTTCTATACTGGGGACTGAACCAATGCTCCCTCCATTCATGGAACTGCTTTGCCACTGAGCTTTGTCCCCTGCCTTCTTTACTACTTTGTGAGATTTCTTTGGCCTTACTAAGCTGCCCAGGCCCCCCTTAACTTTGTATCCCAAGTAACCTTTCTGTCCCAACTTCCCAAGTAGCCTGGCCATAGGCCTGTGTCAGCATTCAGATTGCATGTGTGTGGGGTGGTGTTTTGTTCAAGGGCAGTGGTGATAGTATTGAGGATTGAACTCAGTGCGTGCCTCAATCATGGTAGGCAAGTATTCAAGCAGCCTTCATTTCAATACTTAAATGCCTGGCCAAACACACCATTAAAATTAATCCCAGAGGAAGTAGAGGCAGTCATCCAGTGAGTTCAGGGTACCCTGGTCTTTATAAAGTGTGTGTGTTCTAGGACAGCTACAGTGAGCACTTGTCACAAATGTATTTTAAAAAATAAAGCCAGGCGTGGTGGCGCACGTCTTTAATCCCAGGACTCAGAAGGCAGAGGCAGGTGGATTTCTGAGTTTGAGGCCAGCCTGGTCTACAGAGTGAGTTCCAGGACAGCCAGGGCTATACAGAGAAACCCTGTCTCGAGAAACCATAAATAAATAAATAAATAAATAAATAAATAAATAAATAAATAAAGGAAATAAAAAGAAACACATGTAATCCCAAAGCTTAGGTAGTCAGAATACGAAAGAACAATCTGAGCTCTATAGCAAGATCAAAAACAAACAAACGGCTAGGGAAGCTTTTAATTTTTGGTCCTGGAGATAGCTAAGTGACAAACGGCTGGAGTGTTTAAATCCAATTTCAAGTACTAGAATGATACTGGCAACCTAAATTCTACCAAAATTCATCAGAAATAAAATAGTAAAGATAATTTTAGACTGTAAAATGTTTGTTGTACAGGGCCTATGGATGTAACTGCAGTGGTAGTCCTTTTCCAAACATATGCAAAGCCCTGGGTTTAATCCTGAGCACTACAAATATTTTTAATTAAAATAAAAATAAATATTTTTTTTTGTTTATCTCTGGGATTTTGTTTTGTTTTGTTCCTCTGTATAGTTGTGGCTGTCCAGGAACTCGCTCTGTAGACCAGGCTGGGAGATTCAGATATCTGCCTGCCTCTGCCTACCAAGTGTTGGGATTAAAGCTATGAACTACTACCACCAGGCATCTCTGGCTAAAATTAAAGTTTTTGTATAAGAGGAGCACTTAATGAAACAGAAAAAAGTGCCTTTTTTACCATTCAAGTTAACAAATAGGAATTTAAGTGTCAATGACAACCATCGTGAGGTGTGGTTAAGGAGGATTGTTGAGGCCAGCTCGAGCAAGTGTAAAACTTAAGTCTCAAAAAGAGACTGACATAAAGAGATAAAGACATGCACATACAGCCGGGAGGTGGTGGCGCACGCCTTTGATCCCAGCACTTGGGAGGCAGAGGCAGGCGGATTTCTGAGTTTGAGGCCAGCCTGGTCTACAGAGTGAGTTCCAGGACAGCCAGGGCTATACAGAGAAACCCTGTCTCAAAAAACCAAAAAAAAAAAAAAAAAAAAAAGACATGCACACGCGCGCGCGCGCGCGCACGCACGCACGCACACACACACACACACACACACACAGAGGAAATGCCTCAGTGGATTAAGGTGCAGAGCTCATACATTCCCCCAAACTCATTATAATTCTGCCGCTCCTACACTGAGATGGAAGTTGATAAAAAATGCAGGAAATCTGAAGGTCAGAGATAGGCATGTATAAGGACAACAAAGAGATGGTCTTAAAGACAGAAAGAGGAAACTGACACTTGAGGTTGTCCTCTAACCTCTACTTGTGAGGTGGCACACACCTACCTATACAAGTGCTTACAAACATACAGTATTATTTTCTGCAGAAGTTATTAACTATAAAATGCTATTTGTTATCTACCTATCACTTTAATGCTATTTCCAACCAAAAGGCTTCTACTAATTTAGAAAAGTCAGAAGAGTAGAAAAGTCTGCACTTTCTCCATCCACCACCAAGCAATCAGTAACAAGCTCAAAGTGAGATGGGAAGATTTATAAACCTATGACAAAAATGAAATACCTTTTACAAATCAAGTAAGAAAATACTGTAATTCACTATTAAGAAGTCTGGTCTAGCTAACATTTCTGACCACCTTCTCAAAAGAATGCAGGGTCCATACATACCTTTGCTTCATAAAGAAGAGGCCCGTGAAAGCACAACACTCGCTCGCCTGGAAAAGAGGGGAACAGCCAGGTTAACTGTGAGTCCATGCTGTACAGACGATGTGACTCCAAGAGTCACTACACTTGATTATAATCCCAGCGAAAGTAGGAAAAACAGTGAGACTATACATGAACACTTCAGAACGAACTTTACCATATCCTTAGTATCCAAAATCAGCAACAACCAATTTAAATTTCTATTTAATCACGTAACAGATGCTATTGCAGTTACCTATGGAATAATGTTTGGCTAGTTCACTTGTTCTAATTATCTGGAAATAAAACTTTTAAAATGTTCTTCTCCAAGTATCTTAAGTTTAATCACTTGACCCATGTCCACTTCCTTTTAATGAATATTCTACACATTAAAATTTCTGATTGCATACATGGAAAATGGAATGGTTAGTTGTTTTTAGTTTGTTAAGTTATTCTACCTATGGTTTTTGTTACTCCTTAGGCTGTTTCAATGAGCAGCAGAGAGAAACAACCCTAATCCTGGGAACGCACACCCAATGTCATCAAGATTTTCAAGAGAAAATCTGGATACAGTTGAAACTTGAAGCTATCGGTGCTCACCAAACAAACTGGGAAGGTGTTCTGGACTCTGATCCCACATGAAGTTTAGCAGAAGTTTATCTATTATTATTTTCAGTCCACTTGCTTTCTACACATTTCACTTAAGTATCCAACAAGTATGTAACTATAAAATTTAATCTAGTCTAATGCTGGAAAAACTACCACATTAAAAAGTACATTATAAGCTGGGCAGTGGTGGCATACGCCTTTAATCCCAGCACTCAGAGAAATCCTAAAGTACATTATAAAATATAAAAATATATATTATAGGCCTGCCATGCTGGCATACAACTTTAATCCCAGCACTCAGGAGGAGAGGCTCGTAGATCTCTAATTCACGGACGGTCTGTTCTTTAGCCCACCCAAGACTACATGGTGAGACCCTTT